>NC_085140.1:318808439-319408439 GCF_024139115.2 Armigeres subalbatus
GTTTACACAGACCTGAAAGCCGCCTTTGATAAAATTGACCACGTATACTTCTTTGTGAATTGTCTCGACTTGGATTCTTCGTACAACTACTGTCCTGGCTGAATTCGTACTTAACTGGCAGAGCATTGCGTATGAAAATTGGCTCCTGTCTTTCAACGACTTTTTCTAATACGTCAGGGTCCGCAAGGTAGCAATCTGCCCTCTATTGTTCGCATTCTATTTCAACGACTTGACGTTGCTACTGCGAGGTGTTGTGAGCTTGTATATGTAGATGACTTGATGCTGTAATTCATTGTACGTTCAATTGAAGACTGTGAACGCCTCAAGCGCTGCTCAATGTATTCTTGTGTGGTGCAGCAATAACAAGCTAATTGTTAGCGTCCCTTAATGCGTGGTGAGAACGTTTCATCGCATTGCATCACCATTGTTTTCGATATTGCATTAACGGAGTATCCTGACCAGGGTACAACAAGTTAAGAAGGTGGTGTTATGCTAAATGCTAAATTGTCGTTTGACGAACACCGCTCGGTTAGTTTTTCTCCATATTTACCAAGATTTCATATTCCTGCGACCCTGTCACTGTACATATTGAGAACAGCTTCGATTTTTGGGGTCCATACCAGGTTTCATGGTGTTTAAGGATTGAACGCATACAGAAGCGATTTATTTATTTATAGATCTCGAAATTTCCCTGGCGAGATTTTTCAAATCTTCCTTCGTATCCTAATCGGTGTAGACTTCTTGAAGTGGACAAGTTACAACGACGAAGGAAGATCCAGCCAGCGTTGTTTGTTGAGAAGCTTCTAACTGAAGAAAGAAACTGGCTCACGCACTCTGTCATTTTGGATTTCAAACACCTCCAAGGCTATCGCGTACCACGAATCTGCTACAACTTAGAATCCACAGAACGTCATTTGGATATCACGAGCTGATTACAGCGTGCCTCCGAATGTTTACGCAGGTGGAGAACTTGTTTGAGTTTGGTAAGGCATCTAGTAGATTTTCGAACAAACTGTACAATTCAATGTTAATTTAGTATTGTAGTAATTGGGTCAGATGAATAAATTTTGAACAAATGAACAAATAAAGCATATAGGGAGCGGGACCATTTGGGCAGCACCCCCTATTCCCGTCCGCAACGTTAATAACTCGACCCGTTCCAACCAAATGGCTTGATTGTTTGTACATCAGATATCGACAGAAACAACCATGTACTAAAAAACAAGTAATTTGGTTGTAATGCGCTCCAGTAATGAACGTTGCTGACGAGAATAGGGGGTGCTGCCCAAATGTTTCTCTAAATTACCATTTGTAGATAAAATAACAAAAAATGCGTTTGTAAAATTTTTACTCAGCAAATCAGGGACTCAGGAATTTAAAAGTTTTTTGCGTGATTGACATTCTCAAAAATTGAAGTTGTGATTGCCCTCAGTTTGCACATTTGAATGTATGAGAATATTCTCTCACAGGCGTCCTTGGTGTGAGAAGAGCCGCCACATACCATGCATTTAGCACTCATGTGGCGATGTTGGTTCCAGACCCCTTCTAAGACTTACGGCACTAAGTGGGGTTTTTAAAATTTCCCCCAGGCCTGCGCAAATATTCCCATGTAACTCGAACATGAGACATTATACAAGCCTTTTTTAAATTTTTCATATTATTTAGTTCGCTTTTGTTGAAGTAAACTAAATAGATTTCTTGAGAAATACCCCTCTGGGAAGTACCAGAGCGAGATTTGATTTTCATCTTAATAACTTAGACGGGACTGGTGCAAATCCAAGCTCATTCAATGATTCATCATCACTATGGAGACCTTTCAAGACGATTTTAAACAATCGTTCAGTTTTATCGTCGTTAGTCAAATACTGGAGAATACGTTTACAATCTCTAAGAATCCTGGCAAAACGCGGCAGTTACTCTTCCTGGTTAATCTGAAATCAAACCTTAATCTTCCCGAGGGTTACTCAAAATTTCATTCACTTGACAACGGATACAACAATTGGTGGAATCCTTTGCTTTTTGGCTTGAATCGAATCTCCTGTGCCAAAAGTAGATTCGATTTGCTCATTATCATCATGGATCAACCCGAACTGATTGCTCAGTTCGATAGCAGAAAAATTGTTTGCAATATTAGATAAGAAGGAATATCTGAAGTCTTCCTTCTATTTTTTCCGCTTTTAGGCAGGACGGTCTTACAACCTTGTTTCTTTGAAGGAAGTGGCAAATTGAGAGATTACCCCTTCCTTTTGTTTTTGTTATTGCTCATTTCTGACCTGAGACGTGACCTTCTAAGTATTTTTTTCCAGAACAGTTCTTGCTGATTATAACCGCTTATCGGAATTTTAAGCAAACGGTAACTGTAACGAAGTACACGATAATATCATGATATGATCGAACCACGGGTCAAAATATCGCGGGCACGGTGCCCCGGTAGACCGTTATTATAAAATAAAAATGTCCATCAAAACCAAGTACAGGGCTCGATTCCTGTGGTAATTCTGCACCTCTGGACCAATTTTTTAAAAAATCCCTAGGAGGAATCTTGAGAAATCTTGATTTGAAGTTTTTAGTTAAGAAATTTCAAAAGAATCCATACAAGAATCTAAAAATCACCAAAAGTCACCAAAAAACCCGATTAATCCACCTAGATAGATGTCCTTCAATTCTTCTTGTGCCTGCCGGGTCGGAAGTAACCACCAGCTTTGCAGGGTTGCTGTCCGGCATTCTTGGAATATGCCCTGCCCATCGTACCCTTCCAGCTTTAGCTACCTTCTGGGTACTTGGTTTGCCGTAGAGCTGGGCGAGCTCTTGTTTCATCCTTCGCTGCCACACACCATTCTCTTGCACAACGCCAAAGATGGCCCTAAGCACGCGTTGCCGTTATTAGAATCATAAATATTTACAACTGACTTATCTTACCAAACTGACTTACACACTTAAAATAAATCTCCGACTTCGGTAAAATTTTACCGAAATCTCAACCGCTGAACTGTTCGGTAAATTATTTTACTGATTTTCGGTGATTTTGACAGTTGAGCAATGGAAAATATTACAAAAAATCTGTAAATTAATTTACCGAACAGTTCAGCGGTTGAGATTTCGGTAAAATTTATCGAATACTGTAAAATGAGCTAAGTGTGTAAGTATGTTTTTGTATGGCTAACTTGCTCGAGTTTAGTATAAGTGTTGCTTTCCATGTTTAATAGAATGAAAGGTAAATATTAATTTTAATTTAGTGTTTATGTTCATAATAGAGAGAAGTAAGACCAGAGTTCATGTAGAATAATAGTAGTTAGAAGCTGTTATACTCGATCACAGCACTTATTAACCGATCTTTGCTGCCAAATCTCGTCAAAGTTCTAATCAACGGACTAGATAAAGCATGTTTGATATGTAAGCCAAAACCTATTCCGATACCTCTACAAAACTCTGAAACATGATAATTCAAGATATGGAACTTTGACGTGCATGGAAGCTGCGGCTTTTTCCAGCTGCGGCAAAGCCATCAATTGCTTCCTCAAAACCATGCTCGAGTTTCAACGAGATGTATCTTGCGTACACGTTTTTGAAATCATTCAGAATCTGCTGGTTTAAATATTAATTAGAAAATTGTTAATGTTTAAGCAGAGTAACTGACGTAATCTGAAAGATTGGTGAACTAGTGCACTCTATGCAATTTGTTGGTGCCTCATCTGTACTTGGTTCACCCATAAATTTACTCAACATGGCGCTTCTCGAGCAACTTTAAAATCGTATTAACAATTCCGAACTAGATGTGTAGTGGCGGAGATAAGCAAAGGTTCATTTTATTCCTTTATTGAAATGTTTTTAAAAGTTTAAAAGTTGAATATTTTATCTTCGTCTCTTGTGCATTTTTCCTGATGTTTTCCTTGGTTCTCGATATCTCATTCTATATGGCGAGCTCACTCTTAAAACTCGTAGCTTTTCCTTACCGCCATCTTTGGAGTCATTACCAGTCCGATGATCCTTTTGCGGGGAAATCTCAGAATTTGATAAAGCTCCGTCAATTCAATTGTTACAGCATCTGACGAAGATGTAACCTGTTATATAATGCTAAACAACTACACTACTTTAAACAAATTTTTAAGCTGTTGGTTTTTTCATCGATTTCTTCCGTAATCCGTACTCCAATCTTTACTTCTGATGATTGAATACATTTGTAAATACAATAAAAAAACACAAACTTTAATCTGACTGGCATTCAACAAATAATATGCAGCCTGCACGTGAATTCATGAATGGTTCTAAACGAGAAGTAGCATTCTTGAAGATAGACGGCTTCAAGCCATACAAAAAACATACCTAAGTCAGTTTGGTGAGCTTAATCAGTTGTAGAGATTTATAATTGTATAATTTATAATAAATAATTGTAATGGGGCCCTCCTTAGCCGTGTGGTAAGATGCGCGGCTACAAAGCAAGACCATGCTGAGGGTGGCTGGGTTCGATTCCCGGTGCCGGTCTAGACAATTTTCGGATTGGAAATTGTCTCGACTTCCCTGGGCATAAAAGTATCATCGTGTTAGCCTCATGTTGTACGAATGCAGAAATGGTAACTTGGCTTAGAAACCTCGCAGTTAATAACTGTGGAAGTGCTGCGAGGCGGCAATGTCCCAGCGGGGGATGTAATGCCGATGAAGAAGAAAGGCAACAAATGCAAACTGGTTGAAAACAACTTGGACCATTTTTTGGACGCCTTTGAAGGTGTTTTGGGGATATTATTGAATTAAAATATAGATTCTTTTGAAATTGCTTAATTAAAAACTTCAAATCAAGATTTCTCGAGATTCCTCCTAGGGATTTTTTTAAAAATTGGTCCAGAGGTGCAGAATTACCACAGGAATCGAGCCCTGTACTTGGTTTTGATGGACATTTTTATTTTATAATAACGGTCTACCGGCGCACCGTGGCGGGTCAAATATACAAAACGTCCAATCGATGTGTTATGGTATAGGTGGTACAAGTCTGGACGTTTCCGTTACCACAGATATTGATTTGGGACTAATCAGCATCTCTTAGATGGGAACAATGCACTCTCTAATAGTCCCCGACGGGTTCGGGTCGGGTTCAGGTTTGGAAAATTAGAACAATGTCGGGTTCGGGTCGGGTACGGGTTTGTGAGATTATAAAATGTCGGGTATTGAATAATTTTTTTCTGGTAATTTTAAGGCTTGTTCGTTGTTTGGGCCTATACCCCTTTGAGTGTAAAGAGAAATATAAAATATCTAGTTTGTGTTTTCCGCCAAAAAATTAATTCGGGTCCAGCTCGGGTTTAAGACTGCAAAAACTGTCGGGTACGGGTCGGGTTCGGGTTTGATAAGATTTTTCATTCCGGGTTCGGGTCGGGTCCGGGTTTGGAAGGAATTTCTAAATCGGGTTCGGGTTTACAAAAATTGAAACCCGACCATCTCTAGTCCGGAACATCTTTTCCTGGCGAGGATAGGGCGCTCAATGTCAATGAAGGAAAAATCCATACGATTGGACAGTTCTGTACTCAACCTGTTTCGGAAAGCAGAACTAGGGGAAGCGAAACGACTATCTTTATCTTGTAACTAAAATATCTTTTGTTGCGAGTACACTCAATCTCATGAAGAAACCCTAGAGGATTTTGGAGTTTTGTAAATTTCAAGAGGAAGTCTGAATCTGTCCCATCAACTGTTTACCTAGATCAGCGATTCTCAACCTGGGGTACATGTACCCCTGAGGGTACCTTCGTTGGTCCCAGGGGGTACCTCGGACAAGAATGCATAATGGCGGCTGTTACAATTCCAATCAAAACTTATTGATAATGTTTTGATAATTGGATTTTTTTATTCCAAAACTATGTTTTGTACATAATATGCATGGCGATTAGTAAACAGAAGCATATTAAATCCTGCCCTCCAAAACCAGCACAGTATATGAAGGCCTGTGCGACACAAATTCAATAGGACAAAACGTTGAATGAGCAAATTAAAAAAAAAACTTTAATGCAATCTACCTATTCAAAACAACATATTGCATAATATGTTAACAACATGCTTCTGGACTTAAATCTAGAGTCTGAAGGTACAGAAGCCTCACTTGAGAGGCATGGAGGTTTTTTTTTTCGAAAGACTCAGTTGCTTCGTTGCGAGAGATTTGGAAGCATCCTCTTACGCTTCTCGGAAGCTTCAATGCAAGCAGCTCGAAGTCACCTTTCAAGAGACTCGGAAGTTTCTATGCAAGATGTTGGGAAGCCTCTTTTTAAGTGGCTAGTAGGTCGCCTTTCAAGAGGTTCAGAAGCTTCCCTTCAAAATGCTCGGAAGCCTGCCTTCAAGATGCTCGGAAGCCTCCATTCAAGTGGCTCGAAAGGCTCATTTCAGGAGGCTTGGAAGGCTGCTTTCAAGCGGGTCGAGAGGCTACTTTCAAGAGGCTCAGAAGCTTCATTTTAAGAAGCTCGGAATTCTTCTTTCAACTTCAAGGGGCTTGGAAGCATACTTTCAAAATGCTCAGGAGCCTCCTTTCAAGTGGCTCAAAAGCTGCCTTTAAAAAGGCTCTGAAGCCTTAAGATGCTCGGGAGCATCCCTTCAAGATACTTGGAAGCTTCCTCTCAAAACGAGCGGTGCCTACTTTCAAGAAGCTCGGAAGGGTCCTTTCCAGAGGCTTGTAAGCCTCCTTCCAAGAGGCTCTTGAGTCTCCTTTCAAGAGGCTCGAAAACTTCACTTCGGCAGACTTGGAATTCTTTTTTCAAGAGTTTTGGAAGCATACTTTCAATATGATCAGAAGCATCGTTTCAAGATGCTCAGAAGCCTTCCTTCAAGAGGATCGAAAACTTCGCTTCAAGAGGCACGAAATTCTTCTTCCTAGAGGCTTGGAAGCGTACTTTCATATGCTTGAAAGCCACCCTTCAAGAGGCTCGAAAGGCGTCTTTCAAAAGGCACGAAAGCTTCCTTTCAAGAGGCTCGTAAGCTTCCCTTCGAGAGGAACGAAAATTTTCTTCCAAGAGCTTTGGAAGCTTACTTTCAAGGGACTCATAAGCCAAATTGAGGGTACCTCAATTAATGCAAAAGTTTGAAGGCGTACCTCTCAAGAAAAAGGTTGAAAACCGCTGACATAGATGAAACGGAATCTAGTTCAGCTACAATGTCCTGTAAGTTATTCGCCAAGCCAAGAAGTTCCTCCAGGAATTCATCCGGAAGTTTCTCTAAGAATTCATCCGGAAGTTCCTTCAGGAATTCCTCCGGAAGCTCCTACAGGAATTCCTCCGAAAGTTCCTCCAGGAATTCCTCCAGAAGTTCCTCCAGAAATTCCTCTGGAAGCTCCTCCAGGAATTCCTCCGGTAGTTCCTCCAGGAATTCCTCCGGAAGTTCCTCCAGGAATTCCTCCGGAAGTTCCTCCAGGAATTCCTCCGGAAGTTCCTCCAGGAATTCCTCCGGAAGTTTTTCTAGTAATTCCTCCAGAAGTTCCTCCAGGAATTCCTCCGGAAGTTCCTCCAGGAATTCCTCCGGAAGTTCCTCCAGGAATTCCTCCGGAAGTTCCTCCAGGAATTCCTCCGGAAGTTCCTCCAGGAATTCCTCCGGAAGTTCCTCCAGCAATTCCTCCGGAAGTTCCTCCAGGAATTCCTCCGGAAGTTCCCCTAGGAATTTCTCGGAAGTTCCTCCAGGAATTCCTCCGGAAGTTCCTCCAGGAATTCCTCCGGAAGTTCCTCCAGCAATTCCTCCGGAAGTTCCTCCAGGAATTCCTCCGGAAGTTCCTCCAGGAATTCCTCCGGAAGTTCCTCCAGGAATTCCTCCGGAAGTTCCTTCAGGAATTCCTCCGGAAGTTCCTCCAGGAATTCCTCCGGAAGTTCCTCCAAGAATTCCTCTGGATGTTCGTCCATGAATTCCTCCGGAAGTTCCTCCAGGAATTCCACTGGAAGTTTCTCCAAGAATTCCTCTGGAAGTTCGTCCAGGAATGCATCCAAAAGGTCCTCCAGGAATGCATCCGAAAGTTCCTCCAGGAATTCCTCTGGAATGCTAGTTCTCTCAATGTAAAAACTGGCTTGCCCAATCAGTTTCTTCGTTCCTACTTCAATATTTTATTTATAAAAACTCACCGCTTTCTGAACTACCTAGGACCACTTGATGTCCATTCGGCTTCAATTTGTTGCCCTTGCAATGATATTGTTCTCACAATGCTACAATAACGGATCTTTGAAGTCGTGGTTCTCTAGGACGGAATTTCACAATTTTCCACTTCTCCGGATGTTTTGAAACTACTTGAGAGCAACCTTTTAGCCATCCGGAGTCGATGAGTGTTCTATGCATTGATTTTGCTTTCACATTACGCCAACAATCGATTTATAAAAATCGCAGCTTCAAACGACGAACTTGTTCAACTGACCATTTCTCTGGATGTTCCAGAACTTTCGAAGTATCACTTATAGTGGACATCCGAAATGAATGAGTCCTTGAATTGATTTTGCTCGCTCATCGCTACATCTGATACGTCTAGGGTCCCGCAAGGTAGCATTCTCAACCCTCTCTTGTTGGCATTGTTCTTCAACGACGTGACGTTGCTATTGCGAAGTGGTTGTGAGCTTGTATATGCAGATGACTTGAAGCTGTATTTTATTGTACGTTCAATTGAAAACGGTGAACGCCTCCAAGCGCTGCTCAATGTATTTTTTTTTGCAGCAATAACAAGCTGATTGTTAGCGTCCCTAAATGCGTGGTGAGCACGTTCCATCGCATTGCATCACCGTTTTCGACTATTGCATTAACGGAGTATCGCTGACCTAGGTACAACAAGTTAAGGACTTGGATTTTATGCTAAATGCTCAGGGCCGGATTAAGAGGGGGGCCGGGAAGGCCGTGGCCCCGGGCCCCCACAAATCTTATGTACCAAAACCAATATTTTTTGTACATTTTGGGGCCCCCACAAGCTGTCGGCCCCGGGGCCCCCTTCCGGCTAAATCCGGCCAAATACTAAATTGTCGTGCGACGAACATCGCTCGGCTGTTATCTCTAAAGCCACTCGTCATTTGGGTTTTATCACCAAGATTGCTAAGGATTTTACAGACCAATATTGTCAGAAATCACTCTACCTAAATTGGGAACAACTTCGATTGTTTGGGGTCCATACCAGGTTTCATGGTGTTTAAGGATTGAAAGCATACAGAAGCGATTTATTCGACTAGCCCTGCGAAACTTTCCCTGGTGAGATTCTTCAAATCTTCCTAAGTATCCTGATCGGTGTTTTTCTTATATATAGAGGGATGAAGGCAAATCTGCATACATACACCTGAAATTATCACTCAGGGAGTGGGGTTGGCGCGGAAGGCAGAAGGCCAGCCCGCCGGACCCACTAAACCCGTTCAAGCAATATATGGTTATATGAGTTATCCTCTCTACTAATACCCTGGTTCCCTCAGGAACTGCCTCCCAGCATTACTTCTGGGGGATCCTGATCGGATCGTTATAACGACGAAGGAAGATCCAGCAAGCGTTGTTTGTTGAGAAGCTTCTAACTGGAGAAACTAGCTCTCAGCATCTACTGCCATTTTTGGATTTCCAAACGCAAAAAAAAGGGTTCTCGAATTCGTGAACCAGCAAAAACACACCGTGATTTAATTCATGGATTCGGGCACACCAGTCCCGCTTTCCAGAACGTTCCAAGAAACGTGACTGTATTCCCAAATCCTTGACTGTTGTTCCCGAAAAAATACACCGTGAGCTCGTTAGTTCCCGAATTCACGAACGCTTTTTTTTTTTGCGTGCATACACCTCCAAGGCTGTCGCGTACCACGAATCTGCTACATGCTAGATTCCATAGAACGTCATTTAGATATCACCGGTTACAGCAGGTTAAAGAGTGCCTGTTTACGCAGGTGGAGGACTTGTTTGAGTTTGGTGAGGCGTCTAGTTGATTTTCGAGCAAGCTGTACAATTCAATTAGTTTAGTATTGTAGTAATTGTAATTAAATATTCTATCAATCATCGAGACCTTGGGTCAGATGAATAAGTTTTAAACAAATAAACAAATAAAGCATATACCATTAGTAGTTAAAATAACAAAAAATGTAACAAAAGCTCTTCTAGTTTTAACAAAAATATTTTCAGTGGAACAAAAATATGACTCGTGACACACATGAAAGTGACGTAAATAGAATTATTACAAATTATGTTATTGAAAAGAACAATGTTATTACTGGTCGTTGTAACACAATAACCAGTAATAACTTACGAATTATATTTGCTATTCGTATAAATTATCTCACATTTTGTTATAATGTTGTGATCATGAATTTTTTTTTACTTCATCTAAGACAGAGAATTTATAACAAAATTATTGCAGATATTGTTATTTGTAGCACATATTGATATAATTGTGATATAATTTTGTTATGACTAACTGGTCGGGAATCCAAACTAAAAGTGATCACATTGCAGCAAAATTTATAAGTGTTACCTCCAATTATCGGGGAACTGTTCCAATAGTTGCGGTATTTTTTAATTCATGTTGCTATTGTTGCGAATCCTATGGTTTTCTTACGGGAGTCGCAAATGTTGGTGCAAAGCAGAGATAAAACAAGACATTTAAGGGATACTTTAGCGATTTTGAAGCAATTCCTTACTTGTGTTTTGTTTACTGTTATCTAGCCGGCAAATGATTGTGGATTTTGAGCGTTTGTAAAATTTTTACTCAGCAAATCAGGGATCCGATTTACGTTTCCCGTCATCAATTTAACTCAGGAATTCAGATCTTTGATGGACATTCCCAAAAAATTGGAGTTGTGATTGACCTCAGTTTGCACATTTGAGTTTATTTGAATATTCTCTCACAGGACAGGCGTCCTTGGTGTGAGAAGAGCCGCCACATACCATGCATTTAGCATCCATGTGGCAATGCTTGGTTTCACGACCCCACTTCTAGCACTTATGGCAATGAGCGGAATTTTGGAAATTTTCCCCAGGCCTACGGAAATGTAACTCGAACATGGGACATAATACAGACCTTTTCTAAACTTTTCATATTATTTAGTTTATTTGTTGAAGTGAACTAAATAGATTTCTTGAGAAATACCCCTCTGGAAAGTACCAGAGCGAGATTTCTTTTCATCTTAATCACTTGGACTGGAATGGTGCAAATCCAAGTAATTGTTCGATCTCCATTTTGAGCTCATTCAATGATTTATCATCACTAGGGACCCCTTTCAAGACGATTTTGAACAATCGTTCAGTTTTGTTGTGGTAAGAGAAAAAATAATTACGCTTCTCAGTCAAATACTGAAAATCTCTTCCTTCTGCAAAGAAAAGTGTATCGCACAGCACGAGAGTACAATGCGGTCTGATTTTTTTTTCACATCAATGCGATTAACTAAGAATTATACACTCATGTCATTAGTCAAAGTGCACAAATAGAGCTTATAGTACGAACAAGACGGATTAGTTTATTGAACTTGACGACACTTGGTATTACAACTTATACAAACAATTCAACAAACTGTGCTAATTATAAACTATGAGTCTGGATACTTTGGCGGTTCTCTAGACGGACTAATGACAAAGATGTCTGTATTCTGTATAAACAATAGCTTCAGTAATTTGTAACAATTAGATAATAAAGGTACACAATATTTTGCGCACAAGCATACATACTCATATTCTATTGCTCAGTTATGGTGACAAGTTACTTTGGCTGCCACCAATTCTAATAATAAGTATGTGTAAGACTGCTTCGTTTGCAATAATCGAGCAGCGTACAGTTCATACAGTTTCAAATGTGCCTAATCAAATTCTGCAGTGTATGTATATCTTCGATGCCAAATACGTGACCTGAATTGAACACCAAGCAAATCCTTTATCAAATCCTCTAAACGTGCCTGAGGCGTCACCAGTGGTAATAATTCTATCCACAAACATTTCAATGTATTCAGTGCCGTTGCATCGTCGAAACGCTCCAATGACATTCTAATCCAAAGACAATAAAACTTGGAGCAACCGCAAGCGGTCACCGCAATAAAAACAAATAGTCAAACAATCCCCAACCTTGCAAAAGGATAACAAAATCCGAACAACCAAAACAGTAAACCTGTCAAATTACGACCATAAAGAGCACCGACTTTGCGACACGATAACCTTTTGTTGCACGACCATCCCTGGAGAAACGTCAGAACCTGATAAAAAGTAGCTAAACAGTAACGAGTAAAACTGGATGGAAGCAGAAACGAAAAAGCATGAGCGAAAAAACACAGACCTGATTCTGTACATTGATGACCAGCTGAGTTATCCCATGGCCGATCTGCGCCAGGAGACATATAAAACCTATCACTATTTTCCTACTGATGCACGATTTGAAATACATATCGCCGGAATCTGCTAGATGCTACACCGTACAAACACTGTACACCATTGAGACTCTATTTATAGAGACAGAACCGCACTACCCATGCACTATATCGGCAAATTTCCACTTTGCAATTTCGGCTATTTCCACCTTGAACTGGAATCGATTCACCATCCGATCATAGCGAAAGCACAACACTAGATAACACCATCCGGTAGATGTTATCTGGCTTCAGCATCCTACGCGTATTCCACTCGAATCACTCGCCATTCCAATTAATCACAAAGCACTCAAAAACATTGCATATACACAAATGCTACATGTACTGTATATGGATGTCTTGTTGTTTGCTGTTGTCGGCTAAGGGCACAACCGAGTAGACCGAACCCACCGCATTGAGAAGCCGACGACCGAACGCACCGAAGAGTACCACGGAACTGAACTGACGGTGTTGGTCCAGCTTCAGCAGTGACTGTGACGAATGTGCAGAGATAAGGACACGCGGCGAAGGAATTTGTTGCGCGCTGGTTTGTTTGTATCGTGGGAAATGTTGCCGCTGGTGTAGCAGCGATGGAGTGATGTGACGCATGCGTAGTTGTTGTACGGTGCTGCCTCTGACGGGAAAAAGGGAAGCGAGGTTGCACGTGATGTCTACTTTATCTTTGGTTGTACGTTGGTCTGTTTAGTTGTAGTAGAAATCTTTGATTGCATTTTGATCATTTACATCCCGAATTGTGGAGTAAAATGACTCAATTGCATGTGGAATAATGGTGAACGCATGGTTGTTTGTTTATCGTAACAGATTGACAGAAAAACTTTCTAATGAAGTGAAAGAATCGCAAATCGTTAAATTTAAGTGATCATAAAGGGATTTTGCTCAATCTTTTCCTATCAGCTTGATAACTAATATATGTAGTGACGACTGAACTATTTGATGGTCCCATGATCAATAATGGGGTCTCCAGTAGCCTTGCGAGCAAAGGCGAAGGATTGTCAATCCGGCAACTATCGTAACGGGATCATTACCATCCTGGGCAGAGTGTATCCATTGTACCTGCAACTCTTTAAGATCTTATGAATCATAGTTTCGGCAAAATCTAGTTGAAAGAATCTTACAGGAGCTAATTGCGGCTTCATAGGGTTGTGCCGAAGCACAATAGCTTGCCAGGAATACCTGCAGACTCCCTATTCTTACTTTAACATATCTAGAAATGTAATTAATATTCATTATATACGTTATATAACTAAAAATAACTCATATAATATTTGTATTGTATATATATTTGTATTATTATTATAAAAGAAAAACGCTTATAAGGACGTGGCCAGATATGTGGAGAAAATCGGATCTACTTAATTGTAAGTTGGGCAAATAAACAATGACCGTGTATACGTTTATCTCTACAACTCCATCTACGATTTGTGCAAGTGTTCTATGCTATGCTAATCTACAAATGATTTGTGTTGGAATTATTGCATATACTGAACTTCTATAAAAACACCGAGGACAGAAGAAATTATTCGGTAATCCCATGGTCGGCTAGCTCCAGGATAAACTTTTGAAATTTGCTACTTTTACGAATATTCCGGATCTTCCCGAGGACCGTTTCTGGGACATTTGGAGGTCGCAGAAGACTTTAACTATTGATTGAACCCACAATTTGCCAGAATGAACGGTTACCAAAAAAAATCGCGAAGCTCTGGGATGAACTTTTGAAATTGGCCTCTTTTACGTATGTTCCGGATTCTTCCGGAGAACCATTTCTGGGGCATTTGGGAGTCACAGAAGACATTTACTATTGATTGCTCCCACAATTCATTTTGCTATCACAAAAAAATCGCGGAGCTCTGGGATGAACTTTTAGATTTTGCCACTTTAATGGATGTTCCGGATCTTCCAGAAGGCTTTCCGATGACCACTCGAGGGATAAATTTGCCCAGAAATGGCATATACAACATAGCAAATACAGTTGGGATCATCAGAGCACATTTTTGCAAGCAAGGCCGACGGAGGTCCTTCGTAGCTTAGTTGGTTAAAGCACCAGTCTAGCGTACTGTAGGGTCATGGGTTCGAGTCCCATCGAAGGGAAAGTGGTTACCTCAATACATTTTTCAAATCAATATCTTCCACATAACGTACATATGCACATATGAGTTCTCATAACATTGTAAATTAACGTCCAAGTCGGGTGGTTTAATCCCCGGGAAAGAAGCAATTACCTTTGATTGAACTGAACTTGAGTTGCGTGCTCTTGCCTACGCAATGCGGTCGGGTCTGAGCTTGACGACCGACTGGCAAATAGCTTACACAACCTCACTTGATCAGTACCGTTGCTGATGAAGAATGGGTATAGCCGCCAGACCTTCTAAAGACTCTCGCTCCTCTAGTGTGGTCGGGTACAATGCACCTGTGGGCGTATTGGCGATAAATGGATTGCGAGTGATTTGACTATGCGTCCAATTTGGGAATCTCGAGCTCGTTCAGTAGCCGCTAGGTTGCGAAAGGCCGACGGAGGTCCTTCGTAGCTTAGTTGGTTAAAGCACCAGTCTAGCGTACTGTAGGGTCATGGGTTCAGAGTCCCATCGAAGGGAAAGTGGTTACCTCAATACATTTTTCAAATCAATATCTTCCACATAACGTACATATTCACATATGAGTTTTCATAACATTGTAAATTAACGTCCAAGTCGGGTGGTTTAATCCCCGGAAATAGGCAATTACCTTTGATTGAACTGAAGCAATTTTATGTTTCATAATACGAAACTCGAAAAATAGGTGCCAAATTGAGAAGCTCAAACAGTAACTTTCTAGTACAGGTTCCCCGGGGACTAGAGGGGTCGATTTGGATGAATCTCCTCATGGGCTTGTTCTAGGAACCTACAGCTTTCGTTTGGTGCCTAAAGATCGAAAATCGGATGAAATTTGAGTTTTTGTGATCGTGATGAGGTCCTTTTTTCTAATGCATTAGGAAGGTTAATTTTAAAGTTTTCTAAAAATTATTAGCGTGTCTGAACAAATGTTCAAAATATGCTTAGAGTGCATATACAACTCAAATAAACTTACATATTATTTCATTATATGATCTAACATACCTCAAACATGTTGAAACGCCCATCAAAATAGTAAATAACGCTGCAAAGAACTAATTTTATGAGCATATTGGAATGGATTAAAACGCTTCTAATTTTATATAAAAAATAACAGACTTTCATCGAATATCTTTCAACCTTTTCCTTTTCCTTGAAAAGTACCCCTTGGATCTTTTACAAGCATTGTGTTACCCCCTATTTTTTCGCTATAAATGAAAATAAGCCTAACTCATAAGATAAAGGAAAAACGGACCTGAAAACTATAGGGCTCTCCAAAAAGTTTTCTGAAGTTTTCGATATTCCTTAAAATTTTCCAATTTAAATTAAGTATAAATATATACATGCTTTCTACAAGGCTTTGAGACTGTTGGAGGCTTCCAAGCCTGTTGAAAGTAGGATTCCGAACCTCTTCAAAGGAGACTTCCAAGCCTCTTGAAAGGAGGTTTCCAAGCATTTTGAATGGAGGCTTTCAAGCTTCTTGAAAGGAAGCTTTCAAGCTTATTGAAAAGAGGCTTCCGGGCTTCTTGAAAGGAGGCTGCCTAGCCTTTTGGAAGAAGGCTTCCGAGCCTCTTGAAAAAGGCTTCTGAGCCTCTAGTTGAGGGGCTGCCAAGACTCTTGGAAGGGGAGCTTTCGAGCCTCTTAGGAGGATGCTGCCGAACACCTTGAAATGAGGCTTCTAAGTTCCTCAATTGGGGCTTCTAAAACTCTTGAAAGGAGGCTTCCGAATCTCTTGAAAAGAGGAAACGAGGCTTCCGAGCTTCTTGAAGGAGGCTTCCACATCTAATGAAAGGATACTTCCAAGCCTCTTGAAAGGATACTTCCAAGCCTCTTGAAAGGAGACTTCCAAGCGTCTTGAAAGGAGGCTTCCAAGCCTCTTGAAAGGAGGCTTCAAGCCTCTTGAAAGGAGGCTTCAAGCCTCTTGAAAGGAGGCTTCTAAGCCTCTTGAAAGGAGGCTTCCAAGCCTCTTGAAAGGAGGCTTCCAAGCCTCTTGAAAGGAGGCTTCCAAGCCTCTTGAAAGGGAGGCTTCAAGCCCTCTTGAAAGGAGGCTTCCTCAAGCCCTTGAAAGGCGGCTTCCAAGCCCTCTTGAAAGGAGGCTTCCGAGCCTCTTGAAAGGAGGCTTCCGAGCCTCTTGAAAGGAGGTTTCCAAGCCCCTTGAAGGAGGCTTCCAAGCCTCTTGAAAGGAGGCTTCCAAGCCCCTTGAAGGAGGCTTCCAAGCCTCTTGAAAGGAGGCTCTAAGTCCCTTGAAAGGAGCCTCAAGCCTCTTGAAAGGAGGCTTCAAGTCCCTTGAAGGAGGCTTCCAAGCCTCTTGAAAGGAGGCGCTTCAAGGCCTCAAGCCTCTTGAAAGGAGGCCCAAGCCTCTTGAAAGGAGGCTTCCAAGCCTCTTGAAAGGAGGCTTCCAAGCCTCTTGAAAGGAGGCTTCCAAGCCTCTTGAAAGGAGGCTGAAGCCTCTTGAAAGGAGGCTTCCAAGCCTCTTGAAAGGAGGCTTCCAAGCCTCTTGAAGGAGGCTTCCAAGCCTCTTGAAAGGGAGGCTTCGGCCTCTTGAAAGGAGGCTTCCAAGCCTCTTGAAAGGAGGCTGAAGCCTCTTGAAAGGAGGCTTCCAAGCCTCTTGAAGGAGGCTTCCAGGCCTCTTGAAGGAGGCTAGGCCTCTTGAAGGAGGCTTCCAAGCCTCTTGAAGGGCCTAAGCCTCTTGAAAGGAGGCTTCCAAGCCTCTGAAAGGAGGCTTCCAAGCCTCTTGAAAGGAGGCTTCCAAGCCTCTTGAAAGGAGGCTTCAAGCCTCTTGAAAGGAGGCTTCCAAGCCTCTTGAAGGAGGCTTCCAAGCCTTCTGAAAGGAGGCTTCAAGCCTCTTGAAAGGAGGCCTAAGCCTCTTGAAAGGAGGCTTCCAAGCCTCTTGAAAGGAGGCTTCCAAGCCTCTTGAAAGGAGGCTTCCAAGCCTCTTGAAAAGGAGGCTTCCCAAGCCCTCTGATATGAGGCTTCCAAGCCTGTTGAAAGCTGAGGCTTCAAGCCTGCTGAAAGTAGGCTTCTGTTGAAAGAAGGCTTCCGAGCCTCTTGAAAGCAGGCTTTCGGGCCTCTTGAAACAGTGCTACACTTGAAAGTTGGCTTCCAAGCCTCTGAAAGGAGGCGTCCGAGCCTCTTGAAAGGAGCCTTCCGAGCCTTTTGAATGGAGGATTAGGAGCTTCTTGAAAGGAGGCTTCCAAGCCCTGAAGGAGGCTCTGCCTTTGAAAGGAGGCTTCAAGCCTCTTTGAAAGGAGGCTTCCAAGCTCTTGAAAGGAGGCTTCCAAGGCCTTGAAGGAGGCTTCCCAAGCCCTTGAAAGGAGGGGCTTCCAAGCCCCTTGAAAGGAGGAGGCCTTGCCTTGAAAGGAGGCTTCCAAGCCCCTTGAAAGGAGGCTTCCAAGCCCCTTGAAAGGAGGCTTGAGGCTTCCAAGCCCCTGAAAGGAGGCTTCCAAGCCTTGAAAGGAGCTTCAAGCCTGAAAGGAGGCTTCCAAGCCCCTTGAAGGTGGCTTCCAAGCCCCTTGAAAGGAGGCTTCCAAGCCACTTGAAAGGAGGCTTCTAAGGCCTTTCTTGAAAGGAGGCTCAAGCCCCTTGAAAGGAGGCTTCCAAGCCTCTTGAAGGGAGGCTTCTCTTGAAGGAGGCTTCAAGCCTCTTGAAAGGAGGCTTCAAGGCCTCTTGAAAGGAGGCTTCCAAGCTCTTGAAAGGAGCCTTCCAAGCCCCTTGAAAGGAGGCTTCCAAGCCTCTTGAAAGGAGGCTTCCAAGCCTCTTGAAAGGAGGCTTCCAAGCCTCTTGAAAGGAGGCTCTAAGCCTCTTGAAAGGAGGCTGCCTCTTGAAGGAGCTTCAAGCCTCTTGAAGGAGGCTGAAGCCTCTTGAAAGGAGGCTTCAAGCCTCTTGAAAGGAGGGCTTCCAAGCCTCTTGAAAGGAGGCTTCTGCCTCTTGAAGCCTGCTCTTGAAAGGAGGCTGAAGCCTCTTGAAAGGAGGCTTCCAAGCCTCTTGAAAGGAGGCCCAAGCCTCTTGAAAGGAGGCTTCCAAGCCTCTTGAAAGGAGGCTTCCAAGCCTCTTGAAAGGAGGCTTCCAAGCCTCTTGAAAGGAGGCTTCCAAGCCTCTGAAAGGAGGCTTCCAAGCCTCTGAAAGGAGGCTTCCAAGCCTCTTGAAAGGAGGCTTCAAGCCTCATGAAAGGATGCTTCAAAGCCTCTTGAAAAGACGCTTCTAAGCCTCTTGAAAAGATGCTTCCAAGCCTCTTGAAAGGAGACTTCAAGCCTCTTGAAAGGAGACTTCCAAGCCTCTTGAAAGGAGACTTATAAGCCTCTTGAAAGGAGGCTTCCGAGCCTCTAGAAAGGAGGCTTCCGAGCCTCTTGAAAGGAGGCTTCCGAGCCTCTTGAAAGGAGGCTTCCGAGCCTTTTGAAAGGAGGCTTCCGAGCCTCTTGAAAGGAGGCTTCCAAGCCTCTTGAAAGGAGGCTTCCAAGCCTCTTGAAAGGAGGCTTCCAAGCCTCTTGAAAGGAGGCTTCAAGCCTCTTGAAAGGAGGCTTCCAAGCCTCTTGAAAGGAGGCTTCCAAGCCTCTTGAAAGGAGGCTTCCAAGCCTCTTGAAAGGAGGCTTCCAAGCCTCTTGAAAGGAGGCCTCTTGAAAGGAGGCTTCCAAGCCTCTTGAAAGGAGGCTTCCAAGCCTCTTGAAAGGAGGCCTCCAAGCCTCTTGAAAGGAGGCTTCCAAGCCTCTTGAAAGGAGGCCTCCAAGCCTCTTGAAAGGAGGCTTCCAAGCCTCTTGAAAGGAGGCTCAAGCCTCTTGGAAAGGAGGCTCCGAGCTTCTTAAAAGGAGGCTTCCGAGCTCTCTCTTGAAAGGAGGCTTCCAAGCCTCTTGAAAGGAGGCTTCCAAGCCTCTTGAAAGGAGGCTTCCAAGCCTCTTGAAAGGAGGCTTCCAAGCCTCTTGAAAGGAGGCTTCCAAGCCTCTTGAAAGGAGGCTTCCAAGCCTCTTGAAAGGAGGCTTCTAAGCCTCTTGAAAGGAGGCTTCAAGCTTCTGTGAAAGGAGGCAAGCCTTTGAAAGCTCAAGCCTCTTTTGAAAGGAGGCTTCCAAGCCTCCTTGAAAGGAGGCTTCCAAGCCTCTTGAAAGGAGGCTTCCAAGCCTCTTGAAAGGAGGCTTCCAAGCCTCTTGAAAGGAGGCTTCCAAGCCTCTTGAAAGGAGGCTTCAAGCCTCTTGAAAGGAGGCTTCAAGCCTCTTGAAGGAGGCTTCCAAGCCTCTTGAAAGGAGGCTTCCAGCCTCTTGAAAGGAGGCTTCAAGCCTCTTGAAAGGAGGCTCAAGCCTCTTGAAAGGAGGCTTCCAAGCCTCTTGAAAGGAGGCTTCCAAGCCTCTTGAAAGGAGGCTTCCAAGCCTCTTGAAAGGAGGCTTCAAGCCTCTTGAAAGGAGGCTTCCAAGCCTCTTGAAAGGAGGCTTCCTCTGAAAGGCTTGAAGCTCTTGAAAGGAGGCTTCCAAGCCTCTTGAAAGGAGGCCTCAAGCCTTGAAAGGAGGCTTCCAAGCCTCTTGAAGGAGGCTTCCAAGCCTCTTGAAAGGAGGCTTCCAAGCCTCTTGAAGGAGGCTCAAGCTCTTGAAAGGAGGCTCAAGCCTCTTGAAAGGAGGCTAAGCCTCTTTGAAAGGAGGCTTCCAAGCCTCTGAAAGGAGGCTTCAAGTTTCTTGAAAGGAGGCTTGCCTCTTGAAAGGAGGCCTGCCTCTTGAAAGGAGGCTTCCAAAAGCCTCTTGAAAGGAGGCTTCCAAGAGCCTCTTGAAAGGAGGCTTCCAAGAAGCTCTTGAAAGGAGGCTTCCAAGCCTCTTGAAAGGAGGCTTCCAAGAGCCTCTTGAAAGGAGGCTTCCAAGAGCCTCTTGAAAGGAGGCTTCAAGCCTCTTGAAAGGAGGCTTCCAAGCCTCTTGAAAGGAGGCTCCAAGCCTCTTGAAAGGAGGCTTCTCTTGAAAGGAGGCTCTGGGCTCTTTGAAAGGAGACTTCCAAGGAGGTTTCTGGCCTTTGAAAGGAGGCTTTAAGCTCTGAAAGGAGGCTTCCGAGCCTCTTGAAAGGAGGCTTCCAAGCCGCTTGAAAGGATGCTTCCGAGCCTCTTGAAAGGATGCTTCCGAGCCTCTTGAAAGGAGGCTTCCAAGCCTTTTGAAAGAAGGCTTCCAAGCCTCTTGAAACGAGGCTTCCAGGCCTATTGAAAGGAGGCTTCCAAGCCTCTTGAAAGGAGGCTTCCAAGCCTCTTGAAAGGAGGGTTCCAAGCCTCTTGAAAGAAGCTTCCAAGCCTCTTGAATGAAGTCTTTCAAGCTTCTCTTGAAGGGAGAAGTTTCGAAGAAGAAGAAGGCCCTTGAAAGAGGTATCTGAAAGGAGGCTTGAGACTGAATGGAGCTCTTGAAAGCCAACTAACTTGGTTGAGAAGCTTTGAAGCAAGAACCTGGTGAAACTTTCGAGCAGTATGGAAGGAGGCTTCCGAGTTTCATTTAAATTTAGATTTTTCAGATGGGTGGAGTTTTCAGCTATCTACATTTAGGTACATTTAGTGGCAAATTTACACGACGCATACATTTTACTGGAATTTGATATCGCTTCACAAAATACACTAAATGGTAATGCACTAAATAATAAAGTATATAACTCTTCTTCTTCTTATAAGTTTTTTTTCAGTGTTCTACATATTAGCATTTCCTCAGTTATTAATTGAAAGCGTTCTATGTCCGCCATTTCATGAGTATGTATCTTGTGTGACAAGTACAATGGATACATTATGCCGGGGTGTAAAGAATGTTTCCTACTCGAAAACGTCATGGACCAGACCAGGAAACGAATTCGCCATCTCCTGATTGGCAGTCCAACGATCTGGGTTATTAACTGTGATTTTCTGCAGACTTATTATAAATTAATTCGTTTACTATAAAATATCATTCATACTAAGTAATCGAACATGAACCAAACTATCATCAGCTTGATACACCAATTCCTGACCAGCATGCTTCACCCGAATGTTTTTCTATCTCTTATCATATCCAATAAAACAACTCACCCTTTTTATATTATGTATGCAAATTCTTCCGGTTGACATGAAACACAACATTTTACTCGCGTCCTTCCTCCACCCATCCGCTTCCGTCTTTGTCGATTACAATATACTTCCAAGCCTCTTGAAAAGAGTTTCCAAGCATTGAATGGAGGCTTCCAAGCTTCTTGAAAGAGCTTTCAAAGCAGTTTAGCTTGAAAGAGGCTTCCAAGCCTCTTGAAAGGAGGCTTCAAGCCTCTTGAAAGGAGGCTTCCAAGCCTCTTGAAAGGAGGCTTCCAAGCCTCTTGAAAGGGAGGCTTCCAAGCCTCTTGAAAGGAGGCTTCCAAGCTCTTGAAAGGAGGCCCAAGCTTTTTGAAAGGATGCTTTCAAGCCTCTTGAAAGGAGGCTTCCAAGTCTCTTGAAAGGAGGCTTCCAAGCTTTTTGAAAGGAGGCATTCAAGCTTCTTGAAAGGAGGCTTCCAAGCCTCTTGAAAGGAGGCTTCAAGCCTCTTGAAAGGAGGCTTCCAAGCCTCTTGAAAGGAGGCTTCCAAGCCTCTTGAAAGGAGGCTTCAAGCCTCTTGAAAGGAGGCTTCCAAGCCTCTTGAAAGGAGGCTTCCAAGCCTCTTGAAAGGAGGCTTCCAAGCTCTTGAAAGGAGCTTCCAAGCCTTGAAAGGAGGCTTCCAAGCCTCTTGAAAGGAGGTCCAAAACCTCTTGAAAGGAGGCTTCTCTCTTGAAAGGAGGCTCCAAGCCTTTGAAAGGAGGTTTCAAGCCTTCTTGAAAGGAGGCCCAAGCCCTTGAAAGGGAGGCTTCCAAGCCTCTTGAAAGGAGGCTTCCAAGCCTCTTGAAAGGAGGCTTCAAGCCTCTTGAAAGGAGGCTTCCAAGCCTCTTGAAAGGAGGCTTCAAGCCTCTTGAAAGGAGGCTTCCAAGCCTCTTGAAAGGAGGCTTCCAAGCCTCTTGAAAGGAGGCTTCCAAGCCTCTTGAAAGGAGGCTTCCAAGCCTCTTGAAAGGAGGCTTCCAAGCCTCTTGAAAGGAGGCTTCCAAGCCTCTTGAAAGGAGGCTTCAAGCCTCTTGAAAGGAGGCTTCCAAGCCTCTTGAAAGGAGGCTTCCAAGCCTCTTGAAAGGAGGCTCAAGCATGAAAGGAGGCCTTGGCTCTGAAGGAGGCTTCCAGGCCTCTTGAAGAGGCTTCAGAAGCCTCTTGAAAGGAGGCTTCCAAGCCTCTTGAAAGGAGGCTTCCAAGCCTTGAAGGAGGCTTCAAGCCTCTTGAAGGGCTCAAGCCTCTTGAAAGCTCTTGATAGGAGGCTTCCAAGCCTCTTGAAAGGAGGCTTCCAAGCCTCTTGAAAGGAGGCTTCCAAGCCTCTTGAAAGGAGGCTTCAAGCCTCTTGAAAGGAGGCTTTCAAGCCTTTGAAAGGAGGCTTCCAAGCCTCTTGAAGGAGGCCCAAGCCTCTGAAAGGAGGCTCAAGCCTCTTGAAAGGAGGCTTCCAAGCCTCTTGAAAGGAGGCTTCCAAGCCTCTTGAAAGGAGGCTTCCAAGCCTCTTGAAAGGAGGCTTCAAGCCTCTTGAAAGGAGGCTTCCAAGCCTCTTGAAAGGAGGCTTCCAAGCCTCTTGCCTTTGAAAGGAGGTCAAGCTCTTGAAGGAGGCCTCCTTGAAAGCCTCTTGAAAGGAGGCTTCCAAGCTCTGAAAGGAGGCTTCAAGCCTTGAAAGGAGGCCTCCGAGCCTCTTGAAAGGAGGCTTCCAAGCCCCTTGAAAGGAGGCTTCCAAGCCCCTTGAAAGGAGGCTGAAGCCTCTTGAAAGGAGGCTTCCAAGCCTTGAAAGGAGGCTTCCAAGCCTCTTGAAAGGAGGCTTCAAGCCTCTTGAAAGGAGGCCTCCACGCCCCTTGAAAGGAGGCTGCCAGCGCACTTGAAAGGAGGCTTCCAAGCCTCTTGAAAGGAGGTTTCCAAGCCTCTTGAAAGGAGGCTTCCAAGCCTCTTGAAAGGAGGCTTCCAAGCCTCTTGAAAGGAGGCTTCCAAGCCTCTTGAAAGGAGGCTGCAAGCCCCTTGAAAGGAGGCTTCCGAGCCTCTTGAAAGGAGGCTTCTAAGCATCTTGAAATGAGGAGGCTTCCAAGCCTGTTGACAGGAGGCTTCTAAGCCTTATGAAATGAGGCTTCAAGCCTCTTGAAAGGAGGCTTCCAAGCCTCTTGATAGGAGGTTTCCAAGCCTCTTGAAAGGAGGCTTCCAAGCCTCTTGAAAGGAGGCTTCCAAGCCTCTTGAAAGGAGGCTTCCAAGCCTCTTGAAAGGAGGCTTCCAAGCCTCTTGAAAGGAGGCTTCCAAGCCTCTTGAAAGGAGGCTTCCAAGCCTCTTGAAGGAGGCTTCCAAGCCTCTTGAAAGGAGGCATTAAGCCTCTTGAAAGGAGGCTTCCAAGCCTCTTGAAAGGAGGCTCAAGCCTCTTGAAAGGAGGCTTCCAAGCCTCTTGAAAGGAGGCTTCCAAGCCTCTTGAAAGGAGGCTTCCAAGCCTCTTGAAAGGAGGCTTCCAAGCCTCTTGAAAGGAGGCTTCCAAGCCTCTTGAAAGGAGGCTTCCAATCCTCTTGAAAAGAGGCTTCCAAGCCTGTTGAAAGGAGGCTTCCAAGCCTCTTGAAAGTTGGCTTCCAAGCCTCTTGCAAGGAGGCTTCCGAGCCTCTTGAAAGGAGGCTTCCAAGCCTCTTGAAAGGAGGCTTGCAATCCTCTTGAAAAGAGGCTTCCAAGCCTGTTGAAAGGAGGCTTCCAAGCCTGTTGAAAGGAGGCTTCCAAGCCTCTTGAAAGGAGGCTTCAAGCCTCTTGAAAGGAGGCTTCCAAGCCTCTTGATAGGAGGCTCCAAGCCTCTTGAAAGGAGGCTACCAAGCCTCTTAAAAGGAGGCGTCCAAGCCTCTTGAAAGGAGACGTCCAAGCCTCTTGAAAGGAGACTTCTGAGCCTGTTGAAAGGAGGCCTCCGCCTCTTGGGAAAGGACGCTCCCGAGCCTCTTGAAAGGAGGCTACCAAGCCTCTTGAAAGGAGACTAGGCTTCCAAGCCTCTTGGAAAGGTGGCTTCCAAGCCTCTTGAAAAGGTGGGTTCCAAGCCTCTTGTAAAGGTGACTTCCAAGCCTCTTGAAAAGGTGACTTCCAAGCCTCTTGAAAGGAGGCTCCAAGCCTTATGAAGGAGGCTTCCAAGTCTCTTGAAAGCAGGCTTCCAAGCCTCTTGAAAGTTGGCTTCAAGCATCTTGAAAGGAGGCTTCCAAGCTTCTTAATAGGATGCTTGCAAGCCTCTTGATAGGAGGTTTGCAAGCCTCTTGAAAGGAGGCTTCAAGCCTCTTGAAGGAGGCTTCCAAGCCTCTGAAAGGAGGCTCCAAGCTCCCTTGAAAGGAGGCTTCAAGCCTCTTGAAAGGAGGCTCAAGCCTCTTGAAAGGAGGCTTCAAGCCTCTTGAAAGGAGGCTTCCAAGCCTCTTGAAAGGAGGCTTCCAAGCCTCTTGAAGGAGGCTTGAAGCCTCTTGAAAGGAGGCTTCCAAGCCCTCTTGAAAGGAGGCTTCCAAGCCCTCTTGAAAGGAGGCTTCCAAGCCCTCTTGAAAGGAGGCTTCCAAGCCCTCTTGAAAGGAGGCTTCCAAGCCCTCTTGAAAGGAGGCTTCCAAGGCCTCTTGGAAGGAGGCTTCAAGCCTCTTGAAAGGAGGCTTTAAGCCTCTTGAAAGGAGGCCCAAGCCTCTTGAAAGGAGGCTTCCAAGCCTCTTGAAAGGAGGCTTCCAAGCCTTTTTGAATAAGGCTTCCAAGCCTCTTGAAAGGAGGCTTCCGAGCCTCTTGAAGGAGGCTTCCGAGACTCTTCAAAGGAGGCTTCCGAGTCTCTTGAAAGAAGACTTCCAAGCCTCTTGAAGGAGATTTCCGAGCCTTTTGAAAGGAGGCTTCTTAAAATGAGGCTTCCAAGCCTGTTGAAAGGAGGCTTCCAAGCCTCTTGAAAGGAGGCTTCCAAGCCTTATGAAAGGAGGCTTCCAAGTCTCTTGAAAGGAGGCTTCCAAGCCTCTTGAAAGTTGGCTTCCAAGCCTCTTGAAAGGAGGTTTCCAAGCCTCTTGAAAGGAGGCTTCCAAGCCTCTTGAAAGGATGTTTCCAAGCTTCTTGAAAGGAGGCTTCCAACCCTCATGAAAGAATGCTTCCAAGCTTATTGAAAGAAGCTTCCAAGCTTATTGAAAGAAGCTTCCAAGCTTCTTGAAAGAAGCTTCCAAGCTTCTTGAAATGAGGCTTCGGAATTTCTTAAAAGAAGGCTTTCGAAGAAGAAGAAGGCCTCTTGAAAGGAGCTTTCGAAGCATCTTGAAAGGAGGCTTTGGAGACTCTTGAAATGTGGCTTCTAAGCCTCTTGAAAAGCCAACCAACTTGAAAGCAACTTGAAAGAAGGCTTATCAGCTTCTTGAAGGGAGGTTCCGTAGCATTTTGAATGGAGGCTTCGGCACCTGGTGAATCTTTCGGGCAGTATGGAAGGAGGCTTCCGAGTTTCATTTAAATTCTAGATTTTTCAGATGGGTGGCGTTTCAGCTATCTACAATTAGGTACATTTAGTGGCAAATTTACGACGCATACATTTTACTGGAATTTGATATCGCTTCACAAAATACACCTAATGGTAATGCACTAAATGATAGAGCAGAGGTTCCCAAACTGTGGGTCGCGACCCCCAGGGGGGTCGTGGTCTGTTCAGTGGTGGGTCGCGAAAGACAAATCTTAATACATAATTTTGTTACTATTTTGTCACACAAATCTAATCCATATTTTAAATTAGGATCTAAGTTATGATTGGATGATTAAAAAACAACAAACCTGACGAGGTCAACGGCTTTTTTTGTTATACGATATTTGGGCAAGTAGAAAGAAGTCCTATACAATCCAAATCTAAGCCCCAAACTCAATCCAAAACCAATCCTAATCCAATTCGAATCCAATCTAAATCAAATCCAAATTTATTTAAAATCCAATCCAAATCTAATTCAAATCCAATCCTAATCAAATCGAAATTCAATTTAAATCCAACCTGAAATCCAATCCAAATCCAACCCATATTCAATTCAAATCCCATCCAAATCCAATCCAAGTCCAATCCACATTCAATTAAAAAAATGACGAAATTTGGACAAATACAATGATGGGGTAAAAAGCAATTTATTATGATTTATCCAATCTAACGCGAGCTCATTTTTATCTAATTTCACAAAATCAATACATTTGGTACCTGGTGGGTCGCAAGCAATATGGGATTCTGCTAGGTGGGTCGCTTATCCAAAAGTTTGGGAACCTCTGTGATAAAGTATATAACTCTTCTTCTTCTTATATGTTATTTTTTAGTTTTCTATTAGCATTTCCACAGTTATTAATTGAAAGCTTTCTATGCCTGCCATTGCATGAGTATGTATCTTATGTGGCAAGTACAATGGATACACTTTGCCCAGGGACTAAAGAATGTTTCCCACTCGACAACGTCCTGAACCGGACCGAGAATCGAATTCGCCATGTCCTGATTGGCTATCCAACGATCTGGGTTTTTAACTGTGATTTTCTGCAGACCTATTATCAATTGATTCGTTTACTATAAAACATCATTCATACTAAGTAATCGAACATGATCTATCATCAGCTTGATACACCAACTCCTGACCGGCATGCTTCACCTGAATGTTTTTCTATCTCTTATCATATCCAATAAAACAACTCACCCTTTTTCTATTATGTATGCAAATTCTTCCGGTTGACATGAAACACAACATTTTACTCGCGTCCTTCCTCCACCCATCCGCTTCCGTCTTCGTCGATTACAATATACTTCCAAGCCTCTTGAAAACAGGTTTCCAAGCATTTTGAATGGAGGCTTCCAAGCTTCTTGAAATGAAGCTTTCAAGCTTATTGAAAGGAGGCTTCCGAGCTTCTTGAAAGGAGGCTTCCTAGCCTTTTGGAAGAAGGCTTCCGAGCCTCTTGGAAAAAGGCTTCTGAGCCTCTTATAGGGAGGCTGACAAGACTTTTGGGAGGGGGGGCTTTCGAGCCTCTTAGAAGGATGCTGCCGAACACCTTGAAATGGGGATTCTAAGCTTAAAATGGGACTTCTAAAACTCTTGAAAGGAGACTTCCAAATCTCTTGAAAAGAGGAAACGAGGCTTCCGACCTTCTTGGAGGAGGCTTCCAAGTCTCTTGAAAGGAGGCTTCCAAGCCTCTTGAAAGGAGGCTTCCAAGCCTTTTAAAAGGAGGCTTCCAAGCCTCTTGAAAGAGGCTTCCAAGTCTCTTGAAAGGAGACTTCCAAGCCTCTTGAAAGGAGGCTTCCAAGCCTCTTGAAAAGGGGATTCCAAGCCTTGAAAGGATACTTCCAAGCCTCTTGAAAGGAGGCTTCCAAGCCTCTTGAAAGGAGGCTTCCAAGCCTCTTGAAAGGAGGCTTCCAAGCCTCTTGAAAGGAGGCTTCCAAGCCTCTTGAAAGGAGGCTTCCAAACCTCTTGAAAGGAGGCTTCCGAGCCTCTTGAAAGGAGGCTTCCGAGCCTCTTGAAAGGAGGCTTCCAAGCCTCTTGAAAGGAGGCGTCCAAGCCTCTTGAAAGGAGGCGTCCAAGCCTCTTGAAAGGAGGCGTCCAAGCCTCTTGAAAGGAGGCTTCCAAGCCTCTTGAAAGGAGGCTTCCAAGCCTCTTGAAAGGAGGCTTCCAAGCCTCTTGAAAGGAGGCTTCCAAGCCTCTTGAAAGGAGGCTTCCAAGCCTCTTGAAAGGAGGCTCCCAAGCCTCTTGAAAGGAGGCTTCCAAGCCTCTTGAAAGGAGGCTTCCAAGCCTCTTGAAAGGAGGCTTCCAAGCCTTTGAAAAGGAGGCTTCCAAGCCTCTTAAAAGTAGGCTTCCGAGTCTCTTGAAAGGAGGCTTCCAAGCCTCTTGAAAGTAGGCTTCCAAGCCTGTGACAAGGAGGTTTCCAAGCCTCTTGAAAGGAGGCGTCCAAGCCTCTTGAAAGGAGGCGTCCAAGCCTCTTGAAAGGAGGCGTCCAAGCCTCTTGAAAGGAGGCTTCCAAGCCTCTTGAAAGGAGGCTTCCAAGCCTCTTGAAAGGAGGCTTCCAAGCCTCTTGAAAGGAGGCTTCTAAGCATCTTGAAATGAGGCTTCCAAGCCTGTTGAAAGGAGGCTTCCAAGCCTTATGAAATGAGGCTTCCAAGCCTCTTGAAAGGAGGTTTCCAAGCCTCTTGAAAGGAGGCTTCCAAGCCTCTTGATAGGAGGTTTCCAAGCCTCTTGATAGGAGGCTTCCAAGCCTCTTGAAAGGAGGCTTCCAAGCCTCTTGAAAGGAGCCTTCAAGCCTCTTGAAAGGAGGCTTCCAAGCCTCTTGAAAGGAGGCTTCCAAGCCTCTTGAAAGGAGGCTTCCAAGCCTCTTGAAAGGAGGCTTCCAAGCCTCTTGAAAGGAGGCTTCCAAGCCTCTTGAAAGGAGGCTTCCAAGCCTCTTGAAAGGAGGCTTCCAAGCCTCTTGAAAGGAGGCTTCCAAGCCTCTTGAAAGGAGGCTTCCAAGCCTCTTGAAAGGAGGCTTACAAGCCTCTTGAAAGGAGGCTTCAACCCTCTTGAAAGGAGGCTTCCAAGCCTCTTGAAAGGAGGCTTCCAAGCCTCTTGAAAGGAGGCTTCCAAGCCTCTTGAAAGGAGGCTTCTAAGCCTCTCGAAATGAGGCTTCCAAGCCTGTTGAAAGGAGGCTTCCAAGCCTTATGAAAGGAGGCTTCCAAGTCTCTTGAAAGCAGGCTTCCAAGCCTCTTGAAAGTTGGCTTCCAAGCCTCTTGAAAGGAGGCTTCCAAGCCTCTTGATAGGAGGTTTGCAAGCCTCTTGAAAGGAGGCTTCCAAGCCTCTTGAAAGCAGGCTTCCAAGCCCCTTGAAAGGAGGCTTCCAAGCCTCTTGAAAGGAGGCTTCCAAGCCTCTTGAAAGGAGGCTTCCAAGCCTCTTGAAAGGAGGCTTCCAAGCCTCTTGAAAGGAGGCTTCCAAGCCTCTTGAAAGGAGGCTTCCAAGCCTCTTGAAAGGAGGCTTCCAAGCCTCTTGAAAGGAGGCTTCCAATCCTCTTGAAAAGAGGCTTCCAAGCCTGTTGAAAGGAGGCTTCCAAGCCTGTTGAAAGGAGGCTTCCGAGCCTTTTGAAAGGAACCTTCCGAACCTCTTGAAACGAGGCTCCCAGGCCTCTTGAAAGAAGTCCTCCAGGCCTATTGAAAGGAGTCGTCCAAGCCTCTTGAAAGGAGACTTCCAAGCCTCTTAAAAGGAGGCTTCCGAGCCTGTTGAAAGGAGGCTTCCAAGCCTCTTGAAAGGAGGCTTCCAAGCCTCTTGAAAGGAGGCTTCCAAGCCTCTTGAAAGGAGGCTTCTAAGCCTCTCGAAATGAGGCTTCCAAGCCTGTTGAAAGGAGGCTTCCAAGTATCTTGAAAGCAGGCTTCCAAGCCTCTTGAAAGTTGGCTTCCAAGCCTCTTGAAAGGAGGCTTCCAAGCCTCTTGATAGGAGGTTTGCAAGCCTCTTGATAGGAGGTTTGCAAGCCTCTTGATAGGAGGTTTGCAAGCCTCTTGAAAGGAGGCTTCCAAGCCTCTTGAAAGCAGGCTTCCAAGCCCCTTGAAAGGAGGCTTCCAAGCCCCTTGAAAGGAGGCTTCCAAGCCCCTTGAAGGAGGCCAAGCCTCTTGAAAGGAGGCTTCCAAGCCTCTTGAAAGGAGGCTTCCAAGCCTCTTGAAAGGAGGCTTCCAAGCCTCTTGAAAGGAGGCTTCCAAGCCTCTTGAAAGGAGGCTGCCAAGCCTCTTGAAAGGAGGCTTCCAAGCCTCTTGAAGTGAGGCTTCCAAGCCTTTTGAAAGGAGGCTTTTAAGCCTCTTGAAAGGAGGCTTCCAAGCCTCTTGAAAGGAGGCTTCCAAGCCTCTTGAAAGGAGGCTTCCAAGCCTCTTGAAAGGAGGCTTCCAAGCCTCTTGAAAGGAGGCTTCCAAGCCTCTTGAAAGGAGGCTTCCAAGCCTCTTGAAAGGAGGCTTCCAAGCCTCTTGAAAGGAGGCTTCCAAGCCTCTTGAAAGGAGGCTTCCAAGCCTCTTGAAAGGAGGCTTCCAATCCTCTTGAAAGGAGGCTTCCAAGCCTGTTGAAAGGAGGCTTCCAAGCCTCTTGAAAGGAGGCTTCCAAGCCTCTTGAAAGGAGGCTTCCAAGCCTCTTGAAAGGAGGCTTCCAAGCCTCTTGAAAGGAGGCTTCCAAGCCTCTTGAAAGGAGGCTTCCAAGCCTCTTGAAAGGAGGCTTCCAAGCCTCTTGAAAGGAGGCTTCCAAGCCTCTTGAAAGGAGGCGTCCAAGCCTCTTGAAAGGAGGCGTCCAAGCCTCTTGAAAGGAGGCGTCCAAGCCTCTTGAAAGGAGGCGTCCAAGCCTCTTGAAAGGAGACTTCCAAGCCTCTTGAAAGGAGGCTTCTAAGCCTCTTGAAATGAGGCTTCCAAGCCTGTTGAAAGGAGGCTTCCAAGCCTCTTGAAAGGAGGCTTCCAAGCCTTATGAAAGGAGGCTTCCAAGTCTCTTGAAAGCAGGCTTCCAAGCCTCTTGAAAGGAGGTTTCCAAGCCTCTTGAAAGGAGGCTTCCAAGCCTCTTGAAAGGAGGTTTCCAAGCTTCTTGAAAGGAGGCTTCCAACCCTCATGAAAGAATGCTTCCAAGCTTATTGAAAGAAGCTTCCAAGCTTATTGAAAGAAGCTTCCAAGCTTCTTGAAATGAGGCTTCGGAATTTCTTAAAAGAAGGCTTTCGAAGAAGAAGAAGGCCTCTTGAAAGGAGCTTTCGAAGCATCTTGAAAGGAGGCTTTGGAGACTCTTGAAATGTGGCTTCTGAGCCTCTTGAAAAGCCAACCAACTTGAAAGCAACTTGAAAGAAGGCTTATCAGCTTCTTGAAGGGAGGTTCCGTAGCATTTTGAATGGAGGCTTCGGCACCTGGTGAATCTTTCGAGCAGTATGGAAGGAGGCTTCCGAGTTTCATTTAAATTCTAGATTTTTCAGATGGGTGGAGTTTTCAGCTATCTACAATTAGGTACATTTAGTGGCAAATTTACACGACGCATACATTTTACTGGAATTTGATATCGCTTCACAAAATACACCTAATGGTAATGCACTAAATGATAAAGTATATAACTCTTCTTCTTCTTATATGTTATTTTTTAGTTTTCTATTAGCATTTCCACAGTTATTAATTGAAAGCTTTCTATGCCCGCCATTGCATGAGTATGTATCTTGTGTGGCAAGTACAATGGATACACTTTGCCCAGGGACTAAAGAATGTTTCCCACTCGACAACGTCCTGAACCGGACCGAGAATCGAATTCGCCATGTCCTGATTGGCTATCCAACGATCTGGGTTTTTAACTGTGATTTTCTGCAGACCTATTATCAATTGATTCGTTTACTATAAAACATCATTCATACTAAGTAATCGAACATGATCTATCATCAGCTTGATACACCAACTCCTGACCGGCATGCTTCACCTGAATGTTTTTCTATCTCTTATCATATCCAATAAAACAACTCACCCTTTTTCTATTATGTATGCAAATTCTTCCGGTTGACATGAAACACAACATTTTACTCGCGTCCTTCCTCCACCCATCCGCTTCCGTCTTCGTCGATTACAATATCCTCCTCTGACAAAACGAGAACAAAACAATCTTTTTGTTCCACCAAGGATCCACCTGCAGTCAGCCTCCCATTCCAAAGTCGGTTGTCCTCAGAAGCTCGGTTTTTGCTCGACATGATTTATAATCTCGGTGACGGAAGAACGTCACCGATCTCGTATCTATCCTGAAGATGTATCACGAACACATCACCATCATGGAACTGAAAACTTCTCTCTACCTACTGAAAGGTCTTCTCATCAGTGAACGCCCAAATGGTCAACACAAAAGCTTACCACGTGTGGATAGGTTGAACGAGGACCTGCTGCTGTGCTGAATGGCATTCACTTTTTATCGAGCTTTGTTTCAACACTCAACCCTTGCCACCCGGTTAGTAAGCCCCCTATCACAGTCTTGTGAAATAAATTCAAAGGATTTGCTTGGCAAACTTCCGCAATACCGCCGCACCGATTTGATTCCCTCGGATTTCGGTTTTGCGGAAAGAGGGATGTTGTGTCCGGACTAGATTATGCAATAGCTCGGGCTTTTCGCAGAGGATATCAAACTTTTGAAAGGGTATACCAAATAGAAGAATGAATTTGAATTTGTCATCTTACGAAGAACTTACCCAATTCTAATTTCTAATTTAGATTCTGATCTGATTCCAATTGCAAGCCAGTCCTAGGTCCTTCGTTCAATCCTATGCAATTTCACCTCAAAGTTAGAGTCTTAACCCAAAATCCTACACAATCTCAATTGAGATCCATTCCGAACATATTTGGGAACGACTATATTTTATGTGGCTGGTATGCGTCGGTGTTTATCTTAAGCATCTGCGTCGAAATGGTGTGCTAAGGAAATCCTCATGCTCTTGTGCACGTTGTTCAACCCAATTCTAGTTGCAGCGACCAGGAACGGACCGTACGTACGATTTGCATGTCAGAGGACTTTTCAGGGTGAATATGATAAATGTTTGCCGACTAGTGGCTGTTATAGGTGTCCTTGTCGTCTTCGTTGATGTTGGTAGACTGGAGCGATTAATGTCCACAAAATATGGATAAATTTTGTGCTGGGAAGATCAGACCAGTTGAGTAAGCTCAATGGATGGAAAATGCTCCAACTGGATCTTTATGTGTCAATAAGCAATCTTGAGCTTAGGTTAGAAGTAAAAATAGTAATCCCAGTAGGAAGAGTAAAACAAAAGATCCTGAGACAATTGTTATAGCTTCTGTTATTTATGAAACCACTGCAATAACAGGAAAAAGGAACTTTAGTTAACTTTTGGAAATGTTTCTAAAGTTGCTTCCCTGGTATATTACCAATGAGCTTCATCGAATATCTAGCATTGAGGAACTGGAACAAATGCCTTATACAATCATTTCCAATTTTAGACAAAAAGTTAAATCCATCCTGAGATCCAGGCAAACGTCACGTACTGTCGCTGGTAAGCAAGAAAAAAAGAATACGAGGCTGCGATAACAGCCGCGGCAGATTCGGCAGAGAAGACTTTGCAAATGCTGATAAGTCATTTGGCATAATGGATATTTGGCATAACTTTGAACTGCAACAATAGGCTGGGTCATTTGGCATAACGGACATTTGGAATATTTTTCAACTGTGAAAGAGAAAGGGTTATTTGAAGTATTTTCCACGTAGATAAAGGAGACGGTTCTGCTGATGTCTGTTCTGTTCTAATTAATGAAAACTGATGCTAGAAATGTTTCAGAAGGATGGACAATAAAAACGGTGGAACTATGTTTAATTATTTAAAAGCGTCTTGGGGGGAAATGTTGCACAGATAAAAAACTTTACAATTCTCCCATTTACTTCCACTACAATCAACGTTGTTTGTATCAATAGATATTTTTTTTGATTTTTTTTTTGGAAACTTCACCAGTGTTTTGTTATCAAAACAACAAAACAAAATACGTATCTGTTGATACAAACAAACTTGATTATAGTGGATGTAAATGGAAGACGTAAAGTCGTAAAGTCTTTTAACTGGTTAGAAGATGGATCATTCCCTAGTAACATTTTGGTTTCATATTGGTTTTATAACACTCTTGTAGAATAAATTATGGTCTTCAAGAGCGCCATAAAACTTTAAATGTTACTTGGGATTGACTTATATTGGAAAAACATCTTCTTCCAAAGAAGTAAACACATCCTTAAATGCCTTATTCTGGGAAAACGCCTGCTATAAATCTTCCGGATAAGCACCTCACCATTTTCCGGAAATTGTTATTCGGTTCGTTATAGTTCTTGTAAATATGTAATATAAAATAATTTGAATTGATGGAATATAGGATACGAAAAAATATATTTATTATTTTTATTTGTTCAGACTAAGGCCGAAGTGGCTTGTGCAGTAAGTACATAAGAGTGTTCTCCATTCGGCTCGATCCATGGCCACACGTCGCCAACCACGTAGTCTACGGATGGTCCGCAAGTCAGCTTCCACCGGATCGATCCACCTTGCCTGCTGCGCACCTCGCCTTCTTGTGCCCGTCAGATCGTTTTCGTAAACCATTTTCAACGGGTTACTGTCCGACATTCTGGCTACGTACCCGACCCACTGCAGTCGTCCGACTTTCGCGATGTAAACGATGGATGGTTCTCCTATAAGCTCATGCTACTCGTGGTTTATTCGCCTCCTCCACGTAACGTTCGCAATTTACACCCCACCATAGATGGCACCCAGCATTTTCCTTTCGAAGACTCCGAGTGCGCGTTGGTCCTCCACGTCCAGGTCTCGTGTCCGTAGAGGATAAGAGTAGAGTGGGGCAAGAATACGCACTTAGTTTTCAATCGAACATGGGGATCTTATGGAACAAGCTTCTGCATATCAAATCAATGTCGACGATTCGTATCTTCTTGTTCTTCAATGGCTCTACATTCCAACTGGAACTTGGCCTGCTTTTCAAATAGTATTCTATTGGCATTTCCTCAGTTATTAATTTAAAGCTTTCTATGCCCGCCATTGCATGAATCTTGTGTGACAAGTACAATGGATACACTATGCCCAGGGTGTCGAGAATGTTTCCAATCCGAAAACATCCTAGACCGGACCGAGAATCGAACTCGCCATCTCCGGATTGGCAATCCTACGCCTTTGCTCGCAAAGCTATTGGAGACCCCACGATCGACGATTCGTATACTCTTCCTTTATGTTCCTTTATGAGTACGACAGCTGCCCAAGCCACGACGTCAAAATCATCATAGGAGATTTGAACGCTCAGGTTGGCCAAGAGGAGGAGAACCAACTATTGGAAAGTACAGCGCTCACCGGCTGACGAACGAAAACGGCTTACGACTAATTGATTTTGCCGCCTCCAAGAGTATGCCATTCGCAACACCTACTTCCAACACAGCCTTTCGTATCGGTACACCTGGAGATCATCACTGCAGTCAGAATCACAAATTGACCACGTTCTGATTGATGAACGGCACTTCTCGGACATTATAGACGTCAGGACATATCGTGGCGCTAACATCGACTCTGACCACTATCTGGTGATGGTTAAACTGCGCCCAAAACTATCCGTCATCAATAATGTTCGGTACCGACGACCGCCGCGGTACGGCCTAGAACAACTGAAGCAACCTGATGTCGCCGCTGCATACGCGCAGCATCTCGAGGCAGCGTTGCCGGAAGAGGGTGAGCTCGATGATGCCCCTCTTGAGGACTCCTGAAATACAGTTAAAGCAGCCATTAACGACGCAGCGGAGAACAACGTCGGGTATGTGGGACGAAGTCGACGGAACGATTGGTTCGACAAAGAGTGCAGTCAGATTCTGGAGAAGAAGGGCGCAGTGCGGAAGGTCGCGCTGCAGCAAGGTACCCGGCAGAACTTGGAAGGTTATAGACGGAAGTGGAGACAGCAGACCCGCCTTTTTTCAGGAAAAGGAACGCCGCCTGGAGGAAGCGGAGTGTGAGGAGATGAAACAGCTGTGCCGTTCTCATGAAACACGCAAGTTCTATCAGAAGCTCAATGCATCCCGCAAAGGATTCGTGCCGCGAACCGAAATGTGCAGGGATGAGGATGGGAGCATCTTGACGGACGAACGTGTGGTGATCGAAAGGTGGGAGCAGCACTACGAGGAACATTTAAATGGCACTGAGAGTACAGGCAGTGAAAGTCAAGGCAGCGGAGGAGATAACTACGTTAGTTCAGCGGACGATAGAAGCCAACCAGCCTCCACTTTGAGGGAAGTTAAGGATGCTATGCAACAGCTGAAGCCCAATAAAGCAGCTGGTAAGGATGGTATCGGAGCTGAGCTCATCAAGATGGCCCCGGAAAAGCTGGCCACTTGCCTGCACAAACTGATAGTCAGAATCTAGGAAACCGAACAGCTACCGGATGAGTGGAAGGAAAAGGTTATATGCATCATCTACAAGAAAGGCGACAAACTGGGGTGTGCGAAATTTCGAGCGATCACCATCCCCAATGCCGCTTACAAAGTGATATTCCAGATCATCTTCCGTCGTATGTCACCAATAGTGAATGAGTTCATGGGAAATTATCAAGCCGGCTTCGTTGACGGCCGCTCGACAATGGACCAGATATTTACTGTACGGCAAATCCTTCAAAAATGCCGTGAATACCAGGTCCCAACGCACCATCTGTTCATTGATTTCAAGGCGGCATACGATAGTATAGACCGCGTAGAGCTATGGAAAATTAAGAACGAAAACAGCTTCCCTGGGAAGCTTACCAGACTGATCAAAGCAACGGTGGATGGTGTGCAAAACTGTGTGAAGATTTCGGGCGAACACTCCAGTTCGTTCGAATCGCGCCGGGGACTAAGACAAGGTGATGGACTTTCGTGCCTGTTGTTCAACATTGCGCTAGAAGGTATCATGCGGAGAGCCGGGTGTAACAGCCGGGGTAAGATTTTCAACAGATCCAGTCAATTTATTTGTTTCGCGGATGACATGGACATTGTCAGCCGAACATTTGCAAAGGTGGCAAAACTGTACACCCGCCTGAAACGTAAAGCAACAAAAGTTGAACTGATGGTGAATGCGTCGAAGACATGCTCGTGGGCGGAACGGAGCGCGACCAAGCCCGCCTGGGAAGCAGTTTTACGATAGACGAGGACACCTTCGAGGTTGTCGAGGAATTCGTCTACCTTGGATCCTTGCTAACGGCTGGTAACAATGTTAGTCGTGAAATACGAAGGCGCATCATCTGTGGAAGTCGGGCCTACTACAGACTCCAGGAGAATTTGCAGTCAAAAGAGATTTGCTACCGCACCAAATGTGTCATGTACAAGACGCTGATAAGACCGGTAGTCCTCTACAGACATGACACAAGGACAATGCTCGAGAAGGCGCTAGGTCGTGGTGCACGTCGCTGTATGGACGTGGCGATCTCGGTTGAGATGACGACCGATAATGATGTTCTAGCGTTTACGTGTGTGGTGTGTCGAATGACCGATACGACCGATTTTTTTTTGTTGGGGCGTAGAACCACTGCGTCCATTGAGTTGAACTTTTGTGGTATGTCGATACGACCGATTACGGGATCGGTTAACACCTCGTCAGGTCAAACGGAGAGACCGACGCTGGGTCTAGGTTGGTGGCTCGGACTGGTCGCCAACGTGCTCGACGAATTGTTGCAGTATAGTCCATTTTCTGGGTGCTGCTTTTCAAGAATGGATAGTAACCATGGACATTGTTTCCCGGGCGTGAGTCTGGGCAATAACTCTGGCAATGGTAAACTTTCCCTTTGCGGATACTGCTCACTGTCTCTGAAACCACGTATTGACGGGTGGTGCTTCAGTTTCATTTTTTTGCTTACTTTGTACAAGTTTTCTACACAACGCAACTCACGATTTGCTTCAGCTTCAGAACAAATGTCTATATTCAGAAAAAACTTTAAATCAGAATTAATTAATTTCATGTTTAATTATTAGGATTTAATTTACATTACTTTTATATAGGCTTCACTTTTCACTTATTTGGATCTGAATTCACTGCTAAGGTTTTTTAATAGACTTTACTACTCGGCGATCTGCACAGGAAAGAACGAGTATCCACTGGTTCATACCCGAAAGACTTAGAATTTTCTTATTTCTTTAATTTTCGGATTCGAGATTTCTGAAAAAAAAAATTTTCTTCTGAATTTGCTTTGATTACCTGATTGAATAAACCAGTTTTTTGGTGAACGTCCATCCTCACTTAAATCTCATTGGTTGGAGCACTTTTTCGGCGCGAAATTTCGTAAAACTAGGGTTGTCTATGAAACGAATTCAGGTCCGTTTCAAGGTTAATAGTAGTTAGTAGTATTAGGGTAAAGCATGTATTTCGGACCACCCTTACGGGGCTCTTATTTTGGACCACCAAGAGGAATGTGCACTCAGTGGTCCAAAATATGAGCTGTCGAACTGGTGGTCCAAAATACCTCCCTTACGCTATATTTTAACTAAATTCATACAAAACAAACGATACAGAACAGCGTCCAAAATACAAGTAGGGGAAGATGCCCCGAAGCGCCATACTCACACCCCCATAACAGTAACATTTTTCTCCAAAAATCATCTTTTATCGATGAAAATAATTCACTTAGCTTGACAACTGCGTCAAAACAACACTGAAACCGCACGCATACAAAAAACCCTTATCTGTTGACCAAGGTGTCCATAGATGTCCACAAAATGAAACGACTGCGAGCTAATTCAAGTTATTAATGTCATAGCATCGATGCATTCTGATAAATGTATCCCATGCAGCAAAAAAGTTTAATACCCAATTCATAAAATTAAGAAACATCCTCTTTAACAAGGAAATCGGTCGGATATCCATTACCGATTCCACCGAAACAAACCGCATGATGCGATCCGACAGCTGTTCGTTATCCATTTAATCTATTCCATCCAACCACCCGACGATGTTCCGCCGACAGACATGTTTTTATCCCACTCCGACCCAAGAGCGTATTTCCATAAATAGTACCTACTCGAGCGCATCGGCAGCGAAAGCATCCACTTCAGAACATCCGACAGAGTTCGCATGATGTAAGCTCAGAAACTCCCTGCATTCCCAACCCGGCAAAACATTCTACTCGGAGGCATCTTATCAGCATTCCGATGAAGCATTCTCAATCCTCATTAGAAACCACTGGCGAAAACCATAAAACATGTGTTATCTGCTGCCTCAGATTCCCACCAAACAAACGCAATCCTAGAGCCAAGGTCCCAGCCCAACCGGAAGACGCTACTACTCTTCACCTCTGATATCTGCCGTTCGCCAACTCAACGTTTTCCCTATCTGTGGCGTTATAAATTTCACAAACATCCTCTCGTCAGCCCGCCACCCAACAGAACGTCCAAAATTCAACAAGCTCATTTGCCAGCCCCTGGGAAAGGGCGAACGCTCGAGTATGGAAGCGAGCCGGCTACATAGGCACTGTGGCCCAATTATGACCAGCCAGCTTCGAAGATCCTGTAGCGAGCCATCCGACCCCGCACAATGAATGCCCGTATCTGCTATTAATCTGGCTTGCGTGTCTTGATATCGCTTTTCTATCGGTCGTGCAGGGAATTCGTAAAATTTGAGCAGCACTGTGTACCATGTTGCAGCTTAGAAGCACAAAACGGATGGAAATGAGAGGAAAAATGTTACTTTTCTTGTCGACCTGACCAGCAAGCTGGATGCAATGGTATTTCCTAAAACCGACGTGCATTCCTAATGGGCCTCCCACAATTTGTGTTATGGGTGGGGGAACACTACAAACAGCTCATTCGATGGTACAATCAGCATTGACATAGATGTTGGTAGGAGAGGGTTTGTTCCTTCCAGCAAATGTGCAATACTGAGTGAAATATTCCAATTACATGCTGAAATGTGAAAATAATCTAATGCTAAAAAAATACATACAGAAGTTTGAAGTCATTTTCACAAAAGCTGACTGTATTGGACTACATGGGCATTTTTATGAGAGGTTTATATTTTTTTACTTGGTACTCCCTAAAATCAACTTTTTTTTTTTATTTTCTCATATAAACTTGAAACGGATAGTATTCAGTCAGAATTTATTTAAATTAGCGCAATTTTTTATCTGTATTCGTTTGCATGTTTAATTTCAGTCTGGGCTCCAGAGAACATCAATGTCATACCTTGGGCCCCATCATTCATAATTAACGGGATTCCTGATATTTCTATATTTTTTTCTCGAACCCACGTGCTAAATTATGTATGGAAACTTTTTAATTTGAACGACGTTTAAACCAACGGGATTCAAATTAAGGGCAAACTTCACGAAATCCAAAATTGCGTGTCAGCATGCGTGAAATAATAAAAATGACAGTTGTGCGTTGCTTCCGTATCGAGTTGTGTGCCCTTGAAAACGTGAGTATTTTTAAATTTGGATTCCATGAGGATTGTCCTTAAGAAGTGTTCAAATTAAAAACGGTCATATTACCGGGGGTCCACGGTATTTGTCACAGCATTAGCATTAGCATTAGCATTGTTACGGTGTGATTCGTAGATTTGACACTAGCGATACTCATGTTTTACTTTTGAGATCCTTATCTAGAATGCTATCAGAAATCAAGAAGGGGAGTGGCCATTGATTCCTGTCTTGAACAAAAATATCAAAAGCATGAGGATTACTACTCCTGGCCACGCTTATCTTCACCGTAACTAGGGAGAGAAAGGAAGTTTTGAGTTGGTAGGGACACGGCAGGTATTTTCGTCTGTTCGTCATAGTCTCGAAAACCAATAAAAGAGACGCTTTTTTGTAAAACTCATACGTACCAAATCGTAAGCTCAGGAAAAACGTTCTGCTATAGTGCAGTTCTAGCGAATGAACGTTGCTTTCGTTGGTTTCAGCCCCTATGACGATGGACGGAAATACCTGCCGTGTCCCTACTAATGCTTATTAAGAGGCCACCGACTTTGCGACACCCTCATAAATACCACGGAGTTGGATAATGAGGAAGGTATTCGTTGGGTCAGGGTTTGCCTGTAGCTGGCAATGTAACCGTGGTAGATCTTACCCGGAACACACCACGTAAAGGTGTCTACCCAGCGTTACGGGTCCACGGTATTTGTTACAGTCTCAAAAAGTGACGTAGGGTAAATGATGTATCTTGGACAAGCGCAGGACATTCATTAGAAAATATATCGAAATTGAATAGTATTAAACAATTGAAAACCACTAGGTTCATCCATATACACAACCTATGATTAGTCTTGTGTCTCCATTGCCCAATTTTTGAGTAATTTACGTTTACAAGGTGTAAACTGTGATATACTGCGACGTGAAATATTTTCTTTTTGGACATCAAATATATAATTTCGACATGGAAAATGCATATATTTTGGACAGAGTCATTTTCTCCAAATTTAAAAATGGCCACCTACAGATCTCAATGGTATGACTTACCTACACGTATCCACATTCATTTAAAAGCATTTATTTGCTTAACTGACATAGGTTAAACCAGAAATTAACATTGTTTCGCAATCTTATCGATATCATTGAAAACAGCCTGAAAGTTGGCAATTAATGGTTCATCCATGTACTGTACATGGGGTGACCAATAAATGTCTGATGAATAAAAACATAACTTCATTTTGGTCACTCCTTTTTCATCCGTCTCAAGTGCATGTTAAGCGATTGGAATATGTTAGTATCTCAATTACAATCAAACTTTGGCCGCAGGACCTCAAGATTGCCGTTTGAACCAATTTGAACGTGTTTCAGGTGCATGTTACGAGGAGTCCTATAATGCATGTTCTCCTGCATACTGGCGTCCAGCAGGCACTTTGGTAGATAGCTTTACATTTTAGATTATTTTAAAGATAAATAATAGTTGATTTGGGAATTCTCATCAGGAGCCGCTAGAGTTGCGGTAAAAGTATGCAATGATCATACTTTCGATAAAAATTTTCCTACACATTATCTAAAATTGATCGAAGAAGCTCAGGCTTGTCCAAAATATGTACATGTCCAAAATATATCATTTACCCTATGCGCCAAATTACAAATTTTCCATTTTTCTTTTAAAGATTTCAATGAGTAGTACTCACCAAACCGTTTGGCCGAATAGTTGAAATGTGTTTCCGTATTAAGTGTGTAAAGTGAGAATTAAGATGTTCGAAATAGTTATTATTGAGTAACGGAAAGTAGAAATGAGAAGTGAGTAAGAAGGAGGATGGAAGAAAGAAGAAGAAAGAATGAATGAAGGGAGGAAGAGGAAGTAAGAAATTAGTAGGTGAAAGGAAGAAGGAAGAGGAACGGAGAAGGAAGCAGGAAAGAGGAAGAATAAAAAAATAAGAAGGAAGAAGAAAAAATGAAGAAGGAAGAAGGAAATAGGAATTAGGAATAATTTCTCACTTTTCAATACTCATTTCTCATTTCTCGCTTCTCTTATTTCACATACTTCTCACTTCTCAGTTTTCAATATTTACTTGGCGTTATTATTTCTCGCTCTTTAATCTCACTTTTCATTTATCACTTTTTTACTCATCACTTTTCATTTCTCATTTCTCAGTTCTCATTTCTTTCTTCTCAGTTCTCCGCTGACTTTTAACTTTTAACTTTCCACTTCTTATTGCTCACTTCTCACTTTTCAATTTCGACTTCTCACTTCTCAGGTCGTATTTTTCACTTCTTACTTTTCACTTCTCACTTTTCACTTCTCCATTATCACATCTTACTACTCACTTCTCACTTCCCATTTCGCAGGAAGAAGGAAAATAAAAAAAGAAAAAAGGACGAATATGTTATGAATAATTTACTTTGTCGTTCTTGACAGAATGCTTTTTGATTGTTGTATTTGTACGTAGGCTTTGAAAATAAAATAACAAATCTGCATCCGACAAACGCCGTTTGTATGCGTGTGTAACATAATTGTACCAAAACAACTATGTTTAGTTTCCAAATCAAAATAAAAAAAGTTTACCCAACGAAATTAATACAAATTAAAAAGTTCGTTTTTCAAAATTTTGCGAACTATTTACAGTAGCAGCTCAGTCTATCTGTCTGAGTTAATTTATATATTTTGTTAAAAAAAATAGCTGTACGGATTCTGATCCCTTGCTTTGAAATGTGTCCCACCTGATTGAATTTTATTCAAGTGGTATTGGAGGAGTTATGCCCTTTCTAATATTGCGATCAAGCCTATGTAAATGCTCAAACATGTTCAGTGTCAGAATTATTGAGGAGAGGTGAGGTTTTGAAAACGTGTAAATATATTTAAACACGCATGCACCCACACAAAAACACACACACATTCACATATATACTAATGCATACATACACTGATGGACATGAGTATTCGTCATGTTTTCATAGTAAACTCTATTAAAACATGACGAATACTTCTGTCTATCAGTGTACACATATAAACACACATACACACTCATATACACACATACAGACATACATCATACATAAACACGTACACGATTTTTATTATATATTAGGTACATATATTATTGGAAGCGTTTGGTACGGGAGGTCCACGCTTTCTTCCTTTCCCCTCGATTCCAAGCTATTAAGTGACTTTATATCTAGGAGTCATCTCTGCGGTACATACTGCGTAGTTGGCCTTGCCATATGAAAAGAAAAAGAACGGAATTCAGAAACCGTCATTTTCCAGGATGCTTGCAAGTATGAGATTAGATTAGATTAGATTAGATTTACGCAAAAATACAGAATACATACAGGAAAAAATGCAGAATCACCGTCTTCGACCTGCGGTTGCACAGACTGAACACTTAACATCTAGCATGAGACAACGGACAAGGATAATTACACAACACCTAGTGGACCAGTGGAGAACTTTTCGCTTTACGAAAAGTTTTCTCCTTACCGGGGCGGGAATCGAACCCACACTCCACAACACATGCGTTTAGACTATTGACGTCGCTAACCACGAGGCCACGGAGCCCACATGATAAATTAATTACCTTCTGAATCAACATCCGTTCGTGGATGGTTTTTGAACCAAAGCATCAAAATTAGCTCTACTATTTTTTTTTTCACTAGATATTTGAATTAAAGTAGACGCAGAATGTAGACCTGGACTGATCTTTTCTTGCTTATTGGGTTTGCAACATTTGAATACCATCACTTAAAAAAGGGTGTCATGAAAATCCAATGCCGTCCGATAGAATATTTTCAGTGCAACTAATCATAGTAATCTGTTCTATTCATAATGGTTTGACTTGAATTCATATTCGATGCCGTTTCCAAAATTGTCAGGTTGATGCTCTGTATGTTTATATGGCTTTAGAATATGTGATTTGTGGAATATAAAACCGTATGTTTATGTGTTAAGATATAGGGGCTTCAGATATTAGGATTAGGTATGAGGGAACTGTGTGGCCCTAAATAGCCGGAACAAAGTTATGACAGCGATTCTCGCGTATGCACACCGTCGGAAAAGTCATGGCTTGCTGCTAGATGTCGCAAATTAATCGATTACTTCGATTAATCGATTCATCGTTGTGATAATCGATTAATTTTGAATCGATTATTACCCAACGATTAATCGATTCAATAATCGAGATGAATCGTGAGTAATCGATTAGCTACTAATCGATTAATCAGAATTTTACGACATCATAAGGATGTCGAAAATTAATTGATTATTTCGATTAATCGATTCATCGTTGTGATAATCGATTAATTTTGAATCGATTACTATACAATGATTAATCGATTCAATAATCGACAAGAATCAAGAGTAATCGATTAGTAACTAATCGATTAATCGGGATTTTACGACATCTCTACTTGCTGCTCGCCAATTGATACGCTGATGTGTAAATCTATTAACACACGCTGAAGGCATTTTGCTCAAACACCACATTTCCCTTCTTCTTCCATTAAAAACGCAAATATCTTCTATCATAGGATGCAATGCTTGTTTTTCTCCTCGGTTATCTATATGAGACGAAGGTGATCATCGGTTGCAATTGAGCAACCGGTTAACTCCATTGAAAACTGCACACCAAAATAAACTTGACCAACATCACGGTTTGAATATTAGAACATTGATTCAATCCAAATCCAATCCAAATCCAATCCAAATCCAATCCAAATCCATTCCAAATCCAATCCAAATCCAATAAAAATCCAATCCAAATCCAATCCAACTCCAAACCCAATTTAATCCAAATCCAATCCAAATCCAATTCAAACCAATTCAAATCCAATCCAAATCCAAATCCAATCCAAATCCAATCCGAATCCACAATTTAACCACTTGAATTCAACTTACCTCATGAAATCAGCGACAGGATCCAAAAAATAGACTTGCAGGATCGCCAAAATGTATGGCCCTAAATAGCCGGAACGAAGTTATGACAGCGATTCTTCGCGGAGGTCTGACTTGAAAAGGGAAAAGTCATGGGTTGCTGCTCGCCGATTGACATGCTAATGTGTAAATCTATTAACACGCGTTGAAGGTATTTTACTCAAACCCCACAGAAACCAAAGTTATCTTTAGAAGAAACTGTCCCTAGGGTTGAGAACCAAAAAGATCTCATTATCATGAAAACTCTTCCAGCGAATGTGCACAACATGGAACAATAGTTTCGCTGAATTATCAATGCTTGCATCCCCTTGTTTTTTTTCAAATTCAGAGCATTATTAATTGTTTATTAGTTTTAGTTCTGTTATACGTGTAATTTTTATTTTTAAGATGCTAATATATTTTTATTTCTAAAAAACATTATTTTTTTCATGGAAATTTCGCATTATTCAGGGAAATTTTATTTTTATTTGTTGCAGCCACCCTGGTTTCTTTATTGGCAATTTCCTAATTTTTTATGCAAAATTTCTAATTTCTTATGAGGAGTTTTCATTTGAGTCTTAGTTTAAAAAGCCAATATCATACAGCGCTGGAACACAATCGGTTGCTCTTCAGAAGTAACTAAAGGATCCACCACAATATACTTATGACCAATTTCTTATTTCGACTTTTGACGTAGGATTACGTCCTTCGGGAAGATAGGGGGTTATTCTGCAGATTCAAATCTAAGACCGTCACGAAAAGTGGTCAGGAAGTATGGGCTAATAAGTATGGGCCGTCTTTCAACCGATTTCAAAGGTTTTGGTGCTAATCGATCGACGAACTCTTTAAGATTGCATTTGCAAAAATGCATTCAAAGTGCTAAACTATTGAAAATTGAATTTTACTAGGCACTGAAAAATTGGTGAAGCAACCAATCGCGTATGTGCATCGCAAGCACAGACATCAAAATCGTGCAACTTCCCAATCCTCAGTTCAATTGAGTTTTCTCGGACAGTGGACACAACGATGACGTCCGTAGCAGCAGTCCCAGCAGAAAGCGGTACATCGAGAAACCATCGCCAAAAGCAACAATCTTCGGACTATCGTTTAGTTACTGTTAGTGACGCATTGTGGAAAAAAAAATCGGTTCTTCTCAGCACCAAAATTTTATGAGATGAAAGGGTTGATTGCAAAAATGGCATCTATTACGGTCCCCGGTCCCAGTCAGTGGCGCCACTGAAAATGTTTTCTTAATAGTGGCTACTTAGCAGAAAAGTGAAATTTTAACGCAAGGTACGGATTATCGTTTGTTTGCTAAGAATGATTAGAAAGGCGCATTGTGGATCAGTATCGATTCTTGTCAAATCTACCATTGTACACTAGAGAAGGTAGAGCCGAAATATTTTCTTAAAAGTGCAGATCATAACCGCTTGGCGACGGTAGAAAGTTGGAATATGTAGCAGTAAAAGTGCGGGAAGTAAACAATGATGACGTCTCACAAATTTTCCCAAGATTCTGATTTCGGTACTCTTGCTGATTATTATTGGAAAGGTGCGTCATTGGACACATAATCATCATTTTACACGAGAGAAGGTTGAGCCGAGACAAAAAAATGCAAATCATAATCACTTGGTGACTGGCGAAATTCTTTGTCGATAGCAGCCCCTGCGCTCCTTACAGGGAGACGTTGCAAAGTAATGTATTAGAATGGACGACGTCTATCGTATTCCAGCGGCAAACCATAAATTGGCTGACAGTGGCATCAGTAGTGAAAATTCATTTCAAAATTTTGATTTCCGGCGTGCGTACGAAAATTCCTCTCCTCTTTGAGTGGGACTGTGGCCCTGAAAAGAGCCGTTTTAAGTAGAGCTACGTCCTCGTTCATTCACTAGGAGCTGACTTACTGACGGCGGGCTTGGCCAGCTCGATACGCACGAAGATGTCGTTTATGAGGCCGTTTAAAATGCCGATTCTATCGAGAAAACCAGACTTCGGCTGGTCAGAATACGTTTGCATTGATTCCAAGGCCCCGCCCCTTTGCGAGCCGTATCATTTACATCGGCTTGCTTGCGCCGCCTTTCGTTCGTTTGTTGCCAGTGCTTTCTTACATAACCAGGGCCTCTTCTTCTTCTTCTTCTTCTTCTTCTTCTTCTTCTTCTTCTTCCTCCTTTTTTTCTTCTTCTTCTTCTTCTTTTTTCTTCTTCTTCTTCTTCTTCTTTTACTTCTTCAAAGTCCAAATTACAATCGCTTGGCGTCGGCAGTAGCGCAAGCGCTCTTCGGATGGGGATGCTGCGAACATTGATTCGCATGGATGATGTCTATAGCGTTTTAGCAGCAACTTATCGACTGGCTGACGTTAAGGTCAGTAGCAATGAAATGAAATTTTCTCTAGATTCTGCTTCGGTTTTGTCGCTGCTTGTGATTCAAAAGATGCATTACTGAAAACAAATGGGTCCTTTTCAGAATCATAATTTTACACGAGAGCAGGTTGAGCCGAGACAATTATTTTTAAAAGTTCAAATCATAAGGTTTGTTGCTGCTTGTGATTGGATAGGCGTATTGTGGACAACAAATTGGTTCTTATCAGAACCATCATATGACATGGGAGAAGTTTAAACTGAGACGAATTTTATTCAAACTGCAACTCATAATTGCTTGGGAGCAGCAGAAAATAGCCGTCGGCAGAAGAATCGCAAGCGCTCGTCGGAGACGCTGCAAAAATTATTCACATCATTCATACAACAACGCCGTATTCAAATAAGTCTGAAAAGTTGAGTAAATTTTCAATCGAATATCGTCTTTAATCCCAGCACCAGCACAAGCAATAATGACGTCTCATATCATTGAGTGGCGTTAGTTGCAAATGAAATTTTCTCTAGATTCATATTCATATTCAAAATTTCAAAATAAAATCTTTTACACTTTACGTAATCCTACGTCTAATTGGCGGTCGAGTCTCGGATACAACCTTCTACTTTCTTTCCTCTTAGTCTCTAAGTAAACAGATTCTGTAAAAAGAACAATCAAAATTTATAAAGTTCGATTACCAGCTCACTAATAGCAAATCGTGATATGAGATATGAACATGATTGATATAAGAGATAAAAGATCAGATGACAATATCTATATTTTGCACTGAAATATCATTGGAATATCAGATTAAGATATCTTTAAGAAGCAATCAATCACGAGCTATTAGTTTGTTCTTATATCCATAGCATATCTTGATATAAAAATTATATTTCGGTGCAAATTTTTGATATAGTTGCAGGTTCTTTTATCTATTATATCAATCAAGTCCATATCATGTTTTTTATTCAGTTCATGGCTTCTGCCTGGGTTTCCACGTTGCTTTAGCTTGGTATAAAACTTAAGTGCAAAAACGTTTTGCCAAAAGAACTTAAAACGTTGCAACCCCTATCGCTAAACATAACCCTAGATACGTTGATATCAAGCATACCACACCATACTAAAAATCGCCAACAATGACGCGGAGACGACGGTGCCCCAAAGCTCTTACTTCCGAAATGGCTACACTACTATTAGCACCATCCTTTTCAGCATCGCATACCGAGCCGGCAAGCGAGGCGCATTCTGCTACGGCGAGCAAACTGTTTGCCTCATGCGGCAATAATTCATCACATTAAAGCCACTGACAGAAAGCTTTTCCGATTCCCATAATAGTGCTTGTTTGCAAATTTCGCAGCACTCACTCTTGCAAAACACTGACTGACTGGCCAGTGGCCAGCAGCGTCGGTAAGCCAGCTTTCTAATGGACGCTATAGGAGCGCAATCTGAGCGGTACAATCGAGATCTCCAATCTCGGACAACGAAAGCGAAGTTGTTCCTGTACCCTGCCGTAGGAACAGCCGGCACCGTATTACGAGCGCTGAAAGTCAACGAAAGCCTAACAACTCGACCGAACCTATTATCATCGCTGAATTCCGTTTGCATATCAGATATATAAATCCAATTCCGTTAACCATCAACCTAATCTTGAAAAAAAATTAATGTGAAGAACTTGAAATTGAAAGTGAATTGAAATTATTTTGCATGTGACGTGTTACATCCATTAAAGTTTACTTTCATAAGGGAAGATCCATAAAGTACGTCACGCAAAATTTGGCAATTTTCAACCCCCCTCCCCACTTTGTCACACTTTTTGTATTAAATTTCTAAAGTTTTTGTATGAGTCGTTACGCTGCTCGGAACTCCCCCTCCCCCCTAGGAGCGTGACGTACTTTGTGGATGGCCCCTAACAACATTTATCATTATCTCTGTTGCCCGACCGATTCCAATACACTCCTTTATGAAGAGGGAACGTCCATTATTTACGTAAAGACAAAGATCACGTTCCTAAGAAAATCATGAGAACAGAACGCTAGCATTCATATGAAGCTCAATACTTCCTAAGATAACACCTAAGATTCATACACATCATTTGTATATGTGTATGAATCTTAGGTGTTATTATAGTCAGTCGAAAATAACGATAACGCAACAGCACGGGTAAATAGTATAAACACCGAAGATGTGAGTACATAATTATTAATAATATATTTGATGTCGTATTTTAATAATATGTAATAAATATAGCTTTATAGCATGACGCAATATAATGTGTATTTATTGCCGCGCTAAAAGATCGGTGACTTCTGTGCTGTTCGCAACAATCCTCATTCCGAAACTTTTCACTTTTTAGTATGAGTAGCGTGGAGGCGCGTGGTACTTCGTCAAGCAATGTTGTGAAATCGAATGTGGAAAAGGTTCAGTTTTCATACCCTCCTCTAGCATTTTAAATTTTAAAATTTCATCGTCTTCTTTTTTATTTTAAAAGCGAAAAATTAGTTTAAAAAACACATTCAATTGATGGAGAAATGCATTTGAAAAGTTTGCATTCTTCTTCTTTTTGGATTTGAGCAAGCTTTTGGCAATCAGCTTATAGCCGACTCTCAACCTAGTATGCATTTAGAGTACTTCCACTGATATTAATCAAGAATGCTCGATGCCATTCAAATGCATGATTTTGCATATTGTGTGGCAAGCTGATATTCTGTCCCAGAAATGTCGAGAAAATTTCCGAGCTGGCTGCGTAAAGCTGTGCTCGTACTGATAAGGCTATTTGAGGACGCCTAACTACGAGACACTGGAGGCAACATGACATAACTGTTTAGGTCGAAATACGTATCCGCGAAGTTATGAAGTGTTGAAATTAAATGGAACAGTACTAACTCATGTTGTGGCAAGCAAAGACATTTTACTAAACAAGTTCCTAAAATTATTATCTATTCTAAAACAAGCCGAGTGCCAGTTCTTAACCTCATTCAGTGTCTTTTTCTACAGATGACACTATGAGATCACCATCACCGGCATATTTTGATCCATTTTTCCCAAACATTGCTCATCTATCCCTTCATCCTGGTCGTGTTGCCCTCCGTTTGTGACGCAAACACGTGTTCCAGCAGCAGGCGCTTCTCTGCTAGTCGACCGACGACGACGGTGCAACTGCTGCCGACGACGATGGACACAAACCCCTTTCAATAATCCACAGGAAGTCTTGCATCGGCCCTATAATTTATGCAACGAGCATGGAGTGAAGGGATTTCAACGAATTTATTACTGCCGGTTTGTGTAGTGCTGCAGAGGTAGCTCCCCTTTGTTGTATCCATGAGGCATATGCATCAGGAACAACCTCGCCCCTATTATGAACGTAATTTAACATCCTGAAGGATGGAGCGATTAGTTGCTTACATTCGCAAAGCTGTTCTAATTCTCTGCAGCAGTTGAACCATTCGCCAGCGGCACTCCGTTGACTGCAGTTAGGATCAACCTAATGGTCGGATGGATGCCCACTCGAGGGATATTGTTGACTACGTCGATAATCAATAAGCTTGTTTGCTTTGGGGATCACTTTCAACTTTTTGAACTGTAGGAGCTTCGAGATAGCTGCGCTACATACATTGTCGAATTGTATTGTTGCTGATGTTCTCTGGGTTGATCTTTTGTTATTCGCTTCATACAGTGGATAACGAGCTCAATTAGTTCATCATAGCACATAATGGGTTTGAATGAAAATAATAAATCCTCTTGACCCTCACAATCCAGATCCATTAATCAAACCAACTCTGGAGTAGCCAAATCAGCTCTCACTCAACTAGTGTCAATTAATTTCCTATTTCTAATTATCCCCTGTCATAAATCACTCGACAGCTATCCAAAATAACGTTCGTTTCTCAGCACCTTCTCCATTGTCGTATCTACGACGTAGAAACATCGACCTATCGTTCTAACCATTTCCACTCATTTCAACGCCACATCAACCCCATCCCAACTGGTTCTAATCGTTCCCCACCAATTAATTTCACATTTTTCTTCCGTTTGCTGGTAGGATTACCATCGCCGCTTGCAAGCTGGAACGCTTATTCAGCAAAAGCAAGCAAGGAGGAATGGTCCCAACATTTTCTCCCGACCCTTATTACCAATTAATGCTAATCCACAGGCTACTCCCACTCAACCAGTGCACATCGGTCGAAAAAATAATGTGGCCAGGTTTGAGGCATGCTCGATTACATTGGTTGCGATATAATTCATATGGCATTTACAATAATATATGGAAATTGTTAGAGATGTTCACTGATATTTCGAACACATGCAAGGTATGTATTAAAAATTTACAGCAATAAATAGTAATTACGAATGAAAATAAATGTCCACTTCGAAAAGAATGCATTGGGCAAAAAAACATCCAGTAGCTAGGTACGTGATTATTTTTTTTATTTTCAAACCCCCTCCTTCAACTTAATGTAATTATCTTGTTTTTTTTTCGGAGAAATGAAAAAAAAATCTAACTCATCTCTATATATCGTGACTGCATGTGCAGCGAATGTAATAGAAACATGATTTTATTTAGATAAGTTTTCTAGCGATAAGATACTTTTAGACAGCTCCCGCTCACTATGCCGGGTGCTATCGCCTCAAAATTATTCGCCGGATGTCTGCACCAACTTGTAATTGTTGGCTCATTATGTTGACAGTATGGATAGCATTCGGAGCGAAAAAAAAACGTCGGGATACCTTCTATTAATAATTCGGATAAGCTCAGCGAAAAAAAAGGAAAAAAAGGGACCTTTCGGCGAACGGCACACTCATATTCAAGACGGGTTGGACAAAAAATGGAAAAAAGACTGCCTTAAAATGGCATGATAATTAATTGCTCTCGTACAATGGATGCGGAATGGAGCCATGTTGAGGGCGGTAAACGATTAACGAGAAACCCTTAATCCTCGTGAATGCCGGATGCAATCAAGATGATAAAGGATGAACTTCAGAATCTGAGTTTTAATTAAACTTTTTGTTTTGGGATTTTATTTTTAAATTGAGGCTTTGAGGTGGCTCGTACAGGGGCAGAATTATTTAATGATATTTTTTCCTTTCTCGTACCGAAAGGCTACCATTTCACTCAAGCCTCGGAGACCCATAGTGTTATATACCAATAGGTTCAACTCGATGAAATGAGCAAATGTCTGTCAGTCCGTGTGTATGTGTGAGTAGTGTATGTGCACACAAAAGCTATGAAAAACATTAGCCAACTTTTCATATAGCAATCCTCATCCTCAACAAGTTGCGTTCGACAGGGGACACACCCTAGTTGATCACTATCGATTTTAATAACAATGCTGTCATTCGTCATTTGACGAATTCTTCAAAAAAATCATTCTGAATTCCTCCAGAAATTCATTGCGAATTCCTCCAGAAAATAATTTCCGAGGGAATTCATTCTGCACTCCTCCAGGAATTCAATCTGAACTCCTCCAGGAATTCGTCCTGAATTCCTCCAGGAATTCGTCCTGAATTCCTCCAGGAATTCATCCTGAATTCTTCCATGAATTCATCCTGAATTCTTCCATGAACTCATCCTGAATTCTTCCAGGAATTCATCCTGAGTTCTTCCAGGAATTCATCCTGAATTTTTCCAAAAATTCATCTTGAATTCTTCCAGGAAGTCATCCTGACTTCTTCCAGGAATTCATCTTGAATTCTTCCAGGAATTCATCCTAAATTCTTCCAGGAATTCATCCTGAATTCTTCCAGGAATTCATCCTGAATTTTTCCAGGAATTCATCCTGAATTCTTCCAGGAATTCATCCTGAATTCTTCCAGGAATTCATCCTGAATTCTTCCAGGAATTCATCCTGATTTCTTCCAGGAATTCATCCTGAATTCTTCCAGGAATTCATCCTGAATTCTTCCAGGAATTCATCCTGAATTCTTCCAGGAATTCATCCTGAATTCTTCCAGGAATTCATCCTGAATTCTTCCAGGAATTCATCCTGAATTCTTCCAGGAATTCATCCTGAATTCTTCCAGGAATTCATCCTGAATTCTTCCAGAAATTCATCCTGAATTCTTCCAGGAATTCATCCTGAATTCATCCTGAATTCATCCTGAATTCTTCCAGAAATTCATCCTGAATTCTTCCAGGAATTCATCCTGAATTCTTCCAGGAATTCATCCTGAATTCTTCCAGGAATTCATCCTGAATTCTTCCAGGAATTCATCCTGAATTCTTCCAGGAATTCATCCTGAATTCTTCCAGGAATTCATCCTCAATTCTTCCAGGAATTCATCCTGAATTCTTCCAGGAATTCATCCTGAATTCTTCCAGGAATTCATCCTGAATTCTTCCAGGAATTCATCCTGAATTCTTCCAGGAATTCATCCTGAATTCTTCCAGGAATTCATCCTGAATTCTTCCAGGAATTCATCCTGAATTCTTCCAGGAATTCATCCTGAACTCTTCCAGGAATTCATCCTGAATTCTTCCAGGAATTCATCCTGAATTCTTCCAGGAATTCATCCTGAATTCTTCCAGGAATTCATCCTGAATTCTTCCAGGAATTCATCCTGAATTCTTCCAGGACTTCATCCTGAATCCTTCCAGGAATTCATCCTGAATTCTTTCAGGAATTCATCCTGAATTCTTCCAGGAATTCATCCTGAATTCTTCCAGGAATTCATCCTGAATTCTTCCAGGAATTCATCCTGAATTCTTCCAGGAATTCATCCTGAATTCTTCCAGGAATTCATCCTGAATTCTTCCAGGAATTCATCCTGAATTCTTCCAGGAATTCATCCTGAATTCTTCCAGGAATTCATCCTGAATTCTTCCAGGAATTCATCCTGAATTCTTCCAGGAATTCATCCTGAATTCTTCCAGGAATTCATCCTAAATTCTTCCAGGAATTCATCCTGAATTCTTCCAGGAATTCATCCTGAATTCTTCCAGGAATTCATCCTGAATTCTTCCAGGAATTCATCCTGAATTCCTCCAGGAATTTATCCTGAATTCTTACAGGAATTCATCCTGAATTCTTCCACCCTAGCAGCACATAGGTTACTGTAACTTATATGTGACCAGATTCAGTCACATTTAAGTTGCTGCAACAATTTTGTCTGACTTGTGCTGCTCGGGCAGGAATTCATTCCGAATTCTTTCAGGAATTCATCCTGAATTCTTCCAGGAATTCATCCTGAATTCTTCCAGGAATTCATCCTGACTTCTTCCAGGAATTCATCCTGAATTCTTCCAGGTATTCATCCTGAATTCTTCCAGGAATTCATCCTGAATTCTTCCAGGAATTCATCCTGAATTCTTCCAGGAATTCATCCTGAATTCTTCCAGGAATTCATCCTGAATTCTTCCAGGAATTCATCCTGAATTCTTCCAGGAATTCATCCTGAATTCTTCCAGGAATTCATCCTGAATTCTTCCAGGAATTCATCCTGGATTCTTCCAGGAATTCATCCTAAATTCTTCCAGGATTTCATCCTGAATTCTTCCAGGAATTCATCCTGAATTCGTCCAGGAAATCATCCTGAATTCTTCCAGGAATTCATCCTGAATTCTTCCAGGAATTCATCCTGAACTCTTCCAGGAATTCATCCTGAATTCTTCCAGGAATTCATCCCGAATTCTTCCAGGAATTCATCCTGAATTCTTCCAGGAATTCATCCTGAATTCTTCCAGGAATTCATCCTGAATTCTTCCAGGACTTCATCCTGAATTCTTCCAGGAATTCATCCTGAATTCTTCCAGGAATTCATCCTGAATTCTTCCAGGAATTCATCCTGAATTCTTCCAGGAATTCATCCTGAATTCTTCCAGGAATTCTTCCAGGAATTCACCCTGAATTCTTCCAGGAATTCATCCTGAATTCTTCCAGGAATTCATCCTGAATTCTTCCAGGAATTCATCCTGAATTCTTCCAGGAATTCATCCTGAATTCTTCCAGGAATTCATCCTGAATTCTTCCAGGAATTCATCCTGAATTCTTCCAGGAATTCATCCTGAATTCTTCCAGGAATTCATCCTAAATTCTTCCAGGAATTCATCCTGAATTCTTCCTGGAATTCATCCTGAATTCATCCAGGAATTCATCCTGAATTCTTCCAGGAATTCATCCTGAATTCCTCCAGGAATTTATCCTGAATTCTTACAGGAATTCATCCTGAATTCTTCCACCCTAGCAGCACATAGGTTACTGTAACTTATATGTGACCAGATTCAGTCACATTTAAGTTGCTGCAACAATTTTGTCTGACTTGTGCTGCTCGGGCAGGAATTCATTCCGAATTCTTCCAGGAATTCATCCTGAATTCTTCCAGGAATTCATCCTGAATTCTTCCAGGAATTCATCCTGAATTCTTCCAGGAATTCATCCTGAATTCTTCCAGGAATTCATCCTGAATTCTTCCAGGAATTCATCCTGAATTCTTCCAGGAATTCATCCTGAATTCTTCCAGGAATACATCCTGAATTCTTCCAGGAATACATCCTGAATTCTTCCAGGAATTCATCCTGAATTCTTCCAGGAATTCATCCTGAATTCTTCCAGGAATTCATCCTGAATTCTTCCAGGAATTCATCCTGAATTCTTCCAGGAATTCATCCTGAATTCTTCCAGGAATTCGTCCTGAATTCTTCCAGGAATTCATCCTGAATTCTTCCAGGAATTCATCCTGGATTCTTCCAGGAATTCATCCTAAATTCTTCTAGGATTTCATCCTGAATTCTTCCAGGAATTCATCCTGAATTCGTCCAGGAAATCATCCTGAATTCTTCCAGGAATTCATCCTGAATTCTTCCAGGAATTCATCCTGAATTCTTCCAGGAATTCATCCTGAATTCTTCCAGGAATTCATCCTGAATTCTTCCAGGAATTCATCCTGAATTCTTCCAGGAATTCATCCTGAATTCGTCCAGGAATTCATCCTAAATTTTTCCAGGAATTCATCCTGAATTCTTCCAGGAAATCATCCTGAATTCTTCCAGGAATTCATCCTGAATTCTTCCAGGAATTCATCCTGAATTCTTCCAGGAATTCATCCTGAATTCTTCCAGGAAGGCATCCTGAATTCTTCCAGGAATTCATCCCGAATTCTTCCAGGAATTCATCCTGAATTCTTCCAGGAATTCATCCTGAATTCTTCCAGGAATTCATCCTGAATTCTTCCAGGAATTCATCCTGAATTCTTCCAGGAATTCATCCTGAATTCTTCCAGGAATTCATCCTGAATTCTTCCAGGAATTCATCTTGAATTCTTCCAGGAATTCATCTTGAATTCTTCCAGGAATTCATCCTGAATTCTTCCAGGAAGTCATCCTGAATTCTTCCAGGAATTCATCCTGAATTCTTCCAGGACTTCATCCTGAATTCTTCCAGGAATTTATCCTGAATTTTTCCAGGAATTCATCCTGAGTTCTTCCGGGAATTCATCCTGAATACTTCCAGGAATTCATCCTGAATTCTTCCAGGAATTCATCCTGAACTCTTCCAGAAATTTATCCTGAATTCTTCCAGGACTTCATCCTGAATTCTTCTAGGAATTCATCCTGAACTCTTCCAGGAATTCATCCTGAATTCTTCCAGGAATTCATTCCGAATTCTTCCAGGAATTCATTCTAAATACTTCCAGGAATTCATCCTGAATTCTTCCAGGAATTCATCTTGAACTCTTCCAGGAATTTATCCTGAATTCTTCCAGGACTTCATCCTGAATTCTTATAGGAATTCATCCTGAATTCTTCCAGGAATTCATCCTGAATTCTTCCAGGAATTCATTCCGAATTCTTCCAGGAATTCATCCTGAATTCTTACAGGAATTCATCCTGAATTCTTCCAGGAATTCATCCTGAATTCTTCCAGGACTTCTTTTAAAATTTCTGCATTTTTTCTGCATTCACATTTTTTTCCTGGAATTTCTTCAGGTATCAACGAATTCCTGCGATAATTACTTCAACAATATCTCCCAGGAATTCTTTTCAGAAGTCTACTAGCTTTCAGGAGCATTATTGAAAAAATCAATGGGAAAGTTTCCAAAAAATCAACTGAAAAGTCTTTAGGATCTTAACTAGAAGTTCTTCCTGTCTCGATAGAATAAATTACTCATAATTTCAAAAGAACCACCCCCAGATCATCAGAACTAATAAAAGATTCCCCAGAATCCTAGGGGGAGCTCCTCGGCCTTTAGAACTTACTCAGAGTTACATGTAAGATATTGTTCAGGATTTCCGAGAATTCTTGTAAAAGTTTTTTGAATTTGGCTTCATCCGAAATTTCCAGTTTGTTTTCAGTTTTTTGGTGAGTTTTGGGGCAGGATTCCCACGCTATCAACCAAACCGGAATATAACAGCGATTTCAATTTCGTGTTGTTCTTCAATAACCCTTTGCTTACTTTTCAACTTCTATACGAATTCATACTTGTCGCTTGCTTGCGATAACTTTCAATTTTGAACTTGAACTTGAAATCTTGCTTTGTAAAAATGCTCCCTTCCACTTTGAGCTTCGATATCACCGATAGAAGCCAATGAAAGCCAATGAAAATCAATCAATAACTGTTAATTTATATTTTTATGTTTTGGGTATGTCTAGTTATTGTTCATATACTTTTTAGAACTAAACGTTGACCGATTTGCTTGCAACAATTTGCATTCGCCGGGGAATCCTGTCCTATTGCTTGGTATAGTATATTGGTCAGAGCGGACTTGGGGATTGAAATTTATGGCCAATTTTTTTTTCACTTGGAACGAAAAAGGCACAATTGCCGCTATGGTTTTTTTAATGCAATCAATGTAAATCAAAATGAAATCTATTTACGTGACGTGCAATTTTAAATTTTTTCGTGTAATTGTTCTCAATATCCTCCCTAATGCACGAGAAAGGCCTGATCACTGCCAGGTGGATTGATCTGAGTTTTTTAGTGCCTCCTGACGATCGGTCATTGCGTTCGTAAGTTACAAAGAAAATGGCGAACCAAACCGAAAAGGTTGGTGTCTTGGCTGAATGCGAAAAAGGCAATACAATTACTAGGGGTTTACATATATTTTCCAGTGCAGGACTCAATTTGGATTTTATTCAATATTTGTAATTAAATTTTTTACCAATTTTATGACAATGACAATTTTATGTATTTTAATTGGTTTATACGTTGATAATTGGATACAAGAGTGATCAGCTTCTTCACGTTGTTCTCCCATGCACAATTGAAAACCAAACTTTTAAATGAAACTTTATTTATGAAACCTGACCAATGGATATCCCTATGAGAAGTTCGTTTCGTGAAATAAAAGCTTCTCAGCGCAACTTTGTTGTCGAAAAATAGAAAGAGCACAAAAAATCCTGTCATTGATTCACCTTTCTTACAACCTAACCAAGAATTCTTCAATTTATTTTTTTATTATCCTTTCCACCTAACCATAATGTGGAGCAAAACAAATTCTAGGAAAGATAAAATATGTTACATGTCCTTTCAGCTTTTATATTCTTTAGAAATGGCAACATATCATCATCTCCCAGTTCGCAGGAGATCGTAGTAGTCAAGGCTCAAGAACGGAAGTGTTTCTTTTTGACAGCATTTTTTTCCGCCTCCAATAAAATGTTTTTTGAATTGTTTTATGAGGCTAATTCAAGTCGGTGACCTCCCATCAAGACCAGAGTATGCTGAAAACGGCAGCAATAGAAGACGGCCAATAAATATGGCGCCAGATTTGGATTCTACTATGGACAATACGATAGATGATGTTGGCGAATCCGATCTGCGGAGTACGGCGAGGTACCGGAATAGACGACCAATGGACGTGGTAAAATTGCTCAGCGAAGTGCTGGACTTAACGGTCGAAAAACTTGGTCATGGTTTGACAGGTCGTAGAGATAGGTAAGTGAACAATTAGTTCCGACGAGAGGACGAGAGTGCACACTAGTTCAACGGCGACTCAGATAAAAATACGGTGATACATATTTATATCCAAGCCCTTATTCAATTAATTCAATTAATCCATCTTCTTCATTTTATTCATTATTTTCCTCTATACATTTCGTTTATTTTTCATATTAAAATTATACAGTGAACCCTCTCCTACTCATATTTTTTTCATCTTTCATACTATATGAAGGTATTTTCTGTGATGATCGTTTTCTTTTATGTACTTCCTAACCCCATGGTCCCTTTAATAGAGTATTAATCCTATGAGCTGTGCCGTATGATGTAAAGTAATTTGATGTGATACGTTATATACTTTACTACCACTAAAAATTATAAAGGGGACTGCTTTGGGCGGTAATTTCTATTTCCGTCCTTACGTCTGTTGCTCAGGCGCATTGTTGCCGGATTGCTTGGTTCTAAATAGGGAAGGCAGTTGAACCATGGGGCTAAAAGGCCTTACTCATGAAATCATATAATTCTTGCAGAGGAAATTTATGAACGAATACTACTGTACAAGTCAATATAAGTCATTTATTATTGAGCTGCAATGGAGAAAAAAAGCAAATGCCCTCATATTCACTTACAATTAAAACGATTTGCGATTCTTTCACCTTATTCGTAAGATTATCGTTGAATCGATGTCATAGTTCATTATCTTTACATATTTTTATATTATTATGTTTACATTATTATATATTCATATTTCCATATTTTATGTATCGATATTCTCATAATAATATAGTTTCATCTTTTTCTTCAATATATTCCAATATTCCAGCTAGCTAATAATGGTGGCATATGAGTCAATTCCCCGTATCCATCGAATCCTACTTTATTGGCAATATTTCTCATCTTTCTCTCTACCCAACTATATTGTATCGAAATTGAACAACAGTCGATCGCGTTTGAATCCTGAAACATGTGCCTTCAAACGCCTGCCTGTCGTATTGAGGCGGGTTTGCTTCTGCTACGACAATAGAGGCTTGTTTTGCAGCCGTTTGATCATTTATTCATCCACTTAGAATTCATTTGTTGATCAAAATCATTATCATATCAGAAGGGGAATTTAATTTCTTTTGCTCTTTTTCGTTTCAGAGAGCGATCAAAGGCGCTTAAACCTGAGCTAATTAGTCAGGGCAAGGCTAATACCTTCGCCCCATCCGAGGAAAATCATCGGCAAGGATAATGGAGTGACATAAATTTCTTAGCAAAAACACTCCCAACGTATTTCCACAAATTTTCTATCATTTGCTTATAATGATACTCCTAAACCACATACCCTACCCACCATCCAATTCCTTGACATCTACGAGGGCGTCGGTGAGTCGCTGGCCTCTCGTTAAGTAGATGTCATATCATCATTTCCTTCCCTTTCCTAGTAACGGAGAAGATGGGCGTGGCCGGCAATGATAGCTTTCATGTTTTATCATTTTGGACCCCCAATTGGATTTCCATAGAATCCCAAATGGAAATCCATAAGCAATTGGGGTAAGAAAGGTAAAGAATATACATGACAACTATCAGTATGCAATCTACGAAATACTCCGTTACAACGCAACGCAACGCAACGCAACGCATATCATCATCTCCCAGTTCGCAGCTCGTCAAGATTCGCAAACTTAATTTGTTGCGATTTTCAGTAAGAATTTTCCTCCCTTAGTCTGCCCACACCAGTACACCAAACTTGGACACTTTGATGAAAGCAACTTTTCATGGCTCGGTGGGTAGAACCGCGGTGCGTGGCCGAAACCGGCGGCTGCTGATGTGGTGGTATTTGAAAAGAGTTTTCCAAGCAGATGGCAACATTCAGCAAACGACGGGCGACGACAACATCAAAGTTATATCAAGAAGTGCATTCTCGTATTTTTATTTTTCATAAACGAGGAAATGGTTCGTTTGATGCGATTTTTCGCAACAATGTATCACATTTGCTTTAATCTACACGGGATGAATACTGTGTCCAGGATGGAGTTGCTGACACGTTTGTTGGCCACTGTGCGGGTAGCACGCAGGACAATAATGGCTGTCACACTAAATCATTATGCAATGCGGATTAATGTCCGAAAATGTGTGCAAAATTAGTCGGAAAGCGCTGTCGATTATGGTTTTATCTACTCCATTTTGGAAACGGGTCGGTTTTCCTGGGAATAACATCGGCCATAATAATGGTAGTTGGTAGTCAGTGTCTGCAACCGACGTCGTCGGTCGGTTATGCTACTGACGGCAGTGCAGTGACGAGCTCAGTAGTCCATAGCCACAGGCCAGTGCAATGACGGTAGAACAGCGGGGAGAAAGGCCGAGTGAGTTGATTTATTGGCGTGTGATGGCACGGGTTGGCCACGCCAGCTCATCCGTTGTAATTAAAAAGCAACATAAATTTAATTAAATAACAAAAACAAGAAACGCCTGAACAAATTTGGACCGCTTTCTGGATTGGTCAGTTGTGGATGCGTTTTACAGGAAGACGATGCTTGTTTTGCGATTTTTCTAGTTTAAAGATTCTTTGTACTTGTCCATTAAGTTCGTACTTAAGCTCACTAGGTTTTATATGAGTTTCTGATGACTAATTAATATTGAGCGTCTTAGGGGAAATGTTACAAAGTTAAAAGACTTCACTATTCCATTTACTTCCACTATATTCACTTTGTATCAACAGATACGTATTTCGTTTTCTACTTGAAAACTTCTTCAGTGCTTTGTTATCAAGAAGTTTTCAAGTAGAAAATGAAATACGTAACTGTTGATGTTGATACAAAGTGAATATAGTGGAAGTATATGAAATGGGCCCTTCTTAGCCGTGCGGTAAGACGCGCTGCTACAAAGCAAGACCATGCTGAGGGTGGCTGGGTTCGATTCCCGGTGCCAGTCTAGGCAATTTTCGGATTGGAAATTGTCTCGACTTCCCTGGGCATAAAAGTATCATCGTGTTAGCCTCATGATATACGAATGCAAAAATGGTAACCTGGCTTAGAAACCTCGTGGGTAATAACTGTGGAAGTGCTTAATGAACACCAAGCTGCGAGGCTGCTCTGTCCCAGTGTGGGGATGTAATGCCAATAAGAAGAAGATGAAGATATGAAATAGTGAAGTCTTTTAAATACGAGTTTCTGTTTTAGTTCCATCTAGGGATCCTACATTCAGAAATATCCCGGGTAGAAACCGTGATAGTAGTAACAAAACATGATAATAACTTGTTTGAAATAAGAGTAAAAATAACATGCGAGAATAACAAAAAAATGCACAAAAATATCATAAAAATTTCAGGTTTGCTATTAACAAGAACAAACTAATAGCTCAAGATATTGATAAGTTCTTGTTAATGACAAAACCTGATATTTTGGAGCATTTTTTTTGTTATTTTTGCTTGTTACTTTTATTTCAAACAAGTTAATATCATGTTTTGTTATTAATATCACGTTTTACTGTTAATGAACTATTATCGTCTACCCGGGATGCGAAGGCGACCAGCTTGAGCCAATCAAAAGCTGAGCCAAATGAACATCGTTATTGTTGCAGAATGAAAGGTATTGCGAGTGTAATGGACAAGATTTTTCAAGAAGTTTCATGAAATAAACAATTTGTTTTACTTTAACAAGTAGAAGTAGTCTAGTGTATGCATCGTATTCTGTTCTTTTGCACTGCACTTTTATTTTAGTGATAATGCAGTAGGATAGACCACATACACACTAACTTTTGCTTTCTCGAGCTCGGCAAAATTGGGCACCGCTGTAGCTCAGTAAATTTCAAAACTGAACTTCGGCAGAAAATATCGTTTATTACTGATTCTCAGCGAAATATTTGCTGTATCTCAGCAACTGAAACGTCACTTTTACTGAGATCTCGGCAAAAATCATAATTGCTGAAATTCGGCGGTGCCCACCTCGGGAAAATAAATAAAAAATGCTGAGATCTCGGCGATAAAATTTAAGTATGTAATCAAAAAGTGTCATCAATTGCAAAGTCATGTACAAGTGACCACATGTTACGCACCGATAAGTACTGCCAGCGTTTGTTTGCGAAATTAACAGCGTTTGTAAATCGCCTGGAAACATATTCGCCCATCTCTCAATGTGGCGTTGGCGTGAACAAGTCTAATAGGGTAAATGATGTATCTTGGGCAAGCGCAGGACATTCATTAGAAAATATATCGAGATTGAATAGTATAAAACAATTGAAAACCACTAGGTTCATCCAAATTCATAACCTATAATTAGTCTTGTGTCTCCATTGCTCAATTTTTGAGTAAATTACGTTTACTAGGTGTAAACTGTGATATACTGCGAAATGAAATATTTTCTTTTTGGACATCAAATATATAATTTCGACATGGAAAATGCATATATTTTGGACAGAGTCATTTTCTCCTAATTTAAAAATGGCCACCTACAGATCTCAATGGTATGACTTACCTAAACGTATCCACATTCATTTAAATGCATTTATTTGCTTAACTGACATAGATTAAACCAGAAATTAACATTGTTTCGCAATCTTATCGATATCATTGAAAACAGCCTGAAAGTTGGCAATTAATGGTTCATCCATGTACTGTATATGGGGTGACCAATAAATGTCTGATGAATAAAAACATAACTTCATTTTGGTCACTCCTTTTTCATCCGTCTCAAGTTCATGTTAAGCGATTGGAATATGTTAGTATCTCAATTACAATCAAACTTTGGCCGCATGACCTCAAGATTGCCGTTTGAACCAATTTAAACGTGTTTCAGGTGCATGTTACGAAGAGCCCTATAATGCATGTTCTCCTGCATACTGGCATCCAGCAGGCACTTTGGTAGATAGCTTTACATTTTAAATAATTTTAAAGATAAATAATAGTTGATTTGTGAATTCTCATCAGGAGCCGCTAGAGTTGAGGTAAAAGTATGGAATGATCATACTTTCGATAAAAAATTTCCTACACATTATCTAAAATTGATCGAAGAAGCTCAGGCTTGTCCAAAATATGTACATGTCCAAAATATATCATTTACCCTATATACTAAGAAATAAATTTATACTATTTAGATTTGAAGTTACGCTAAATCACTATTCGCCTGGTTGACCCCAAAATAGATTAACAATCAATAATACGGCGCTTAGTATAACTTTGGTTTAAACTAAATACGTTTGAGTTCTAAATTCCTTATAGTTGAGCTCACAATATAATCTAGGAATGTTGATGGATTCTGCATCAGTTTTGGTTTGTTTACTTAGAACGAAGGGAATAAATTAATAAAAACAAACTAACCAAAAAAAGAATATTTATATTACATTCGAATAATAAAACACTACCATTTTATAATTGAAGTAATCTCGATATTTTGGTCAACATTTGTATCCCATTTCCCGATGACTCCGAAAATGCTTGCAAAAAAGAGTCATCTCAATCTGATTCCTGATCGCAAACGTCTGCTGCAACATTGAATGGTTCCGGGAATGCCATTATAATATATTTTACTGGAGACTGGAGTGCGCCAATTACCGAGGAATAACCCTCCTTAATTCAACGTACAAAATTATGTCCCGTATTCTGATCAACAGATTGAGACCGCTCGAGGAGTCCTTCGTCAGCGAATATCAAGCAGGTTTTCGTGAGGGCCGATCAACGACGGATCAAATGTTTACCCTGAGACAAATCCATGTTAAATTCCGGGAGTACTACTTGCAGACACATGTTTATTGATTTCAAGGCGGCGTACGATTCAGTGAAACGAAATGAATTATGGCAAATTATGCTTGAACATGGTTTTCCGGCAAAACTGATACGGCTAATTCGTATAACGTTGGACGGATCGAAATCAAGTGTAAGGGTTGCGGATGAAATATCAACGTCATTTGTTACCTTAGATGGATTAAAGGAGGGTGATGCAATCTCGAATCTACTGTTCAATATAGCGCTAGAGGGAGCGATTAGGAGAGCTAGTGTGCAAAAAAGCGGTACCATTATCACAAGATCGCATATGCTCCTTGGAGTGGCAGACGATATAGATATTATCGGGATTGATCGCCGTGTCGTGGAAGAGGATTTTGTGCCTTTTAAGAGGGAGACAGCGAGAATTGGACTCACGATCAATACCATCAAAACGAAGTACATGGTCGCTGGCAATTAAAGGGGGTCATTAGTGGCGGCGGTAGTGAAATGTTGCTGGATGGTGAAAAATTTGAAGTAGTATTGTGTGCATGAGAAGGGTGGGCACACAAGTCAGACACACATGGCATGATAGAGGTGAGCACACAAGTCAGACTCATAGAGCGTAAGCGCGAGTGCAAGCATGGAGTGCATGAGCGTGAATCAAGTGTTTGGGTGAGTATACAAGTCAGACTCACACGGTATGATAGAGGTGGGCATACAAGTCAGGAATCTATGACAAAAGGTCGAAGGACAAAAGGTCGAATGGACAAAAGGTGGACGGGACAGAAGGTCGAATGGACAAAAGGTCGACAGGACAAAATGTCGAAAGGACAAAAGGTCGAAGGGACAAAAGGTCGAAATTATAAAATGGGTAAAAATTTAAAAGCCATAGTATTGAGAACAATACAAAGGAAAACTATGATGTAAGTACCGTCATCGGAGGTGACACTTGGCCAAATAAGGGTCAGGTTGAAACATGTTTTCAACAAATTTAGCACAAGGAAAATGTAATATAAGATACCTCTTTGAGCGATTTATAACCGTTCACGTTTACCGAGTTTAATTAATCGGCGGCTTTAGCGCCACTCTCAACGAGAGACCACCGGTCACGTTTTATTTGCCCGACTTTTTGAGACTGTTTGGCTCAGGGAAAACTCTAGAACGGTTTTTAAGCGAAATTGGCAAAATCTCTCAAGCGCAAGCTAAATCTTCTCCCATTCATTCACCGCAAGACCTTAGGGACCGCAAAAAGTTTCCATACAACCAATAAATAACGTGTTTTGGCTCCCGAAATTAGTGAGTCGTTTATTTAAGAAATTGACGTTAAACGTAATTAAACTAAATCACCATCACTTTACTTCTAGAATATTTTATTCGTGCTGGACGTTTTTCAACGGAAATGGAAACATAAAAGCAAACATGGCCATGTAACTAAGCTCTAACACGTACCTGCGCAGGTTTTTGATGATCGATGGGGCCCGACGAACTTCGACGAATCTGGCAGCTTCTGGCTCGAGAAAACCTCGACGATGGCGGTGATGCGATGGCTGCCACCGGTATGTCCACGCTGCGATTTGGCGCGCAACGTACAGTTGACCCGCGTGGGTGTTATGGCCGAACTAGAGATGCGGAGGTAGTGGCGGCTGGAACGGAAGCTTCTGTTTTGTTCCGCGAGAGCAATGGCGGCGTAAAAATGCCGATTATGTCCCCGGGGCGATGCTCACTTACGGATAGAGGCACACGTACCCAAAGCGACCCGGCTTCGCGTACCTTTCCGTTCCACCGAGCGGGGATCGGCGAAACCTCTATCTTTCGGTTCGGATCGGGTTCACTGCGTGCAATGGACGACACGCGCTCTCGGATGGCTCCGGTCCACAGAAAATGACGGAGAGGGACCTTACCTTCGGCAATGGACGACCGATGGGAGATTCTTCGCTACGATGGTTTGAACGACTTCACACACTCCGTTTAACTACCTACTTGAGGCGGGCCTTCACGGTACACACAGGTCTCGATGATCTTGAACGGAATTCGTGGCTCGCACCACGACGGAACCTTGGACGGTCGTCACAAGACGATGGAAATTTCCAGCCGTACGAAAAAAGTGCAGCGCGCTGCGTGTCCAACACGAATTTATTTTATTATTAAGTTAAATCGCTCATATAATTGACTATAATTACCTTTTTTCGTAGTAGTAGATTTAATAAAAAATTCAAGCAGAATTTGCGATACAACGGACCTCAGTCCACTAAACAAAGAAAGAAACACAAAACGTTTAACACCACTTATCATTTTTTTCAACTCACTCACTAATGTTACCTTTAAATTGTACTTCAAATCACACAAGATATTCTCAAAACGTAAGTATCTCTAATCGCGTACTTCTGCTTTCCAGCCGATCTTCTAGCGAAATGATCGAGTGGATGAAAAAGCTACGCCAAGAAACTGTGCCTCTTTTCAAATTTGAGCCCTATTCAAGTATTTTAAAAGACTACTCTGTAACTATTCTTCAGGAGAATGCATTATTTGAAAATCGCGCCAAATGATTTGCATGGCGCCGAGAAGCATGGCGAATTTAAACCGCTTATTTTAAATTTAGCGCCATGCTATAAAAGCAGAGCTTTTATAACATGTTCCATGTACGCGAGTTGAGCACAGAGATAGCTCGATTTTATCAATCTAAGCTTTTTTAAAGTTATTATTTTATTCTTATAATATTTTCAGTTTACGAATAAGGGAACGTCCACAAATTACGTAACGCTTATAGGGGGAAGGGGGGGGGGTAGAGTGAAGTGTGACGATCCATACAAAATTTCTAGATGCTTCATACAAAAAGTGTGACATAGGGGGGAGGGGGGGTTGAAAAAGTCCGATTTTTGCGTTACGTAATTAATGGATCTTCCCTAATTAATTAACAACAACAAAAACGTAAAACGTTACAGATTCAGATAGCCGACTGTGAGAACAATGGCCCAATCTTGACTTGAACCCACAACCTCTAATTTCTACACAAAACTCTACCACCAATATGCAATATGCATAAGCACATTCATTCATTTATTTAGTTTACATCTAAACAGACACCACTGAATCAACAATTTGACGTCACAATACACGAGTTAATAATCTGAGAACACGGAGTTCTTTAAAAAAAAAAAACTTAAACGTCTACCTACCTTCACTGTTCACAACCAACTGATTTATTATCCTCAACTTAACTACATTACAAGTATGCTGAGTCTGCACTGCCTCGGTAGGTACAGGTTCGATGATCGCCCTCGATATCATTCGCCTGGTTCTGCTGATGCGCCTTGATGTTGCCAACTTCTAGATGCTGACACCGATGGGAACGTCGATGGAATTCCACAAAGTCCGATTTTTGTATACATGCTTCAGTGTTTATTTCTTATTTAAAACCAATAACAACGTCACGTTGAATTAAAACCAATAACATCTCCATCTAATACATGATGATGAGTGGAAAATGAATTTGACACACATTTATACAAGAGACTGACAATCTTCTGATTCTCCATGATCGACATCGGAATGTAATGTATAGGAATGTATAGTTGGCGAAATAATTAATTATACGACACTGAATCAAAGATACCAAAACCAACGTATTTCACTCAAACATGCACTCGAAGCGACACGTGTTACAAGATCACGATCTAACAAGTATTAATTTTTCAGTTCTCGTAATCACTAATCAAAATCGTTCAATGCTCACCCTGGCTGCTGAAATCTCTGGGAAATGTAATAAGCTAGATATTTTTCATCGGAAACATGTTTTCAAACTTGTCGTATATTTAGTATTTTTCATGTATACAGAATTAAAGATTTTTAAATTTTGTCCATTCGATCTTTTGTCCATTCGACTTTTTGTCCCTTCGACCTTTTGTCCCTTTGACCTTTTGTCCCGTCGACGTTTTGTCCTCTCGACCTTTTGTCCCGTCGACGTTTTGTCCCCTCGACCTTTTGTCCCGTCGACCTTTTGCCCTTTCGACCTTTAGTCCCTTCGACCTTTTGTCCCATAGACCTTTTGTCTCTTCGACCTTTTGTCTTTCGACATTCTGTCCCAAAGTCCAAGTCAGACCCACATGGCATGAGAAGGGTGGGCACACAAGTCAGACCCACATGGCATGATAGAGGTGCAACAGAGCATGTAGGGTGTGTTAGAGGGTGCGATAGAGTGAGCACCCAAGTAAGACTCGCATGGGACGGGTGCCTGTGTGAGCGAGAATGAGCGAGTACGTTAAGTACTGCCATCCCCCAGAAGTAGTACTGGGAGGTAGTTCCTGGGGGAAACGATGGCGGAGCCCAAGGGAGTTTAGTCGGTATTACCGGTACGGTCGAGTCCGACACTCCAGCACACTTCCGTGTGGTAGTTTGGCAACTACAATGCACGTGTGCTGGGTTAGTGTGTAAATGTAAATTCTTCCTTGTAAAAAAAAACAAATTTATCCACCGGTGGTGATGATGCCTTTCTCGATTCAATATGTTGAATTCGAATTAATGTTGTAAATGCAGTGCTTATTGCCTACATTTCGGCGGTTAAAAGATTTGGTGCAATTCTAGTACGTTGCTTAAAAATTACTTACCGTGGGTTGCGCCACGGCTAAAATGATTAATGATTCAATGTGCATTTGTGTTTTTGTTGATTAAAAATTAAAAATATAATCCAAACTGCTTGATTTATTAAAAAACAAAAACAATAGTGTCCAACTAGGAAATTTGCTCCGTCGAATGAAACCAGTTGCACTCGAATCTGTCAAGCCCCTCTATATGAAAAGCGTTTAACAAAAAAAAAATTATGCGCTACACACATACACACTTTTGGAGTGAAATTATAGCCTTCTGGTACAAATTTGTTGTACGAGAAAGGCAAAAAAAAGAAAGGCGAATTTGTGTATCTTGGAACATTAGTGACGTGCGATAATGATGTTACCCGCGAGGTCTATAATTAGGGCTTATTACGGACCTCGTAACCAGCTTAAGTCCCGTAGTCTGCAAACGAAAACAAAACTCGCGCTGTCTACTACTCTGATTCTTCCGGTGGCTTTATACGGCCATTAAACATGGACGTTAAAGGAGGCTGATCGGAGAGCTTTCGGAGTGTTTGGGCGTAAGGTGCTGCGGAAAATACTCGGCGGTAAACAGGAGATCGGCATCTGGCGGCGTCGCATGAATCACGAGTTGTACCAGGTGTATAAAGGGCTGGATATTATTAAGCTTATTAAACACGGCATACTACGGTGGGCTGGTCACGTTGTTCGTATGCCGGAAGAACGTCAAGCGAAGATAATATTTAGTAGAGAACCCGGAAGATGCCGCAGGCTTCATGAAAGGCCGCGTACACGATGGCTTTTTGCAGTTGAAGAGGACCTGAGGGCGCTCAATGTTCAGGGCGACTGGAAGCGATTGGCCCAGGATCGAGTCCAGTGGAGAAGGATACTCCATTCGGCGTAGGTTCATCGTAGAGCTGTAGCCCATCAAGTATCAAGTAAGATCAGTTCCTTCAAAACCTATCACATGATAACCTACATATACAGTGGCGGCTTTGTTTTGATGTGGTGAGTGCAAAATGAGTTACCTAAAATAATCCATTGCGCTTCGGTAAAAAAAAATACTGTGACAGGCATGAGGAACTTAAGCTCACTCAAGATCCCAATCAAAGTTGTGAAAAGACTTAGGAATTGCGTCGTAGAGAATTAAACGAATCATAGCTATTATTTAGAATAGAACAAAGGTAATGATTTATACCTAGTCGCTCTCTCTAATCCATCAATAGGAAGACTGCGCATAAATTTCTAGGCTTTATCGGGCGTTTATCATTTTTTTTTTAAGTGAGTGCTTCGTACAGATTAGTCCAAATATTCAATCTTTGATTAAAAATCACGATTATAATAAATAACACGAGTGGTAATCTTAAAAAACGATTTGATTAAACTCGAAAAATAAATTATCAAATTTATCTGAGGCTTATAAAAGGCTTCTAAAAGCACTAAAAGCTCAGCGAACTATTTTCAGTGCGAATTCAGGTAAGCCTTTTAAACATAAACCGTGAGCTTCTTTCTTCTTCTTCTTATTGGCATTACATCCCCACAGTGGGACAGAGCCGCCTCGCAGCTTAGTGTTCATTCAGCACTTCCACAGTTATTAACTGCGAGGTTTCTAAGCCAAGTTACCATTTTTGCATTCGTATATCATGAGGCTAACACGATGATACTTTTATGCCCAGGGAAGTCGAGACACTTTTCCAATCCGAAAATTGCCTAGACCGGCACCGGGAATCGAACCCAGCCACCCTCAGCATGGCCTTGCTTTGTAGACGCGCGTCTTACCGCACGGCTAAGGAGGCCACACAAACCGTGAGCTTAGTGAACAAAATAATAATAAATTCCGCGTTGAATAGGACAACTGTGCCCAGTTACCACTGCACGGAAATGTCCATATTAGTTTTCCATATTTAGGTTGGACAACCATAATAATGGTGTATCCAAAGTGTTTTTCGATTACGAAATTAGACGCTCGCTGTACAATAATGCGCCGGAAGTGATCGTTGGATTCAAGATGCCTTTTTATCACAGTGAGAAAGTATCCCCATTATGAATAATATGTCGTTTAAGGTATTTTTTTTTCCTTAAACAAGTCTAATATACTGTTCCTCATCCAAGCAACACCTCTTGTTTCTCAGTGAGTAACAACAACTGTGGTGTGACTTACTAAAGGTCTGACTTATGCACAACGCGTCGTATTTGGAACTCCTTTGTGACACAAAAAGCGCAAGAGGTGGAGCCTATTTGCAACATCTTGCGGCTACAATGAAAATAAAAACACAAAAACCAATCGGGAATCGAACCATGGACCTTGAGATTTGCAACCATCTACTATAACCATCACACCAACAATTCTATGTGGAGATTCTGCTACAAGTGCACTACATAAACAACAAAGTCATTTGTAACTTCATTGTACCTTATACGGAACATGCAAGGTTCTGTCAAAAATAAAACACTGCTCAGCTGAGCTCAAAGTCTTTTGCAACATATCAGAAACATTGTTGTAACAGCAATGTACCGAAGTGTTATTAATTCTGCAACTAATCTGTTTTGTTTCTGATATGAAACACATCGAATTTTAAACCACCCAAGAAGTCAGATGGGTAAAATATTGCGACGCCACTTAAACGGAAATGAAACATTGTGTTTTCTGAAACTGGGAAGTGGCTTTAATGTGACTCGATGTATTCCCAGTGTCTTCTATGCAATTTATTAGGAACAAACACCTATTTGAAAGATGTTGCGCGTGCTGCTTGGGGCAGTCACATGACAGATCGTAGCAGCCATCGCATGCAAGAGACACATTCGAAGTCAGTTAATTCCTCCTTCATCACGAGGTGAGTCGCGAGTGCAAGCAATGTAAACATGATGGATGATTCATATGTGCGATGTTGAATTGCACACATTCGACCGAGAAATTTGCGGTGTCCCTGATATTACGAAATTAACGATACAGTAGTTGAGCGGCCATGATGGGGTCAGCTTTGAGCATCTCGGCTGATATGCGATCAACACGTAGGATCCTAAGCAGATTATGCCGAAGTGGTGGTGGTCTGGCTGGCACTCAAAAAAGTTGTTTGTAGTGCTCGAACCAGCGATTCAGCTGATCAGTTGAGTCGGTCAATAGCTGATTATTCGCGTCTTTCACAGGCATCGGGAAAATTCCTTTAGGAATTCAAAATAACTCCATGTTATAAAAAAATGAAAAGAATTTCCCGTGGAAATTCGAAGCAATTTTTCGTAGAAATCTGAAGCAATTTTCCGTGGAGCAATTTTCCGTTAAAAGAACTTCTAGAAAAAGCACGAACGTGGAAATTTAAAGTTATATACCGTAGAAATTCAAAAAAATTTCCGTGGAAACTCGAAGGAAATTCCCAAGAAAGATCAAAGGAACTTTCCGAAGAAATTCGAGGGAGTTTCCCGCGGAAATGCTAAGGAATATACCGTCGAATTTCGAAGGAATTCCGCTTGAAAATCCGAAGATATTTCCCGAGATATTGTCTCGTGAAAATTTGAAGGATTTTTTGTGGAAGCTCGACGGGAATTCCTATAGAAATTCAAAGGAATTTGCGTGAGAATTGGAATAAATTATCAGTGGAAATTCGAAGATATTTCTACAGACAGTAACTAGTTAGTAACAATGGAGGAGAAAACCGATTTTTATAATAATTCTCTCAAACATTCTCCAGACAATGTTTTGAATTATTATCCTTTCTTTTATAATTACATTCTGAATTACAAATATATCCATGTGAACGACGCATTTATAAATATGTTTTCTGACGCGGATGATTCACAATAAATTAACAAAAACATTCATGAGCCATGACGCTTATACTACATTGTAATTTTTCACAGCACTTGAAAGGCATTCATTCCATAAGCAGTGGATAATCCACAATTATCAAGTTGTGCCGGAGAACATACCTTTTCCAGTGTAGTTGATCCAGAGCTTCGTTGTGAAAAATGACCCCATCAATCACAAAGTCAAGAGCGTCATCGAATGGAGAGTGGAGAAAAAGGCCATAGTATATTTTGCTAGCGTCGCCTTTCTTTCCATTGTGCTCTTATGAGCTTGACCCGAATTTGACACGAAAAGGGATTGAAATATCACCATCGAAAACCATTCATTGACAATCGATAGCTTTCTACTTCTTTTGTGGTTGCAATTTTTTTAAGAAGGGTCGTAGCACTTCTGTTCTAGTGGATTCTGGTTTTAGGCAATGTTCAATGACAATGTTATAGGGGAATAAGTCCATAATGCACCCCATAAGCTTTTTCGATGTCTTCACCAATATGAACAAAAATGTAGAACCATTCCAACGCGTAGGTGCAAAATTTACAAAACTAGCTACGTTTAACAATGATCTCCTCTTCAAAACAACAAGGTTTTAATGATTTTATAACGCATTTAAAATAAGTTTTAAAAGTGGGCCTGGTGCAAAACGCCCGAAGGGTGGTGTAAAATGACTCAATCGCAGTGAACGCATGGTTGTTTGCTTTGATTTAATGGATTGAGCAACAATCTTACGGGTGAGGTAAAAGATTCGCAAATCGTTAAATTTAAGTGAAAATGAAAAGATTTTGCTCATTGTTTCTATTGCAGCCCAATAATGAATAATCAATGTTGGATTATAATGGTAATATTCGTTCATAAATATCGTACAAAAGATTATATGAGTGGTTTTATGAGTGAGGCCATTTTGGCCCATCGGTGCGTTATGCACTGTTCTCCCCTACTGTTTCGTTCAATGTTCAGAGTATGAATTTGAGATAAAACAGGATGAAATGCTAAACGTTTTTACAAGGCACGTGACTAGAAATGTGTTTATGGTTAGTGCTAAGGTGCTCCTTAGTGACACTACCATATCCTTGTTACTTTGATATAACAGATTGCCGCGCCAGTTGCATTAGTTTTGTTTTTTTATCTGGAAATTACCAAAAGTAAAATCCAGTCTGTTTGCATTCCCATTTTCCCTTGCATTTAAAAGATAAAATTTATTAATTTAATAATGTGGGCACTATAAGGTGAAAAACCAGGAATAGCTACCTGTAAGCATTTCTTTCACATAAAGCATCATATGTTATCGTTGCATACTTCAACTCAATCACAGAACGTTTTATTAAATATGCTAATTAGTTGAACAAACAAATATCTTCTGCGCCAAAAAAAAGAAATATGGAATTTTAACACGAGAGGAGCGTTATCACTTCAGAACCGCATCACTACCGAACCGAAACATCAGGCTTCCGATAAATCCAAAAGCGTGTGAAACATCCAAGTTATAATGGGATATCGATTTCTGGCTAGCTGGTAGCTGCACGGTTAAATCATCGCCCGGTCGCGGCTGCCTGGTTGGTTGGCGTGGGATCATTAATCAGAGTTTGTTAGCAAACAACAAACCCGCCACGGTGTCAAAGTTTATAATAGAATTGATGCTCGGCGGATTTCGGTGAAACGTGAGCTCTTGATTAGATTAGATACCTAGGATATTGTTGAATGTAGTTTGTCCGTTAAATTACGGATATATGATTCTTCAACAAAGGGCATGACTATCTCGTATGTTTTTGACGATGAGTTACCATGCGAAAACGTAATCAGAAACCGAAACCATTTTCAAACCTCTAATTAAGAGGTAGAATGTCGTTTCCTCGGAAGGACGTTTAGTTGAAGGGACATTTGATCGAATATACACTTTGTCGTATATATTTTCTTATTCTTTTCATGGATACTCCTTTCACTCAATACTCACACAGTAAGTACACAGGATTCTGTTTTTACACGATTTTCGTATTTTCGTTTGACTTCAATTTACCATCAATATCTTTGCAACATGTATCAACAAATCCTGAATAAATCCAAGAAAAATCATATGATAATTGATATGCGTTGAACATTTAAGATGAGAGCAAAAATTGAGAAAATGTAAATCGTGTAAATACAGAATCCAGTGTAATTCGTTTATTTTAAATTTTACTTCCAACCATAAATTGTTAACGTCAACCGAAAACTTAATTTCGACCAAATGGCCATTCGACCTAATGTCTCTTAGCGTAATATTCTTTTGACTAAATATTGATCAACCGAATTTCATTCGACTAAATGTGTTTAAACCAAGCGGTACAGAGTCATACATTATTGTTGAATGGACAATCGGGCACTAGGTTTGTATCCCGGTCGAGCTTCTAAATGTGATTAAAATCGTTAGGGAGGAAGAAGAACTGCCTTCGAGCAGGCTTGATGACCGACTCGACCGACTTGAAGACAGACTCGATTGTACTAGCTGTCGAGGTATAACACTCCTCAATACCGCCTATCGTACTCTCGCGAATTCTGTTTAGAAGACTGCGCGGAGACCTTTGTTGGTGAATATCGAAGCGATTTCCGAGAAGGACGGACCAGATGTTTACTCTGTGACAAATCCTTGATAAATGCCTCGAATAAAATTTGTGGACTCATAATCTGTTTATGGGCTTTAAGCCAGCATTCTGCTCAGTGAAACAAAACGAAATGTGGCATATAATGCTAGAACATGGCTTTCCGGCAAAGCTTATTAGGCTGATTCGTGGGACGCTCGATGGATCCAAATCGAGCGTCAGAATATCTGGTGAGACATCCGATTCTTCTATTGTACCCCGTTTGGCATAATGTCGTTTGGCATAAAGACGTTTGGCTAAATGGTTGTTTTGCATAATGGCCGTTTTTCATAATGGTCGTTCGGCATAAGGTCATTTGACATAATTGTTATTTTAGCTGTGTGATTAATAAGTAAGATTTGTCGAGCCATTCAGTTGCGTTGCTTTTACCATATGGCAATAATGATAATTGGAAACAGGATTGTATGGCGTGGCAAATTAAGAATAAAGAAATTATAGGTTCAAACGGGAACATTTCAAATGTTGACACACCTACCAGCTAGATAAATCAGCATTACATTAATTTGACATTAGTGGCTCGTTTTGTTTTCCATGATAGAAAACTTTCCCATTTCTCCCTTTCATCGCAAGGAATTCGATACCCTTCCTTACCCTTTCAGGTAAGGAATTCGTATTCACTCATGCGTTAGAAAAAGTTTTTTTTAGATATCATATTTACGCGCTCTCCTAAAAAGCTCATACATGCAGACATCGCTTCTATTGGTATATAGCATTATGGAACTCCAGACTTTCTACCTGATGCGTCCATGCTTTAAAATAATGAATAATAGAGAGAAAAACGCACGATTTTTTAAATTTTCATTTTAAAGAATGAATTATATTTTCGATTGCCCTAAACCTAGCAAATGTATTTTTCATTTCCCTTCAAATAAGGAAGGAACCATATCATATCTCCTATGAATGAAGTCCTTCCTGAATCTCATCTTCCCTTGCCTCTAACCGAAAATGCTTGAATTGAAAGAAGGAACTACATCATCTTTTTCTTTCTGGTGGACATTCTGCCATCCATTGAAAGAAGGGATCATATCTTCTCTCGCCTTAATCCGAGCAAATTTATGGATTTGAAGACGGGACCATATCGCCTTTTTCCATCTGCTGGGCAAATGCATCATCTGAAAGAAGGGACCATATCTTTCTTTGCCGTCTGTCGAGAAGATGCATCCTTTGAAAGAATAGATCTTATTCTACCTTGCTTTTAACCGAGCAAATGTCTGATTTAAAAGCAAGAACCATATAGTATTTTTCCTTCCGACGGGCAAATGCATTCTTTGAAAGCAGGGGTACTATCTTTACTTGCCTTAAGCTGAGAATATGCCTGAATTAAATAAAGGAACCGTATCGTATTTTGCCTTCTGACGGTCAAATGCATCTTTTGTAAGAAGGGTTCATATCTTCCTTTGCCTTAAACCGAGCAATTGCCTTAATTGAACAAATTAATTATATCCTCTCTTGCCTCCTGCCGGGCAAATGGAGGGAAATTATAACTTTCATTTCCTTGAACTAAATAAATGCATGCCATATTGGCACAGAAATAGAGCGAGTGAACCATGTGAAGGACCTCAGCGTAATCCTAGACTCGCAACTAGTATTCAAGCAACACATCTCATTCTTCGTCGACAAAGCATCCAAAACATTGGGATTCATCTTCAGAGTTGCAAAGAATTTTACCGACATATACTGTTTTAAAGCACTCTATTTCTCTCTGGTGCGTTCGACCCTAGAGTACTGTTCTGTTGTCTGAAATCCGTCGTACAGCAACGGTACTGAGAGAATCGAATCTGTTCAATGCCGTTTCCTTCGATTCGCGCTTCGTAGGCTACCTTGGCAGGATATGTTTCGCCTACCGAGCTACGAAAGCTGATGTCAGCTGATCAAGTTGGAGCTACTTCGCTCAAGGAGAGATGTCGACAAAGCCGATACCCAGCAGGAACGAATCGACTGTGGAGTTATGTTGGAACAAATAGACCTGAACGTCCAGCCACGCACGCTCCGTAACAGCTATATGCTGAAGCTGCCCCTTCGAGCTATTTGTGGCCTACAGCGTGTCTTCAACTGAGTCGCATCCCTCTTTGATTTCCACGTCACACGGAGCATGTTACGCCGAAGATTGTTATCGTTCTTCGCAGACATAAACAGACGAAGACAATGGCAATGCTTGTTTGTATTATCTCTTCACAACATCTTTTCATGTACACTTTTTTTAATACTCTGCATTATTTGGGCTAAATGTGGCCTGTTGATGCAACAACAGTAAAGAATAAAGAATTAAGAAGATGTTATGTGTAAATGCAGATAATAAAAATTTCATGAATTCTAAGAATGTCCCTTCAAGCAGTGATTTGATACAATCTTTAATCCAAAACAAAACAACTCAAAGCATCTCTTTTATAAATTACAAGTGACAATAATTATAAATAATTGAAAATATTATGCATAGTTCCGAAATGTTATGCCATAGTTATGCCAAACGGCCGTTAAGCCAAACGACATTATGCCAAACGACCTTATGCCAAACGGCGTTATGCGAAACGACTTTATGCGACCTACCACCGATTCTTTCGTGACGGGAGCGGGCCAATTGGCATAACGCCATTTGGCATAAGGTCGTTTGGCATAAAGGCCATTTGGCATAACGGTCATTTGGCATTTGGATATAAAGGACATTTGGCATAATTTTGACCAGCGTCAAAAGTGAGGGTCTTTTGGCATAACGGACATTTGGCATAATTTTTCTTTGCGTTCGCTAAATGTTGACTAAGTGGTGCGGGAAACACCCCGGAATAGTAAATATAACACCCGTCGATAACAATATTTAAAAAACATTATCCTCTCGTAGAAAGAATGCATTTGCAATGCAATGCAAAAGTAGGCGCATGCCCGGATTAGAAGAGCAATGGTGGATGTAATCCCTTCTTAAAAAGTAAGCGTGTGGCCGTATTATGGCAATGAAGGATGGGATCCATTCTTTAAAAGTAGGCGCTTTCCCGGATTATGACAATGGAGAATGTGATTCCTTCTTCAAAAAAGGCGCTTGCTCAGATTGAGGCAATGGTGGATGTGATCCTTTCTTTAAAAGTAGGCGCATGCCCGGATTAAGGCCATGGTGGATGCGATCCCTTCTTAAAAAGTAGGCTCTTGCATGGATTATGGCAATGGAAGATGTGATCCCTTCTTTAAAAATAGGCGTTTGCCCGGATTATGACAATGATGCTTTAAAAGAAGGCGCTTTCCCGGATTGAGGCAATGGTGGATGTGATCCCTTCTTTAAAAATAGGCGCTTGTCCGGATTATGACAATGGTGCTTTAAAAGAAGGCGCTTTCCCGGATTGAGGCAATGGTGGATGTGATCATTTATTTAAAAGTAGGCGCATGCCCGGATTAAGGCCTTGGTGTATGCGATCCCTTCTTTAAAAGTAGGCGCTTGCATGGATTATAGCAATGGAGGATGTGATCCCTTCTTTAAAAACAGGCGCTTGCCCGGATTATGACAATGATGCTTTAAAAGAAGGCGCTCTCCCGGATTGAGGCAATGATGGATGTGATCCCTTCATTGAAAATCTGCGCTTGCACGGATTATGGCAATGAAGGATTTGATTCGTTCTTTAAAAGTAGGCGCTTGTTCGGATTGAAGCAATGGTGGTTATAATCCCTTCTTTAAAAGTAGGTGTGTGGCCTGAATTGTGGCAATGGTGGATGTGATCCCTTCTTACGACGCTTGCACGGATTATGGCAATGGAGGATTCGATTTGTTCTATAAAAGTAGACGCTTGTTCGGATTGAAACAATGGTGGATATAATCCCTGCTTTAAAAGTAGGTGTGTGGCCCGAATTGTGGCAATGGCGGATGTGATCCCTTCTTTAAAGTAGCCCCTGCCAGGATTATGGCAATGGTGGAAGTGACTCCTTCTCTACAAGTAGGCGCTTGCCGGAAATAAATTATTGGTAGATGTGATCTCTTCGCCGAGTAGCACAATTCAGATTGATTTGGTTGCAGTAACTCATATGTGACTTGATTGGTTTTAGTAACTCGTCTACGACAAGTGTATTGCTTGAGTTTTTAAGGTTAGGCGCTTGCCCGGATTAAGGCAATGGTGGATTTGATCCGGTCTGGTGGATGTGGATGTGTGGTGGATGTAATCCCTACTTTAAAAGTAGGCATGTGGCCGGAATAAGTCAATGATGGATGTGATTCCTCCCTCCGAAGTAATTCTGCCGTTTTGTTATTTCGCTCTTCCGAAAAATGTCTACCATTAGTCTAAAATTATCAAAAAACAGCCTCGACCTACTTTATCTACGCTAAACAATACATGAAATATCCCTTTCGCTTTCACAGTTCGAAATGATGCCAAATGTCCGATATGCCAAATGACCCACTCTTTTCTTGCAGTTCAAAATTATGCCAAATGTCCGTTATGCCAAATGACCATTATGCCGAATGGCCTTTATGACAAATGACTTTATTCCAAATAGCGTTATGCCAAATGACCCAGACCCTTTCGTGACGTTAGATGGATTGAATCAGGGCGATGCGCTCTCTAATCTGCATTGGGGAGGTTCCTTGATAAGTGCTGCCACCTGGGAAAGTTTAGAGAAAAAGTAGAACCATGGAAATTTGACATGGCATGATATAGAAAATGAGAATTAAAATGTCTCTAGAACGTTATAGAAATTTTTTGTCAAACAATTTTTAGTTTGTGGGGTTAGAAATTCAACAATCTTAAGCATTAACTGCTTATTCAAAAAAAAATATAAAAATCGAGATATCATGTCTATTTTGTGTGCTTTTGAAATTCTAACCCCGTAAACCAAGATTTTTTTGAGAAACGTCCTTAATTTTTGTTTTATAACAAAAATATACTTCATTTCCTATACCGCATCGTGTGAAATTTCAATGATTCTATTTTTGCTCTCGATGACAGCAGGTGGTCTTCTCCTCCCCTATTCAACATAGCTCTGGAAGGCGCAATTAAAAGATCTGGTGTGCAAAGAAACGGAACCATCATCAACAAGTTTTACATTTTAGAATACTCATCAAATGTGGAACAAGTAACACACTTGTCTTAGATAACTTCGATAATATTCTTGAACTGGTTCGTCGGTCAAGATTCCTAAAAGTCTATCTCAAATACAGTCCTTCAGATCTTTGTCTCCCGAGTTATAATCCACCTCGAGTTCACGTCACCAACGACAGTTACTCCAATACGAATACGAGTAATGAATATGAATACTCCAATAATGAATACGAGTTTTTCCCATTAGTCCGTCAGAGTACTCTTCAAAGTTGGCAAAGAAATTGGACACACAACGAGCTTGCACGGTGGCTTTTTTCCATAGTTCCTAAAGTTTCTGGGCGAGCGTGGTTCATTGGTGAGGACTTAAGTCGAGGCTTCATTCGCGTGATATCGAGACTAATGTCCAATAACTATTCACTAAATGCACAGCTGTACAGAATAAACCTTGTCGATAGCAGCTTATGTAGGTGCAGAGCTGCACAGATAAAAATATGTTGTGATTTTAAATGTATTTTCATGCACATATTTGGAGCATGCAAATAAATGCAAAATTCAATACATATAACTGTTCTTCCAAATCAAAATTAATTTAAACTGTGCTTGCTTGTAAAATTTAATCAAATTCAATTGAATATCGAATGGTTATTCGTTTGTTCGGATCAGTTCCAAATTTACACGTCGTTGAAATTTCAAAATTATTTGCTGTGTGGTTATGATGACATCAATCACGTATTTTAGTTCTGCTCAGAAAATGACGCATCCAGAGAGCAATTATTGGATACCCTTGTGGCCCGGGTAAACAACCCTTCAGGGAAGTTCGAGGTATTTTGGGATATCGTGTTCGTGGTGTTGTCTATATGCAGGCCATTTATATTTTTCTTTGTTCTTCTGACATCAGAATCTGAAATTTTGTTTTTTCTCTTTCTTCAAAGTTTTTTTTTTTGTTTAGTTTCTGCCTTTTTGTTCCGTAGAGCTCTGAACCATTCCTCGAGCACGACGACACGCCACATCGTCCCTGACGCCAAATGCCCGGATGAGAAGCTGAAATTTCCTGATCCCAAATACTAAGCCCCGTCCATCCTTAAACATTGTAAACTAACCTCGAGTCACCACGAGTACGTTGGCTTCCACCCCTTTCTTACTTACTGTATAATAAAATTATGTTGATAGTATATATTACACAGAACCATGGCTCCGTAAAGTGTTATACACGCCTGAGCCTACCAAATAAACGAAAAACAAGTCCTACATGCCATCGACATCATTGCACTATGGTCCAGGATACAGATTTACGCGGAAAGATGAATTTTACGCCAAAGCTATATTTTTTAGAAAAAACTGTTGTTCTACAAAATTGTTCGAAATAGTAAGGCCATCATTATGGTTTTACCAAAAAATAGGGTGGCCTATCATATAAAAAAAATTAGAAAATATTTTTTTTATTTCTTGGAATATTGACATGTTATGTTCTACAAAGTTGTAGCGCAGGTTATTCCAATAAATTTTGCTAAAAATGCTTTTTCTGTAGCTCTTAAGTTGGCTGATTTCGAGCAATTTTTCCTAATTGGATTAGGGTGTACCACAAAAAAACAGTATTTTCGATCTACTTTTTTTGTTTAAGATTTCTTGAAAAAGTCGTCTTCGGGTGACTTTTAAAGCTAAAAAAATTCAACTTTTGATGGGTAAATATGCTCAATATATTCTTTCCAATCAAAAGTTTTAATCGTTTTTCTGTCAATATTACATTTATTCTAAAGATGATATCTCCAGTTAGGGCAGACCAAAAAATATGTTTACACGGCATTTGAAAGATAAATTAATATTCTTTATTATGTCAAAAAATTGGGGATATGTTATTTTTTTATCTCAAGTTTTACCAATTTTACTAAAATCATGTTTTTTCAAATAAATTAATATAACTCGACAACGGAAAAAGATACAGACGATATTCTTATAGCAAAACACGCGTTTTGAAAAGCCTCAAAAGTCTTCAGAAGATGACATTCAAGAGAAATGAAAAATAAAAAATCTACAGCTCTAACACTTTTCATAAGTTTTATCATTATCATCGTATTGCAAGATTTACGAGAAAAGATGCATTTTCGGTCTGAAGCATACTTTTAAGAAACAAAATTTGTTCTACAAAATTTTTCTGGATACTTGGGCCCTTATTATAGAGTTACCGAAAAATAGGGTGGGCCATTTTATAAAAATGTAAAATCTTCATTTTTTTAATTTTGCGGAATATTGACGTAAAATGTTCTACAAAGTTGTAGCGCAGCTTTTTCCAATCAACTTTACTATATAAACTTTTTATGTAGCTCTTAAGCTCACTTGTTTAGAGTAATTTTACTTAACAGGATTAGGGTGTCCCTCAAAAAACAAGATTTATGATCTGCTCAGTTCATTTTTTATTTTTCACGGATGTCACCTTCTGAAGACTTTTGAGGCTTTTCAAAACGCGTGTTTTGCTATAAGAATATCGTCTGTATCTTCTTCCGTTGTCGAGTTATATCAATTTATTTGAAAAAACATGATTTTAGTAAAATTGGTGAAACTTGAGATAAAAAAATAACATACCCCCAATTTTTTTTGATGCCTTGTGAACATATTTTTTTGGTCTGCCCTAACCGGAGATATCAACTTATGAAAAAAATGTAATTTTGACAGAAAAATGATTTTAACTTTTGATCGGAAAAAGATATTGTGCATATTTACCCATCAAAAGTTGCATTTTTTTGAGCACTAAAAGTCACCTGAAGACGACTTTTTCGAGAAATCTGAAACAAAAAAATTAGATTAAAAATACTTTTTTTTTGAGGTACACCCTAATCCAATTAGGTAAAATTGCTCTAAATCAGCCAACTTAAGAGCTACAGAAAAAGTTTTTTTAGCAAAATTGATTGGAATTAGCTGCGCTACAACTTTGTAGAACATAATATGTCAATATTCTGAGAAATAAAAAAAATATTTTCATTTTTTTTTATATGATGGGCCACCCTATTTTTTGGTAGAACCATAATGATGGCCTTACTATTTCTAACAATTTTGTAGAACAACAGTTTTTTCTAAAAAATATAGTTTTGGCGCAAAATTCATCTTTCCGCGTAAATCTGTATCCTGGACCATAGTGCATTGGTGTAGATCGCAGAGTAGTGCACGAGGCCTTCGTGCCTTTTAAACTGGAGACTGTCAAAACTTAATACCTGGTGTGAGAACGTTGCAGTCCAAACGGTGTTTGTCCGAGGTGGAAATGAATGGAATGCAATTTGAGGTTGTCGACGAATTCATATATCTGGAACACTCGCTACATAATGACGTTAGCCACGAGGTAAAATGACGTGTTGAGTGTGCAAGTAGGATTGCCTACGGGTGGCGTAGCCAGCTAAAGTTTCGCAGCCTACAGACACGGATAAAACTAGCTCTGGATGTCAATACATTTTCGATCGTCTATTTTCACGATGATCCCATTTTGCAACGTGCCATGTAATGTTGAGAGAATGGAGGAAACCTACATCCGACTAAAAAGGAAAGCTAAGCTGATCGGACTAGTCGTCTATACGACGAAGTATATGATATGAAGAGGCTCAAGAGCCGCCCATTATGAGTTTGTATCGGAGTTGACGAAATCGAAGTGGTTGAAGAATTCGTGTACTTGGGCTCACTGGTGTCCTCCGGAAACAATACCAACAGAGAAAATGGGAGACCCATCATGGCTGAAAATGGTAGATACGTTGGACTCCACAAAACGATCCTGGACCCGACGAGAGGACCAACGCGTTTAGAGTTTTTTAAAGGATAGTGGATGATGCGAATGAACCACGAGTTGCAACAGCTGTTGGGAGAACCATGCATTGTTCACACCGCGAAAATCGGAAGACTGCGGTGGGCCGGGCACGCAGCCAGAATGTCGGACAGTGAAAATGGTTCTCGACAACGATCTGACGGGAACAAGAAGGCGAGGTGCCCAGCGGGCAAGGTGGTCGATCAAATGAAATGTGATTGAGGTAGTAGATTCTATCACTTATCAGGATTCGGTCATCAGCTGGCTGTGTATGTAGACTAGACTAGACTAGATAATATAAGTTAATTACAAACAGTCTTGCATGTGAATACTGGAACAGATTGCGAATAACAGAAACAATATGAAATAACGCACTTAGAGGCCTACCAAAACTTATTTGAAATCACAACTTTTTTTTCCAATCTGTTTAATATAAGATTGTATATTTGATCAGATGTGCATCGCGAAAAGCAATCATACTCAAGTGGATTGCAATTCGTTTCATATACACGCTTTTCTCTTGCAAATCAAAAATGTATACATTGTATACTCTACATTTCATAATCCAATTTTTGCATCACAACGAAAGCTCAACAAAATCCAATAAAATCCACTTATTGAATCACGCTTCAGACATTCTCCTGCCAGCTCATCATCGAATATCCCGGCGAAATGCCAACAATCATCAATATTCATAATCTAATCAACACTCGGCACGACGCAACCCAGACCACAAACTTCGCCGCCATCATCATCCGTCATGGTTCGTTGTTTGTAAGCAAGCACATGGCATCCGGCGTTTTCGACAAAGCAGAAGCAGAAGCTCCGTATCTCTGTGCTCCGGCATCATTCATTAAAATATATTCCCCATGTCAAGGTCCCCGGCCGAAGAAGCACCGGAGAGAAATTGTTACTTCATGTGGCAGAAACAAAAAGCCTCTTAATTAACGTGGCTTATTGAATTATTGCACCCCAGAGGGTTTCGTCGCCGTTATCGAAGCGTTATCGTCCGCAGTCTCACACACAGACGAGGGCCCTAATAGAATTGCGGTCGGTCTTCAATTCAGAATGCGAAAAAAAGTCAATTTTGGCATCAAAGTCGCATATCATCATTATGCATGAACATATCGTCTCATGGTGAAGTCGCATAAATTTATGATAAAAGTGAAATCCGAGTACCATATTGTGCGGCTTTTCAGAGCATTATTATTGGAACGCTCATGTTGTAATATTCTGATATCATAATAAATAAATCAAAGTAGTTCACAATGGATTGAAATTTGATTTCCATTTGATTTAAAATTTAATTTTAATTTGATTGAAATCTGAATTTTAATATGAGTTCGGTACATATACATCATACCTACATAGTTTTAAGATACGCCACAAGATGCAAACGTTAGTGAAGATAAATAAGTTTGTTCACTGGTACGATATGAACTACCAAAGCGTATGTTACTACAATGTTGAAATCAAATTCAGCCGGGAGAATGTTCAACCAACCATTTGAATTACCTATGAGAATTTTTCGGAAGCTGTATGAAAGAAAAACCGAAAACGAAATGTCGGTTACGGCGAGGGTGGTTTGTTGTCTGTTCAGAAGTTATGATTGATTGCCCGGGTGCTTTTGCAAGAAAAATGGCTCCCAGTTCGTTCGCTTGCTGCTTTCCCTTGGCGGCCTACACACCGACAATCTTGCTGGTTGTTTCGAGTGGATATAGCCATCCAGGGCCGGAATGAAAACGGGAAATGGGGGCAATAGCCACACGGCTCCCACATTCTGCACGTCATTTGAAAACCCATCCCTTTTTATCAATTTCAGTATTAAGTACGATCAGGACCAACACAAATCTTCTGTAACCAGTCCCCACACACTTTGAACCGACCCAGGCATACAACGAAGAAAATCAAACAATAACATTAGGATCATTCGGGCGCCTAAGGATGGTGCAGTCCCAGTGGATAACGAAGGACGTTCATCATTCATGTTTTGTGTCGAGGCGCTCTACCGGTTAGTTACGGAAAATTGAAACATTGTGACTTCGCAGGCACCGCTGAATTATGGACAATGCCACACCAGTAGATGGCTAAACGAAAATTAAATCAGTAGTCTTCTGTTGAGGTATCTATTTCTGCGGCTAAAACGTTCGTATTGGCTGCTCGATCGAAATTATTTCTAGGTAACACTATCGGCTGCTCAATCGTAATTGTTTTATGGAAACACTAGTCGATAAATTGAAAAAAAAAAAAAGGCAGATACTATAGGGCAGGCATTGAAAAATATCAGCAGAAATCAGATAATTGTAGGATGCTCTGCTGAGTCGTACGTGGTGAACATTTCAGATGCTTGACTACTCTATCAAATTAAATAAATAGTGACAAAAGCAGTACACCTAATTTGTCTTCAATCTTAATAGGGCACTCAGTAACTTAAGTTTAAATCATAACGGTCACGAATACAGCACTCACTAAGATGCGGACTCTTAAGCTCAATGCTTACTACAGCAATGATGGACTTCAAAGCCGCATATGATACAATCATACATGATACAATTTCCGGATAACTGACACGGTTGATCAAAGTGACGATGGATCAGGTGATGTGCGTAGTTCGAGTTTCAGGGGTATTCTCGAGTTCATTTGAAATGCGCAGAGGGTTACGACAAGGTGATTGTCTTTCGTGCCTGCTATTTATTTGATCTCGCTTTGGAAGGGGTAATACGAAGAACAGGGATTAACTCGAGTGGTACAACCAATGCAATGGAAGATATTCTGAGCAGCAGGGGCCTTCCAGAATTTGTGAATACCTGAAAAATATTCCAAACACAGTACACAGTCGAAGCGTGAATCTTCTTACCTAATGTCCTGGTTCTGGACTTTTTGTTGATGGTTTGGAAGCCACCAGGCCAAGACAGGGAAAAATATACAGGCAACGATATTTCCATGTTCTATTCTGTTTTACATTCAGTTCTATGAATTGGCAGGTTTATGCCGAATTCACACTACCACTCATGGTGGTATGTTCATATCGTTACGTGTTCTACCAGGGTTAGGAACAAAAGGTCGAAAGGACAAAAGGTCGAAGGGACAAATGGTCGAAAGGACAAAACGTCGAAAGGACATAAAGGTCGAGATCTAAAAAGACAAAAGGTCGAAAAGAACAAAAGGTCGAAAGGGACAAAAAGACGAAATAGACAAAAAACTGAAACGGCAAGAATCATTTTCACACAATACAAGCTTCATTCATTCCTTAAATCAAATAAAAATGTTTATCTCTAACAGAATAATAATTTTTCATAGTAATTACCGTGCGGGACCGAAATCCGTACAGCACCGAAATCCGTCCACCTCATGAGATATCTATAAAATAAAGGGGGTTGAAGGTAATTAATGTAAAATTTATTTATCTTATCCTGTACAGATACTTGGCAAGAAGCTTTTAGAACATAGAAATGGAAAGAAGCCTTTGAAATTTAAACAACAAAAATGAAAAACAAATCGAACCCACCAAACGCGGAGCTTTCGCCGCCATTTTGTTTTCAGATTGAGCATAATTGCACCAAAAGTAACTGTGTTCAATTTCTAATTGCGAATCATTTCATAAGATAAGTGGAATACAAATCGAAGGGATCGCTTCTCAAGGTGCGTATCGAACTATTTACAGTAGTAGTTTAGTCAATCAGAATGCTTCAATTTATATATTTAGTTAAAAAATAGCTGTACGGATTTTGGTGCTTTGATTCGAAATCCGTCCACGGTGGACGGATTTCGAGTCAGGAGTAAATGATTTTATTCATTATTTTATCATGTTTTTCGTAGTTTCTAATGAGTAAATGTGAAACACTTCAAAAGTAGAAGCCTTCATGCTCCTGTGCCAATGACAAACGTTCTATTTACGTTCGATTTCTTAAGTGTACGGATTTCGATGCCCCACGGTACTCCTTTTTTGAACAATGCTCACTCTTCAACTTTGATGGATGAGATGAGTGTAATACATGCTTGAAGTTTAATGCATTGCACAGTTTTCTGTGCAATTCACCCAACTTGTTATCAACTTGTTCTTGGTCGACCTTTTGTCCCTTTCAAACTTTTCTCCTTTCTACCTTTTATTCTTTTCAACCTTTTGTAGCTTCGACCTTCTGTCCCTTTCGACCTTCTGTCTCTTTCGACGTTTTGTCTTTTCGACCTGTTGTCCTTTCGACCTTTTATCATTTCCCACTTTTGTCTTTCGACCTTTTGTCCTTCCAACCTTCTGTCTTTCGACCTTTTGTCACCAATTCTAATTGTATATAACATTTTTCATTTTATTTTAAACATTTTTATTTCATATTTGAAACAGATTTTATGACCGTCGTAAATTAATTCCTTATTTTCCCGATTCCTTTATTCCTTAATTCCGTATTTCCTTAATTTCTTATCATTTCTTAATTCCTAATCATTTTCACACATCAATACAACACAACAATTTCTCAAATCAACAATCTTTTTTATCTCTTACAGAATAATATAGTTTCATAGTAATTAGTCCTTCTTTAAAAATAGCGCATTCTTCAACTTTAATGGACGTGATGCGTGTATTACTTCTGCTTTTAGTTAAATGCATTTCACAAATTCCTTTAGAATTCACCCAACTTGTCAACTTGTTCTTGATCGACCTTTTGTCAATATCACGTTTTGTCCTTTTGACCTTTAGTCCCCCTTTCAACATGTTTTTTGACCTTTTGTCCTCTCAACCGTTAAATCATTTTGCCCTATTGTCTTTCGACCATTTGTCCTTTCGACCTTTTGTAATAGATTCATTCTACCAATTCTAATTGGATAGAACAAAAGACACTATATACAAAGACGCGAAATCTGATCTCTGAACAAACTGATGCTGATGCTGCTCAAACTTTTCAAATTGGTCTAATAAGATTTTCATGAATCAAAAATATTGAATTTGTAACGCGTTTACCAAACCAAATCAGGTTGTGAATTCACGATAAATAAGTAAACTTCATTTCCAACCCTTTGTTGGGGTTGATTAGCTCGAAATGATCAAAAAATAATGAAATAATAATAATTGAAACATGTCTATTGTGTATTTGTAATAATTGAAATAGCCCTTACCAAATGTCACGCACGAGTTTTGGGAATGACAGGTCTCTTGCTCGATTGGAATGACACTGACAGTAAATAATGAATTCCAATTGGAACATTTCCCGTCTTTGTTTATGGTGCCTTCAGATAGAACTTTGTTTCGCCTTAAATTAATTTATTCTCTGCTTAGTTCTCGAGTTACGCAGAAATTTCTGTTTCATTTGTATGGGACCCCCATTCCAAAGGAGAGAGAGGTATTAAACCATCTTAAAAATCTTCCCCGGCCCGAAAAACCTCTGCATACAAATTTTCACGCCGATCGGTTCAATAGTTTAGGAGTCCATAAGATTCAGACAGACAGAAATTCATTTTTATGTATATAGAAGAAGAAGGAGTAGATTTAAAACAGATTTTATGAACGTCGTAAATTAATTCCTTAATTCCTTAATTCCTTAATTCCTTAATTCCTTAATTCCTTAATTCCTTAATTCCTTAATTCCTTAATTCCTTAATTCCTTAATTCCTTAATTCCTTAATTCCTTAATTCCTTAATTTCTTAAATCCTTAATTCCGTAATTCTTTAATTTCTTAATTTCTTAATTACATAATTCCTTAATTCCTTAACTCCTTAATTCTTTAATTCCTTAATTCCTCAATTCCTTAATTCCTTAATTCCTTAATTCCTTAATTCCTTAATTCCCTAATTCCTTAATTCTAATTCCTTAATTCGTAATTCCTTAATTCCTTAATTCCTTAATTCCTTAATTCCTTGGTTCCTTAATTCATGTAATTCCTTAATTCCTTAATTCAATGGTTCGTAGTTCCTTAATTCCTTAATTCTTAATTCCTTATTCCTTAATGGTTCGTATTTCCTTAATTCCTTATAGTTCCTTAATTCCTTAATTCCTTAATTCCTTAATTCATAATTCCTTGTTCTAATTTCTTAATTCCTCAATCTCAATTCCTAATTTCTTAATTTCTTAATTAATTTCTTAATTTCCTGGTTTCTTAATTTCTTAATTTCTTAATTTCTTAATTTCTTAGTTTCTTAATTTCTTAATTTCTTAATTTTCTTAATTTCTTAATTTCTTAATTTCTTAATTTCTTAATTTCTTAATTTCTTAATTTCTTAATTTCTTAATTTCTTAATTTCTTAATTTCTTAATTTCTTAATTCTTAATTTCTTAATTTCTTAATTTCTTAATTTCTTAATTTCTTAATTTCAATTTCTTAATTTCTTAATTTCTTAATTTCTTAATTTCTTAATTTCTTAATTTCTTAATTTCTTAATTTCTTAATTTCTCAATTTCTTAATTTCTTAATTTCTTAATTTCTTAATTTCTTAATTTCTTAATTTCTTAATTTCTTAATTTCTTAATTTCTTAATTTCTTAATTTCTTAATTTCTTAATTTCTTAATTTCTTAATTTCTTAATTTTTTTAATTTCTTAATTTCTTAATTTCTTAATTTCTTAATTTCTTAATTTCTTAATTTCTTAATTTCTTAATTTCTTAATTTCTTAATTTCTTAATTTCTTAATTTCTTAATTTCTTAATTTCTTAATTTCTTAATTTCTTAATTTCTTAATTTCTTAATTTCTTATTTCTTAATTTCTTAATTTCTTAATTTCTTAATTTCTTAATTTCTTAATTTCTTAATTTCTTAATTTCTTAATTTCTTAATTTCTTAATTTCTTAATTTCTTAATTTCTTAATTTCTTAATTTCTTAATTTCTTAATTTCTTAATTTCTTAATTTTAATTTCTTAATTTCTTAATTTCTTAATTTCTTAATTTCTTAATTTCTTAATTTCTTAATTTCTTAATTTCTTAATTTCTTAATTTCTTAATTTCTTAATTTCTTAATTTCTTAATTTCTAATTTCTTAATTTCTTAATTTCTGAATTTCTCAATTTCTGAATTTCTCAATTTCTCAATTTCTTAATTTCTTGATTTCTTAATTTCTTAATTTCCTAATTTCCTAATTTCTTAATTTCTTAATTTCTTAATTTCTTAATTTTGAATTTTTAATTTTTAATTTCTTAATTTCTTAATTTCTTAATTTCTTAATTTCTTAATTTCTTAATTTCTTAATTTCTTAATTTCTTAATTTCTTAATTTCTTAATTTCTTTATTTCTTAATTTCTTAATTTCTTAATTTCTTAATTTCTTAATTTCTTAATTTCTTAATTTCTTAATTTCTTAATTTCTTAATTTCTTAATTTCTTAATTTCTTAATTTCTTAATTTCTTAATTTCTTAATTTCTTAATTTCTTAATTTCTTAATTTCTTAATTTCTTAATTTCTTAATTTCTTAATTTCTTAATTTCTTAATTTCTTAATTTCTTAATTTCTTAATTTCTTAATTTCTTAATTTCTTAATTTCTTAATTTCTGAATTTCTGAATTTCTGAATTTCTGAATTTCTGAATTTCTGAATTTCTGAATTTCTGAATTTCTGAATTTCTGAATTTCTGAATTTCTGAATTTCTGAATTTCTGAATTTCTGAATTTCTGAATTTCTGAATTTCTGAATTTCTGAATTTCTGAATTTCTGAATTTCTGAATTTCTGAATTTCTGAATTTCTGAATTTCTGAATTTCTGAATTTCTGAATTTCTTAATTTCTTAATTTCTTAATTTCTTAATTTCTTAATTTCTTAATTTCTTAATTTCTTAATTTCTTAATTTCTTAATTTCTTAATTTCTTAATTTCTTAATTTCTTAATTTCTTAATTTCTTAATTTCTTAATTTCTTAATTTCTTAATTTCTTAATTTCTTAATTTCTTAATTTCTTAATTTCTTAATTTCTTAATTTCTTAATTTCTTAATTTCTTAATTTCTAAATTTCTAAATTTCTAAATTTCTAAATTTCTAAATTTCTTAATTTCTTAATTTCTTAATTTCTTAATTTCTTAATTTCTTAATTTCTTAATTTCTTAATTTCTTAATTCTTAATTTCTTAATTTCTTAATTTCTTAATTTCTTAATTTCTTAATTTCTTAATTTCTTAATTTCTTAATTTCTTAATTTCTTAATTTCTTAATTTCTTAATTTCTTAATTTCTTAATTTCTTAATTTCTTAATTTCTTAATTTCTTAATTTCTTAATTTCTTAATTTCTTAATTTCTTAATTTCTTAATTTCTTAATTTCTTAATTTCTTAATTTCTTAATTTCTTAATTTCTTAATTTCTTAATTTTAATTTCTTAATTTCTTAATTTCTTAATTTCTTAATTTCTTACTTTCTTAATTTCTTAATTTCTAATTTTTCTTAATTTCTTAATTTCTTAATTTCTTAATTTCTTAATTTCTTAATTTCTTAATTTCTTAATTTCTTAATTTCTTAATTTCTTAATTTCTTAATTTCTTAATTTCTTAATTTCTTAATTTCTTAATTTCTTAATTTCTTAATTTCTTAATTTCTTAATTTCTTAATTTCTTAATTTCTTAATTTCTTAATTTCTTAATTTCTTAATTTCTTAATTTCTTAATTTCTTAATTTCTTAATTTTTAAATTTCTTAATTTCTTAATTTCTTAATTTCTTAATTTCTTAATTTCTTAATTTCTTAATTTCTTAATTTCTTAATTTCTTAATTTCTTAATTTCTTAATTTCTTAATTTCTTAATTTCTTAATTTCTTAATTTCTTAATTTCTTAGTTCATAAAATCCTTAATATCTTAATTCCTTAAATTTTGATTTCCTTAATGTCGTAAATCTTTAGTTCATTAAATCTTTAATTCATTTATTCTATGATTCATTAATTTCATAATTCCTTAATCATTTGATTACTTAGAACACTTGCTGCCTAATCGAAATTATTTCATGACAACACTGACTGACAATAAAAAAAATCGAAAAACGAGATAGGGAGTTAGTTAATCAGCCGAAAAGCCAAAACGTCGAAAGAAACAAAATGTCGAAAAAGACTTCCTTCTTCGTACTTTATCTTCCTTCCTTCTTTATTCTTCCATCTCCTTTCTTCCTTTTTCTTTCTTTCTTCTTCCTTCTTCTGTCTTCTTTTGTCCTTTTGTTCATTCATTTCATTTATTTAGTTAACATCTAAACAGATAACACTGAATCAACAATTTGACGCCACAATGCACGGTTCGAGGCCGCATCTCTCCATCCTCGGATTCGCCCCACGCTCGCCAAGTCGTTTTGCATCTGGTCGTCTGCCCATCTCGCTCGCTGCGCTCCACGCCGTCTCGTACCTGCCGGATCGGAAGCGAACACCATCTTTGCAGGGTTGCTGTCCGGCATTCTTGCAACATGTCCTGCCCATCGCAAAATTCTTCCTGGCTTTAGCTACCTTCTGGATACTGGGTTCGCCGTAGAGTTGGGCGAGCTCATGGTTCATTCTTCGCCGCCACACACCGTCTTCTTGCACATCGCCAAAGATGGTCCTAAGCACCCGTCTCTCGAATACTCCGAGTGCTTGCAAGTCCTCCTTGAGCATTGTCCATGTTTCATGTCCGTAGAGGACAACCGGTCTTATAAGCGTCTTGTACATGACACATTTGGTGCGGTGGCGAATCTTTTTTGACCGCAGTTTCTCCTGGAGCCCGTATTAGGCCCGACTTCCACAGATGATGCGCCTTCGTATTTCACGACTAACGTTGTTGTCAGCCGTTAGCAAGGATCCGAGGTAGACGAATTCCTCGACCACCTCGAAGGTATCCCCGTCTATCGTAACACTGCTTCCCAGGCGGGCCCTGTCGCGCTCGGTTCCGCCCACAAGCATGTACTTTGTCTTTGACGCATTCACCACCAGTCCAACTTTTGTTGCTTCACGTTTCAGGCGGGTGTACAGTTCTGCCACCTTTGCAAATGTTCGGCCGACAATGTCCATGTCATCCATGAAACAAATAAATTGACTGGATCTGTTGAAAATCGTATCCCGGCTGTTGCACCCGGCTCTCCGCATAACACCTTCTAGCGCAATGTTGAACAACAGGTACGAAAGTCCATTACCTTGCCTTTTAGTCCCCGGCACGATTCGAACGAACTGGAGTGTTCGCCCGAGATCTTCACACAGTTTTGCACACCATCCACCGTTGCTTTGATCAGTCTGGTAAGCTTCCCAGGGAAGCTGTTCTCGTCCATAATTTTCCATAGCTCTACGCGGTCTATACTGTCGTATGCCGCCTTGAAGTCAACGAACAGATGGTGTGTTGGGACCTGGTATTCACGGCATTTTTGAAGGATTTGCCGTACAGTAAAGATCTGGTCCGTTGTCGAGCGGCCGTCAACGAAGCCGGCTTGATAACTTCCCACGAACTCATTCACTAATGGTGACAGACGACGGAAGATGATCTGGGATATCACTTTGTAGGTGGCATTAAGGATGGTGATCGCTCGAAAGTTCTCACACTCCAGTTTGTCGCCTTTCTTGTAGATGGGGCATATAACCCCTTCCTTCCACTCCTGCGGTAGCTGTTCGGTTTCCCAGATCCTGACTATCAGTTTGTGCAGGCAAGTGGCCAGTTGTCCTTTTGTACCTTATGTTTTTTCGACTTTCTGTCCCTTCCGACATTCTGTCTTTTCAATCTTTTGTACTTTCGACGATTTGTCCTTCTGACCTTTTGTCTTTTTGACTTTCTGTCCTCCCTGCCTTTTTTCACAGATTCGATTAAGATCCTTTATTTAGTATTAATCAATTAGCGGCTGTTTCACTTGCACAGGAAACGCAGTTTGTAAAACAAAATTTTGTCCAAGTTGATTCACCATGCGTCTCCGTCTGGTCATGTTTTGAGAATTCCTTACCACCCTACCCTTTAGGAGGATTTTGTATAGTCATACAAAAATCACATTGTCGAAATAATTTGGTTTTCAGACCTATATGGAGCCATAGGGGGTTGGTTGCAGTCAAAACTCTGAGCCGGTAGCATACCGAACGTCATACCGCACAGTGGATTAAATCGTGTTATTTAGTAGTACCTTTATTATGCAATTTAGCGTAATGGTGTCTTCGAGACATTTTATCAGTAAGTTAATGCGCTTCTTTGCAGGTATTCAGCTTACTGATCAATCCTCCTAAAAGTGAGATAAAAAAATTTTCACCGAAGACACCATGCTTGTAATTCCGTTTCTTTTAGAAATTTTTTACGTTTTATGCTGACAGCCCCTTAAAAATAGGGTTTTCATCATATCTTTTTCATTTTTATTTCCACATTTTTTGCATATTCTAGAAAGTTTCAGATAATATTAAAATACGCCGTTTGATGGCCATTGCGACTTAAAAATTTGAATAATAAAAAAGTTATAACAATTTTATTGGATTTTTTAGTCAATTTTCATTTAACTGCAACTTGACAATGGACATGTGTATAACAAAGTACAAGTAATGAACATTTTACATACCTGTAGAGTTGTAAGCGAATGGTAGGAATGTTTCATCAAAAAACATGTCCTACTATGCAAAGCAAAATCAATCTCCCATGACAAGGAGTTAATGGAATAGCACACCATGCGTCTCCATGTGACTGTATGCTTATACGTCGAATATGTTTAGAGCTTGTCGACATAAAAAGCAATCAATCTCCAAAAGTATTGAAATTAAGAGCTTGGTGTCTTCGACAAATTTTTCAGGAGAACTTTTGCTACTACTTTCGCGAAGACATATACTGCCGTGAATCGTATATTTGTCCCATATGTATAAGAAACCCAGCAAATATGGGACAAATATGCGATTCACGGCAGTTTGGAAATTGGAAAAATATTTTTTTATCTCACGTTACTCACGGATTGATCAGTAAGCTGAACACCTCCAAAAAAGCGCATTTACTTACTGGTAAAATGTCTCGAAGACACCATTACTCTAAATTGCAAAATGAAGCTACTTGTAAATGAACGCGTTAAAAATACGATTTCAGCCACTGTGCACCGCTGCGAAAAGTCAACACTACGTCCGATAAATCCAATTCACAAAGTAAATAGAAAAATAAAATAGATTTTTGCCACCAAGACTCCTGCTTTCACTTCCATAGTGCGCCGACTAACAGGATTGAAAGCAGTGGTACAATGGAGGAAAACTTTGCTCGGCTAGTTTGGTTCCATGTGTGCCACCCTATCGTTCGTTTATTGGATCAGTATACAAGGTTGCCCAAGCCTTGAAATGTATACATATGCTGCCCGGCTCTGCTCTTGGTTGAGTCGGTTGAGACTTTTGTGAGACAGTTGAAAAATCAATCAGCGATGATGGATGATTAATGGCAAACAGGGCCGAGCGGAAGCGGAGAATTCAAATTCATCACGTTTCATAAAAAGCTATTGGCCGTGTGGAAAATGATTTACCTATATCGATTGCAGGATGGAAACACAGTTTCCAACCGTAATTAACTTTCTTGTAAAATTATTCGAATCGTTAAAATTTATCTTTTTTCTTGGTTTCTTGGTTCAGCGGTTTGTGGTTCTTGGTTCAACGGTTTTGGTTTCAGTTTTGCTTGGTTTTTCTTGATTTCTTGGTTCTTGATTTCTGGTTTTGTTGTTTCTTGGTTTCTTGATTTCTTGGTTTCTTAGTTTCTTGGTTTTCTTGGTTCTTGGTTTCTTGGTTTCTTGGTTCTTGATTTCTTGGTTTCATTTGGTTTCCTTGGTTTTCTTGAGTTTTCTTGGTTCTTGGTTCTTCGGTTCTTGGTTTTGCTTGATTTCTTGGTTTCTTGATTTCTGGTTCTTAGTTTCTTAGTTTTCTTCGGTTTCTTGGTTTCTTGATTTCTTGATTTTTCTTGGTTTCTTGGTTCTTGGTTTCTTCAGTTTCTTGGTTGTAGTTTCTTGGTTTCTTCAGTTTCTTAGTTTAGCGATTTCTGGTTCTTGGTTTTCTTGATTTCTTGGTTTCTTGGTTCTGGTTCTGTGGTTTGCGGTTTGAAGTTTCTGGTTCTGGTTCTGGTTCTGGTTCTGGTTTCTGGTTCTGGTTCTGGTTCTGGTTCTGATTTCTGGATACCACAGACTTTCCTAATTTCTAATTTCTAATTTCTGAATTTCTTAATTTCTAGAATCTATTTCTAGATTCTCTGAATTTCTGAATTTCTGATATTCTCTGAATTTCTGAATTTCTAATTTCAATTTCTTAATTTCTTTTAATTTCTTTTCTTATATTTCTTAATTTCTTAATTTCTTTCTTAATTTCTTAATTTCTTAATTTCTTAATTTCTTAATTTTTCTTAATTGAAATTTTAATTTCTTAATTTCTTAATTTCTTAATTTCTTAATTTCTTAATTTCTTAATTTCTTAATTTTTAATTTCTTAATTTCTTAATTTCTTAATTTCTTAATTTCTTAATTTCTTAATTTCTTAATTTCTTAATTTCTTAATTTCTTAATTTCTTAATTTCTTAATTTCTTAATTTCTTAATTTCTTAATTTTCTTAATTTCAATTTCTTAATTCTCTTAATTTCTTAATTCTTAATTTCTTAATTTCTAATTTCTTAATTTTATAACTTTCTTAATTTCTTAATTTCTTAATTTCAATTCTTAATTTCTTAATTTCTTAATTTCTTAGTAATTTCTTAATTTCTAATTTCTTAATTTCTTAATTTCTTAATTTCTTAATTTCTTAATTTCTTAATTTCTTAATTCTTAATTTCTTGATTTCTTAATTTCTTAATTTCTATATTCCTAATTTCTTAATTTCTTAATTTCTTAATTTCTTGTTTTCTTAATTTTCTTAATTTTTCTTCAATTTTAATTTCCAATTTCTTAATTTCATAATTTCTTAATTTCTTAATTTCTTAATTTCTATATTCCTAATTTCTTAATTTCTTAATTTCTTTAATTTCTTAATTTCTTATATTTCTTAATTTTTTCTTAATTTCTTAATTTCTTAATTTCTTAATTTCTTAATTTCTTATTCTTAATTTCCTTAATTCTTAATTTCTTAATTTTCTTAATTTCTTAATTTCTTAATTTCTTAATTTTCTTAATTTCTTAATTTCTTAATTTCTTAATTTTACTTAATTTCTTAATTTCCAATTTCTTAATTTTTAATTTCTTAATTTCTTAATTTCTTAATTTCTTAATTTCTTAATTTCTTAATTTCTTAATTTCTTAATTTCTTAATTTCTTAATTTCTTATCTTAATTTCTTAATTTCTTAATTTCTTAATTTCTTAATTTCTTGAATTTCTTAGTTCATAAAATCCTTAATATCTTAATTCCTTAAATTTTGATTTCCTTAATGTCGTAAATCTTTAGTTCATTAAATCTTTAATTCATTTCTATGATTCATTAATTTCATAATTCTTAATCATTTGATTACTTAGAAACACTTGCTCCTAATCGATATTTCATGACAACACTGACTGACAATAAAAAAATCGAAAAAACGAGATAGGGAGTTAGTTAATCAGCCGAAAAGCAAAACGTCAGAAAAACAAAATGTCGAAAAGACTTCCTTCTTCGTACTTTATCTTCCTTCCTTCGTATCTTCCTCCTTTCTTCCTTTTCTTTCTTTCTTCTTCCTTCTTCTGTCTTCTTTTGTCCTTTGTTCATTCATTTCATTTTATTTAGTTAACATCTAAACAGATAACACTAGATCAACAATTTGACGCCACAATGCACGGTCGAGGCCGCATCTCTCCATCCTCGGATTCGCCCGCTCGCCAAGTCGTTTTGCATCTGGTCGTCTGCCCATCTCCTCTGCTGCTCGCCGTCTCGTACCTGCCGGATCGGAACGAACACCATCTTTGCAGGGTTGCTGTCCGGCATTCTTGCAACATGTCCTGCCCATCGTACCCTTCGGCTTTAGCTACCTTCTGGATTGGGTTCGCCGTAGAGTTGGGCGAGCTCATGGTTCATTCTTCGCCGCCACACACCGTCTTCTTGCACATCGCCAAAGATGGTCCTAAGCACCGTCTCTCAGATACTCCGAGTGCTTGAAGTCCTCCTGAGCATTGTCCATGTTTCATGTCATGAGGACAACCGGTCTTTGCGTCTTGTACATGACACATTTGGTGGTGGGAATCTTTTTGACCGCAGTTTCTCCTGGAGCCGTATTAGGCCGACTTCCACAGATGATGCGCTTCGTATTTCGACTAACGTTGTTGTCAGCGTTAGCAAGGATCCGAGGTAACAATTCCTCGACCACCTCGAAGGTATCCCGTCTATCGTAACACTGCTTCCCAGGCGGGCCCATCGCTTTCGCCCACAAGCATGTACTTTGTCTTTGACGCATTCACCAGTCCAACTTTGTTGCTTCACGTTTCAGGCGGTGTACAGTTCTTCCTTTGCAAATGTTCGCCGACAATGTCCATGTCATCCGCGAACACGATAAAATGACTGGATCTGTTGATGCTGCTCAAACTTTTCAAATTGGTCTAATAAGATTTTCTATGAATCAAAAAATATTGAATTTACTTAACGCGTTTACCAAAACCAAATCAGGTTGTGAATTCACATTTACGATAAATAAGTAAACTTCTATTTCCAAACCCTCCATTGTTGGGGTTGATTAGCTCGGAAATGACTGCAAAAAATAATGAAATAATAATAATTGAAACATGTCTATTGTTTGTATTTGTAAATAATTGAAATAGCCCTTACCAAATGCTCACGCACTTTTGAGTTTTGGGGAATGACAGGTCTTTCTTGCTCGATTGGAATCGACACTGGACAGTAAATAATGAAATTCCAATTGGAACATTTCCCGTCTTTGTTTATGGTGCCTTCAGATAGAACTTTGTTTCTGCCTTTTAAATTAATTTATTCTCTGCTTAGGTTCCTCCGAGGTTACGCAGAAATTTCTGTTTCATTTGTATGGGACCCCCATTCCAAAGGGAGAGAGAGGTATTAAACCATCTTAAAATCTTCCCCGGCCCGAAAAACCTCTTGCATACAAATTTTCACGCCGATCGGTTCAATAGTTTAGGAGTCGCATAAGATTCATAGACAGACAGAAATTCATTTTTATGTATATAGAAGAAAGAAGGAGTAGATTTAAAACAGATTTTATAGAACGTCGTAAATTAATTCCTCTTAATTCCTTAATTCTTGCACCTCAATTCCTTGACCCCAATTCCTTAATTCTTACCCCAATCTCAATCCACCCTTAATTCCCCAATCTCACCTCAATCTCCTTAATTCCCACCTCAATTCCTTAATTCCACTCTTAATTCTCAATTTCACCTTAATTTTCCCCAATTCAATTACACCCTTAATTCCCAATTCCCACCCTAATTCCTTTAAATTCCTTAATTCCTTAATCTCTTAATTCTCAATTCCCTAATCTCTTAATTCCTTAATTCCTCAATCTCCTTAATTCCTTCCAATTTTTAACCTTATCATTCCTTAATTCCTTAATTCGCAATCTCCTTCAATTCCTTAATTCCTTAATTCCTCAATTCTTACACAGAATTCCTTAATTCCTTAATTCCTTTTAATCTTCCACCTTTAATTCCTTCAATTCTCAATTCTCATGATTCCTTGAATTCGTAATTCTTTATCTCAATCTCAATTCCTTAATCTTTAATCCTTGAATCTCGGCCTCCTTAATTCCTCTTATTTCCTTAATTCTCATTTTAATCTCCAGACAATTCATGGTCCTCACCCCTAATTCCTCAATCTCTTAATTCCTTAATTCCTTAATTACCTAAAGATTTCTGACATTTCTTAATTCCTTGGCTCCTCACTTTAATATTCCTTATTTCCTTAATTCCGTAATTTCTTAATTCCTCTAATTTCTTAATTTCTTAATTTCTTAATTAATTCAATTTCAATTTCTACTTGGTGCTTAATTTCGTAATTTCTTAATTTCTTAATTTCTTAATTTCTTTAATTTCTTAATTTCTTAATTTCTTACCCCTTCTTAATACTTTAATTGTGTCAATTTCTTAATTTCTTCAATTTCTTGAATCTTTCTTGAATTTCTTAATTTCTAAATTTCTTGAATTTCTTAATTTCTTAATTTCAATTTCTCTTAATTTCTTTTAATTTCTTAATTTCAATTCTAATTTCTTATTTCTTGAATTTCTTAATTTCTTAATTTCTTAAATTTCTCAATTCTCTTAATTTCTTCAATTTCTCAATTTCTTAATTTCTTAATTTCTTAATTTCTTAATTTCAATTCTTTGAATTTCAATTTCAATTTCTTAATTTCTTAATTCCTTAATTTCTCAATTTCAATTTCTTAATTTCATTCTTAATTTCAATTTCTTTTCTCAATTCTTAATTTTCTTGAAATTTAATTTCTTAATTCTCTTAATTTCTTAATTTCTTAATTTCTTAATTTCTTACAATTTCTTAATTTCTTAATTTCTTAATTTCTCAATTTTCTCAATTTCTTAATTTCTTAATTTCTTAATTTCACTTTCAATTTCTTAATTTCTTAATTTCTTAATTTCTAATTTCTTTAATTTCCTTAATTTCTTAATTTCTTAATTTCTTAATTTCTTAATTTCTTAATTTCTTAATTTCTTAATTTCAATTTCTTAATTTCTTAATTTCTTAATTTCTTAATACCTTTGATTCTTAATTTCTTAATTTCTTAATTTCTTAATTTCATTCAATTCTCTTAATTTCTTAATTTCTTAATTTCTTAATTTCTTAATTTCTTAATTTCTTAATTTCTTAATTTCTTAATTTCTTAATTTCTTAATTTCTTAATTTCTTAATTTCAATTTAATTTCTTAATTTCTTAATTTCCTTAATTCTAATTTCTTAATTTGCCAATTTCTTAATTTCTTAATTTCTTAATTTCAATTTCTTAATTTTCTTAATTTCTTAATTCTCCAGTTAATTGGTTCTCAATTTCTTACCCTAATTTCTAATTTCTAATTCTTAATTTCTTAATTTCTTAATTTCTTAATTTTTCTTAATTTCTACCCCTTAATTTCTTAATTCTCTTAATTTCTTAATTTCTTAATTTCTTAATTTCTTAATTTCTTAATTTCAATTTTCAATTCTCAATTTCTTTAATTTCTACCTCTTAATTTCCTTAATTCTTCTTAAGTTTCTCTTAATTTCTTAATTTCTTAATTTCTTAATTTCTTAATTTCTTAATTTCTTAATTTCTTTAATTTCTTAATTTCCTTAATTTTCTTCAATTTCTTAATTTCTTAATTTCTCAATTTTTCTTAATTTCTTAATTTCTAATTTCTTGAAGTTTCTTAATTTCGAATTTCTTAATTTCTTAATTTCTTAATTTCTTAATTTCTGAATTTCTGAATTTCTTGATTTCTGAATTTCTTGATTTTTGAATTTCTGAATTTCTTAAATTTCTGAATTTCTGAATTTCTTGAATTTCTGAATTTCTTGAATTTCTGAATTTCTGAATTTCACAGACTTTCTGAATTTCTGACCTCAATTTCAACTTGAATTTCCTGAATTTCGAATTTCTGAATTTGAATTTCTTAATTTCTGAATTTCTGAATTTCTGATTTCAATTTCTTAATTTCTTAATTTCAATTTCTTAATTAATCTCACCTCAATTTCTTAATTTCAATTTCTTAATTCTCTAATTTTAATTTCTTAATTTCAAATTTTAATTTCTTAATTTCTTAATTTTCTTGAAATTTTAACTTAATTTCTTAATTTCTTAATTTCTTACCCCTAATTCTTAATCTCAATTTCAATTTCTTAATTCTCAATTTCTTACCCCACCTCTAATTTCACCTCACTTCAATTCTCTTAATTTCTTAATTTCAATTTCTTAATTTCTAATTTCTTAATCTCAATCTCTTAATTTCCTTAATTTCAATTTCTTAATTTCTTCCCAATTTCTTAATTCTTAATTTTCTTAATTTCTTAATTTCTTAATTTCTTAATTTCTTAATTTCTTAATTTCTTAATTTCTTAATTTCTTGAATTTCTTAACCAATTTTCTTAATTTCTTAATTTCTTAATTTCAATTTCTTAATTTCTTAATTTCAATTTCTAATTTCTTAATTTCTTAATTTCTTAATTTCAATTTCTCTAATTTCTTAATTTCTTAATTTCTTAATTTTCTCAATTTCTTAATTTCTTAATTCTCAATTTCTTAATTTCTCAATTTCTTAATTTCTTTCCAATTTCTTAATTTCTTAATTTCTTAATTTCAAATTTCTTAATTCTTAATTTCTTAATTGTTTCTCAATTTCTCTAATTTCTTAGCGAATTTCTTAATTTCTTAATTTCTTAATTTCTTAATTTCAATTTCTTAATTTCTTAATTTCTCTAATTTCTTAATTTCTAATTTCCTTAATTTCTTAATTTTTTAATTTCTAAATTTCTAAAATTTATTGAATTTCTTAATTTCTTGATTTCTTGATTTCTACTTAATTTCCTTAATTTCTTAATTTTCTTAATTTCTTAATTTCTTAATTTCTTAATTTCTTAATTTCTTAATTTCTTAATTTCTTAATTTTACTTAATTTTCTTAATTTCAATTTCTTAATTTCTTAATTTCCTTAATTTCTTAATTTCAATTTCTTAATTTCTCAATTTCTTAATTTCTTAATTTCTTAATTTCTTAATTTCTTAATTTCTTAATTTCTTAATTTCTTAATTTCTAAATTCCATAATTGCTTAATTCATAAAATCCTTAATACCGTAATTCCTTAAATTTTGATTTCCTTAATTCCGTAAATCTTTAGTTCATTAAATCTTTAATTCCTTAATTCCATGATTCTTTAATTTCATAATTTCTCCATCCCTTAATTACATTGATTACTTGCTGCCTAATCGAAAAATTATTTCATGATAACACTGGCTGACAATAAAAAATCGAAAAAACGAGATAGGAGTTAGTTAATCAGCCGAAAGCCAAAACGTCGAAAGAAACAAAATGTCGAAAAAGACTTCCTTCTTCGTACTTTTATCTTCCTTCCTTCTTTTTTCTTCCAACTCCTTTCTTCCTTTTTCTTTCTTTCTTCTTCCTTCTTCTGTCTTCTTTTGTCCTTTTGTTCATTCATTTCATTTATTTGGTTAACATCTAAACAGATAACACTGAATCAACAATTTGACGCCACAATGCACGGTTCGAGGCCGCATCTCTCCATCCTCGGATTCGCCCCACGCTCGCCAAATCGTTTTGCACCTGGTCGTCTGCCCATCTCGCTCGCTGCGCTCCACGCCGTCTCGTACCTGCCGGATCGGAAGCGAACACCATCTTTGCAGGGTTGCTGTCCGGCATTCTTGCAACATGTCCCGCCCATCGTACCCTTCCCGGTTTTAGCTATCTTCTGGATACTGGGTTCGCCGTAGAGTTGGGCGAGCTCATGGTTCATTCTTCGCCGCCACACACCGTCTTCTTGCACATCGCCAAAGATGGTCCTAAGCACCCGTCTCGCAAGTCCTCCCCGAGTATTGTCCACGTTTCGTGTCCGTAGAGGACTACTGGTCTTATCAGCGTTTTGTACATGACACATTTGGTGCGGTGGTGAATCTGTTTGACCGCAGTTTCTTCTGGAGCCCTTATTAGGCCCGACTTCTACAGATGATGCGCCTTCGTATTTCACGACTAACATTGTAATCAGCCGTTAGCAAGGATTCGAGGTAGACGAATTCCTCGACCACGTCGAAGGTATCCCCGTCAATCGTAACACTGCTTCCCAGGCGGGCCACGGTCGCGCACCGTCCCGCCCACAAGCATGTACTTTGTCTTTGACGTATTCACCACCGGTCCAACTTTTGTCGCTTCACGTTTCAGGTGGGTGTACAGTTCTGCCACCTTTGCAAATGTTCGGCCGACAATGTCCATGTCATCCGCGAAACAAATAAATTGACTGGATCTGTTGAAAATTACATCCGGCTCCCGCATGACACCTTCTAGCGCAATGTTGAACAACAGGCACGAAATGCCATCACCTTGTCTTAGTCCCCGGCACGATTCGAACGAACTGGAGTGTTCGCCCGAGATCTTCACACAGTTTTGCACACCATCCACCGTTGCTTTGATCAGTCTGGTAAGCTTCCCAGGGAAGCTGTTCTCGTCCATAATTTTCCATAGCTCTACGCGGTCTATACTGTCGTATGCCGCCTTGAAGTCAACGAACAGATGGTGTGTTGGGACCTGGTATTCACGGCATTTTTGAAGGATTTGCCGTACAGTAAAGATCTGGTCCGTTGTCGAGCGGCCGTCAACGAAGCCGGCTTGATAACTTCCTACGAACTCATTCACTAATGGTGACAGACGACGGAAGATGATCTGGGATATCATTTTGTAGGTGGCATTAAGGATGGTGATCGCTCGAAAGTTCTCACACTCCAGTTTGTCGCCTTTCTTGTAGATGGGGCATATAACCCCTTCCTTCCACTCCTGCGGTAGCTGTTCGGTTTCCCAGATCCTGACTATCAGTTTGTGCAGGCAAGTGGCCAGTTGTCCTTTTGTACCTTATGTTTTTTCGACTTTCTGTCCCTTCCGACATTCTGTCTTTTCAATCTTTTGTACTTTCGACGATTTGTCCTTCTGACCTTTTGTCTTTTTAACTTTCTGTCCTCCCTACCTTTTGTCACAGATTCGATTAAGATCCTTTATTTAGTATTAATCAATTAGCGGCTGTTTCACTTGCACAGGAAACACAGTTTGTAAAACAAAATTTTGTCCAAGTTGATTCACCATGCGTCTCCGTCTGGTCATGTTTTGAGAATTCCTTACCACCCTACCCTTTAGGAGGATTTTGTATAGTCATACAAAAATCACATTGTCGAAATAATTTGGTTTTCAGACCTATATGGAGCCATAGGGGGTTGGTTGCAGTCAAAACTCTGAGCCGGTAGCATACCGAACGTCATACCGCACAGTGGATTAAATCGTGTTATTTAGTAGTACCTTTATTATGCAATTTAGCGTAATGGTGTCTTCGAGACATTTTATCAGTAAGTTAATGCGCTTCTTTGCAGGTATTCAGCTTACTGATCAATCCTCCTAAAAGTGAGATAAAAAATTTTTCACCGAAGACACCATGCTTGTAATTCCGTTTCTTTTAGAAATTTTTTACGTTTTATGCTGACAGCCCCTTAAAAATAGGGTTTTCATCATATCTTTTTCATTTTTATTTCCACATTTTTTGCATATTCTAGAAAGTTTCAGATAATATTAAAATACGCCGTTTGATGGCCATTGCGACTTAAAAATTTGAATAATAAAAAAGTTATAACAATTTTATTGGATTTTTTAGTCAATTTTCATTTAACTGCAACTTGACAATGGACATGTGTATAACAAAGTACAAGTAATGAACATTTTACATACCTGTAGAGTTGTAAGCGAATGGTAGGAATGTTTCATCAAAAAACATGTCCTACTATGCAAAGCAAAATCAATCTCCCATGACAAGGAGTTAATGGAATAGCACACCATGCGTCTCCATGTGACTGTATGCTTATACGTCGAATATGTTTAGAGCTTGTCGACATAAAGCAATCAATCTCCAAAAAGTATTGAAATTAAGAGCTTGGTGTCTTCGACAAATTTTTCAGAAGAACTTTTGCCACTACTTTCGCGAAGACATATACTGCCGTGAATCGTATATTTGTCCCATATGTATAAGAAACCCAGCAAATATGGGACAAATATGCGATTCACGGCAGTTTGGAAATTGGAAAAATATTTTTTTATCTCACGTTACTCACGGATTGATCAGTAAGCTGAACACCTCCAAAAAAGCGCATTTACTTACAACTGACACCATTACTCTAAATTACATAATGAAGCTACTTGTAAATAAACGCGTTAAAAACACGATTTTAGCCACTGTGCACCGCTGCGAAAAGTCAACACTACGTCCGATAAATCCAATTCACAAAGTAAATAGAAAAATAAAATGGATTTTTGCCACCAAGACTCCTGCTTTCACTTCCATAGTGCGCCGACTAACTGAATTGAAAGCAGTGGTACAATGGAGGAAAACTTTGCTCGGCTAGTTTGGTCCCATGTGTGCCACCCTATCGTTCGTTTATTGGATCAAGGTTGCCAAGCCTTGAAAATGTGCATATGCTGCCCGGCTCTGCTCTTGGTTGAGTCGGTTGAGACTTTTGTGAGACAGTTGAAAAAATCAATCAGCGATGATGGATGATTAATGGCAAACAGGGCCGATCGGAAGCGGAAAATCTAAATTCATCACGTTTCATAAAAAGCTATTGGCCGTGTGGAAAATGATTTACCTATATCGATTGCAGGATGGAAATTGGAAACACAGTTTCCAACCGTAATTAACATTCTTGTAAAATTATTCGAATCGTTAAAATTTATCTTTTCGATGGTCATCCGAGACCTATTCCTATCGAAAACCCGGTTCAATAGCCAAGCCAATTAAACCAACGTTTGTTCTGCGTTGGCAAAAGTCATCTGCCAGCATGGTTGCTTTCCGCCAATTGATTACAGTTTGAAAAGTTTGCTAACGACTTTCCTCTTTTGCAGCACTTGACGCTTCCGACTAGTTTTCAATCTCCCTCATTGTTTCTCATTTGCAGCAGCTGTATCAATAAGTGGCAACCTAATTGAAAAGGGCCCTAATGACACTTCTAAAGTTCGAATTCTATCGCTGCTGACGTAAAGTTGGGGAATATGGGACTCGAGTTGACTAACCAAATTGGGATGCAGCATGATTCGCAAAAAACATCAAACGGTACTCAATCTATTTAAAAAGTGTGGTGGAGAAAACAGCAAACAAAAGCTTCAATGGGATTAGATGGCCAACCATGCGAAATGGTCATGCTTCATCGGTTAACAGACAACCGCGGTTGCTGTCACGCCATCATCACCACCCGGATGACAGTAGGGTAAAAGCTCCGATGGACGTGGACGTTCCTATAGACGTGGTAGTATTGACCTGTCATTAAATGAAATAAAATAAAATAGGTTGAGAATTGCATCAAAATTAGTGGAGTTTCACCAAAATACCTCTGCTTTGCCTGTGGTGGTAGTGTTTCTATAGCTACGAGTTTCATATGAAAGCAATGGGATTTGCAATCATAGATACACGAATATATAAATAGCACAAATATTGGAATACTTACTTGATACTTGATGGGCTGCAGCTCTTCGATGGACCTATGCCGGATGGAGAATGCTGCACCAATAATAGAAGGTAGGTAACAATGAAGGATTCTGCCGCGATGCTATCACTCTTCGTTTGAAACATAATCTATAAGCTTTCGAATGCATATTAAGGTAACCGGAATAAAGTACAGTAATTGGTGTAAGCGAAGAAATAGTGGTTGAACTTGTTTCTCCACTATTGGGTCCATTACTCTAGGTCTCATCCATAGATCCATACATCTGTGGTGTGTGAATTGAAAACATCAACATCAATAGTCAGTTACTTTGCAAAAATGGTGCACGCTGACAACCTTTACGAGAGGACATCTGACCGTTGAGGACACAGTGAACTGAGTTCACACAATTTGCGTGATTTGTCATGTCAAAAAAAAGTAGCAATCACAAAACTTAATCTTTCTATGTATTCCTGTTTTTTCGTATATGCTTATTTTATTTTCTTAATTCCAACTTTTTTAAGATAAATCGTCTATTTTAAACCTGTGTAAAAGTATGTGCAGGATCATCATAATTATAAAGCAACAACATTTCTTAGACGTGCTTCGCCAACAAAACAAGATCCGTTTATTTGAAACAGTTCTTCATTAAAGTGCACTTGAGCGAATTATTCCTACAAATAATCAAGCGAACGAGAAACGACCGACTGCACAAAACATTTTTGACACGTTTGGTTGCTAATCTAGGATTAAATTGTTGCTAAAAGTTGTACAAATAACCACACCGAGCGAAAGAATTCCAGAAAACTGTGCACAAGAAATCGACGAACCGGAGCAAAGCAACGAAAGTAATCGTGATAATAATCAAGCTCCTGGCGTTGCGGTCCTGGGAAGCGGGATGATGAGGCAACTGTCAGTGATGGCTTTCAATTGACGCCATCAGAAGCGAAACAGCCAACATCAGCAGCTGGAGCTGGAGTCCTGCAGTTGCTGACGGGAGATAAATTTATCTCTCCATCAGTGGCAGCCTCAGCCAGCCTCAGCAATCGTTGCTCGAACCAAAAGCTTCTCAATGTTAACCCAACGGTGCACAGCCACCCTCCCTGGAAATGGGACGGCTGGCGCTCGCCGCAAATAAAGCATAACGAGCGGGCTTGGATCGTGTACGGTTCAGCAACGATGAGCGAACAAAAAAGTAGTCCCGGAAAATCTGGCGCAAAGTAGCAGAAAGACGAAAGCTAAAACTGAAAAATGTAATTAGAGTTTAATGTTTGCCGGCTCGCTTTGGGACTCGGCCTGATAGGTGCGAGTCTATAGGGGGTGACGGGTAGCGGTAGCGTGAGGTCAAGAGTGATGACCGACTTGACTTCCACGTGGCCATCAGGAAGCGGTGAGTCAAGTGGCTCCGGAGAACATCGACGGGAGCATTACCACAAGCACTGTATTTGGCTGGCACTGAAACAGACTGCGGTTGACCACGGTGGATGAGGTGATGAAGCTTGCAAACATGTGCAGCAGCCTTTTTCAAAGCCCAACGAAATCAAAGGATATGGATTTATGGTTCCTTTTTTTTTTGGGACGGAAAATATATCCGAGTGGTTTAATGTTTGATTATGTTTATCGTTATGTTGATTGCATCCTACTTCGATACACTTAATACAAGAGAATAAAAGAAAATGATTGTAAAATTAACAAATTTGAAGTACCCTCACGGCCAAAAGTTTGGGTTCACCGTAAAAAAAGAATGGGCAAAAGTTTTTGGCAGTATTTTTGCTGTCTTACATCCGATTTCGGGCTTTGTTACCTCAGTACAAAGATTACGAGCAGATCTTGCATCGTAGATATTTAGAACAAACTATATTAAATTTTCGTATCTACTAAAATATTGCCTTAAGATTTTTCTTTTTATGTACCGCCACAATGGGTCTGGGGGTAAGAATGGATCATCGCTCACACCGAAAGCCTGGAAGTTTTAGAGCAAAATCGTTTAACAGGGTCTCTTATATTTTAGTCTAATTGCCCTCAGATACATTCAATCCATTCTACAAGAATTCTAAGTAGTTGAAACAGTGACCCATTCTCACCCTCATTTGACCCATTGGCACCCCCGACGACGGTAGTACAAATATGTTGAGCTTTATTAAAATTGTGCCCACGGAATTTTGAAATAAAAAATGGAATGGAACCCATTTCAAATCATCTTTGAAGGACATTGTTAAAATGTCGGCGGAAAAAACATGTTTTTGTTTAAATCAAAATGTTTATTTACAAAACATTTTGGTAGATATTACAAAACATTTTTATTTATTTATTTACAATGATTCATAATTACATATATAATCACCTAATGATTTTCAATGCATATGTTATTATGACTAACTATTCTACGCTTAATAGTCGTTTGGTCAATACCATTGTACCCTTCAGCTCCGATTAAAATGAATCTTGATTCTGTCCTTAAAAGTGTTTGAATTCCTTTCACTCCTACAATTTGCCGGTAAACAATTCCAATATTTGATTGCACGGAAACGAAATGATTCCTTCAAATAATTTGAGCGATATCTTGGTACAATTAGCAAATTGGTTCGTGATGATCGAGTAAAATTGAAAAAAACTATTAAGGTAAGCTGGCGGTCGGTTCAGTATATTATGTGTTTGAATGCAAATTCTTGAAATTAGATGATCAGAATAACTACATCCCAATAGGGCATTTCTATAAATCGATAAATGGTCAAATTTCCTTTAGTTGTACACATACCTGGTAACTGCGTTGAATACTAGATTGAGCTTTTTTCATTTCCTCTAGAAACTAGCCCAAAAAGAACATCACCATAGTCTAACAATGGTGATTAAGAGAGATTTGGCCAATTTTGCACGAATATGTTGTGGAGTACAGTGTCTTAACATAACAAGTGAATGTAGAGTTCCATAAACTTTGCATACATACAGAATTGACTTGACGATTCCAATTCAAATTATAATCCATCAGAAGTCCTAAATTTTTTACAACATTAGCGTAATCAATGGAATCATTTCCAACTGTTACTAAAGGAGTCTCAGGTAGATAGGTGCGCTTTGTACGGAAAATAATACATTGGGTTTTCTTTGAATTTAAAACCAAACCGTTAGAACCACACCATTCAAGTATGCTACGGATGTCAATGTTAATCAGATTTACAAGCTCAGTGATACGGTAAGGCAAGCAAGATATGTATAACTGGCAATCATCGGCATACAAATGAAATCGGCAGAATGATATTGCAAGTGGTAGATCGTTAATATACATAGAGAAAAGTAGTGGGCCGAGAATAGATCCTTGAGGCACACCACTTGATACGGGAATTCTGTCGGATTGAGTGTTATTAAAATCAACATATTGGCATCGATTTGACAGGTGAGATTTTATCAAGTTCACGGAGAATGAATCTAACTTGAAATTTTCTTGTAATTTTTTGCATAGTAGACGATGATTAATTGAGTCGAAAGCTTTACTGAAATCCAAAAGAACCATGACCGTAATCAATTTACTGTCTAGAGCTTCTCTAATATCATTTTCAATTTTCGTTAATGCAGTGATAGTACTACATGTTTTACGGTAGCCTGATTGCAGAGGGCACAATAAGTTATTACGGGTAAGTTAAAGATTTAACTGTTTTGAAATGATGGATTCAAACACTTTCGAGAGAGCGCATAGTATGCTTATCGGACGATAGTCATTATCGGTAGCAGGATTTTCAATTTTACCTATTGGTATAATCCTTGCTATTTTCCAATCTACGGGGAACACAGAAGTAGTAATACAACAGTTAAAAATATCGGTAATGTACGGTAGAGTTACACATAAAGATAACTTCAAAATGTGTAGTGGAATTGAGTCATTGCCGACTGCTTCGCAATCTGCAGACACGAATTCTGCAAGAACATCATTATTAGACAAACATTCAAAAAAAAATTTGATGTTGCTCCAACGGCATTTTCGTTTTCATGAAAAGTAGAAGGAGTACAATGTGACCCAAAATAATTATTAAACGCCGCCCATATTGCTGCTAGTTTGTTTAATACCAAGTCGCTTTATATTCTTCCATAATTGTTTAGCCGAAAAATCGATGTTCACTTCACGGTTAGCTAGATTACGGAGTTTAGTAAAATTGTTCCATTTCCTACAATCATTTCTATCTCTTTTCCAACATTCATACGCATCACATCGGTTTTTGAAAATACGTTCAACATGAGTAGTAATCCATGGATTATTAGCATCTCTCACCGTTTTCTTCTTTAAAGGGGCATGACGATTGAGAGTTTCGAAGAAAAGTTCGTTAAAACAGCGAAGCTTATCGTTAACATTTGCACTGCAAAAAATACGATCAAAAGCACAATCATGCAGGTCAGATATAAATGAGTTTTTATCGATTTTATGGTAATCACGAGCCCAGTAAACTTCTGGGAGTGCCTTCGAATGTTTATACTTATAATCGACACAAAGAAAATCGTGATCACTTATCCCACCAAGAGAAGATTGATAAACATTATTAATGCTTTTCGTGCAATTTCCAGTAAACAAATCGATGACAGAAGATGACCCAGACCTGTGTGGCATGGGGAAGTACCAATTAACGAAAGACAGTGAATTCAGGTTTTCAATGAATTTCGTGCATTTATTCGAATTCTGGGCTATCAAGTTAATGTTGAAATCACCCATTAGTAGAATATTGGGCTCAGTAGATGATAGTTCTGAAATAATAGCGAAAATACGATTTAAACTTGATACATTTATATCAGGGGGCTTGTATATGACACCACACACCAGGTTCATGTGTTTCAATTTAACGAATAGATAGTCAATCTCACTTTCATTTTCAGATTTGAAGATGACCGAATACTTCAATTTTTTCTTTAAATAGAAGGCCACACCACCACCTCTTTTTTTCTTATTACGTCGATCAGATCTAACTATAGTGTATCCCGCAATCTCAGCAAACTTATTGGTGTTGGAAGATTTGAGCCACGTTTCAGCAATTGCAAAAACATCTAATGTAGACATGGTTAACAATGACCGATAGTTTTCGATGTTGCCAATTAGACTACGGGCATTATGCAGCCCAATTTTGATAAAATTCCTGGAGTGTTTTTGTAGGAAGGATTTAAGTCTATCATATTCAAAGTAATGAAGTTTGATATTTGAATCATAGATGGATTCCTGGAATTGTAGAACAGATGTGGAAACTGATTTTGGCAAAGAATTTGGATTGGTTGGTACAATGGTATTGACATTAGTAGGGATCATCATATCATAACTACATGGTTGGAGGAATTCTCGTTTTTTGCTTGAAACTCACGAATTTCAACGCCTTCAGGCCAGTAAAAGGGGTCACTTACTACAGGTACTAGTTCTTCAGAAACTGACAGTTTGAACGAAATAAAAGAAAGTTCATTCAAATTCCTGAATCGCGGAACTAACTTAACACATTTGACTGAGGAGTTATCAATATTAATTGTATCACGTAGGTAATCGACAATGTCCTCCTCTGATTGTTCAACGTGAAACGGAGTGATGTAAAAGATTTCATAGTTTCAAGATTCATGGTTTCCCGTGTGCGACGGCGGCTTCTGCTTACCACTTTCAATCGACAATTTTCCTGGTGGACGTTGTTGGATGAAGGACAAGCTGTTGACGTTGAAGGCATACTCATGTAGTTACTTGGGGCACAATTTTTGTTTGAAGACGTCCCTTGCATTGTGTCAATAGAGGTTGCTCATAGGACCATTGATTGTGGCAGAACTAGTTGGATTCTTAGTTCCGGAAGCAACAGCGGCGTAGGAGTTGGATGCAGTAGAGACATTTGAAGTGGTGGCGGTGTCCGAGATGGAAGCAGCATGGGTGAAAACCGTGGAGGCGGGAGCGACGGAAGCGGCAGTAGTAATGGCGTTGGTGGCGGTGGTGGCGATGACGGAATTAACGGCGGTGGCGATGACGGGAGTAGCGGTGACGGAGGCCATTTCGATTGAAGAGTGGGGCCTTGGGACGATGTTACTTGGGCACGATTCGTTTATAGCAGAGGTAGATGTGGGACATCGAACACGGCGTTGAGCAGAGTTTACTTCACGATCAATGTTAAGGTCATCACTATTCAAGGTAGCATCAAGTTCCGTTTCAACTTCAGCCATAGTATTGTTAGCAGCATTCGAACGAAGTGGAAATGTCCAGATTGAATCTATCAATACTATTGTAGAGATTCTGTTGGGTCGTGATTTGTTGTCCGGTAGCAGCAAATTGTTGCAGCCTCGATGAAAAACTGGAGTCGCGTCGAATAGAAGAGGAGATGGATAGTAAGTTGTTCAGCGTCTTCAAATTTTCTCCGAATTGGCCAATCGTCACGTAACAGTAGATCACGCATAGTTTTGATGATGATTGCTTCTCTGTCCATGATACTTGGGTTAAAGTTGACCTTGCAGTTCTCGCTAAACCAGAGCAAACCAACATTGGCTGCCCACGCTTTGAAGTTTGTTACGTTCAAACCCACACAACCGGGATGGAAAACCCTTCCGCACGACCCACTGCACAGGACACTTCTATCAGATCTTCCAAAGTTCCTAGCACAAGCCTTACATGCATCCATGATTCAAAATTGAATCCAACACAGCGCAGGACCTACTAAAAATGTGGATTTCCCTTCTACAGAAACCGTTTATTGCAGTTTTGTAAAGAATAAATAGCAACACGTGAGGCAGTGTATGAACGATATCAGTATTTTCCCAAAATAAATCTTATCGAACTGCCTTCTTAGTCCACTTTGACTAAAGCCTTTGCCGAACCAGAATCATGCGCGTCGATTAAAGTGTTTCGGTTTTTGAAACCACCGAACGCACCCAGACACAGTACTCTATTCGGCTGACCAGCACCACCCTAAGATGTGAGATAATGAACTAATTTGCCCTTACTGAAGCTGTAATCAAACCAGAGCCTGCACGTCGATTATAGTGTCTCGGTTTTCGAGACCACCGAGCGCACCAAGACACGCTACTCTATCCAATTAACAGCACCGCACCAGAGGAACGTGTAAAGACAGAAGGCAAAACAAACCGAAAAATAAAGGTACCAGCTGATCGTATGTAACACCACCGCCAAGTTTGTGTTGATATCACTCAATACTACTCCACCTCAAACTGATCTGCTGCGGTACTAACCTTTAATTTCAAGTTGAATCGAGGTGTGAAGAATGCGAATTAAAATCACTTTTGCACTCCAATCTATGAAGGAAATGGTTGATCTTCTATCGTATCCCGTTAGGTAAGTAACACTTCCGAGTTTTCCGGTAACAGTTGGTATTTAAGAGTTGAAATAAAACGTGAAAAAGCGAAAAATAAAGAGCTTCAAAATACGTTGCCAATTCAGTTTGGTAGGGTAATCCATTATTTAAGTGCATGGTGCATGGTATGCATCGGTCAAAAGTTTGGGTTCACCCAGTATATGATGAACCGTTCATAAGTTTGGGGTCACTTTTAGTTGAATATTGTCCGAAGTAGGGGGAGATCCGCCAACGCCTGACACCTCCCAATACCAGACACTTCTCAAAAGGACACTTGCAGAGCTCCCTCTACCATCTTATGTAGGGAAAGGTAGGGAGACTTGATCCCCGGGGAGACTTGATCACCCCATGTTTCATCGAGAACTAAAATAGTTTTGTTCTAGCGTATTTTTTTTTAAATCCTCTAGACAAATGACCTTTATGTGGTGAGTGATTTTTGGATTGACATCCTTATTTATTCTGCAGGGCGGTTTGTATGTTTCGAGATTTTTTTATTAGTCACGCAAAATTTGAACAACTCTTCATAACATTGACCAAATGCTTTTGTTTTTCACAGCACAAAGTTATTTATGACTTAATGCTATGGCTTAATGATCTGAACTAATAAAAATGTCAACATTCCATCAAAGTTTTAGGATATTTGGATTTGGAGTTATTGTCTCAATATGGGAACACTATTGATCCCCCATTAGTCACCCATACAAAAATTTGGCGAAAACATTAAAAAAATATGAATCTTCAATCTTCCATTTACTTCCGCTATATTCACTTATGTATCAACAGATACGTATTTCGTTTGCTACTTGAAAACTTTTTCAGTGTTTTGTTATCAACTGAAGAAACTGTAAACACTGAAGAAGTTTTCAAGTAGAAAACGAAATACGTATCTGTTGATACATAAGTGAATATAGCGGAAGTAAATGGAAGATTGAAGTAATTTAACCTTGTAACATTTTCCCCTAAGACGCTCAATATTAATTATTTCAACATAAATCTGTTCTCAGGCTTCTATTTTTTTGTAGGTTTGACAGATTTGAAGAATGGTTGGCAGGAAAAAATATTTATTGCGTAGATATCATAGAAAGGGAATCAAGTCTCCCCAAATTTTAAAACTGCATGTGCTGTCGAATTCAATAACAAAAATCGTTGATGTATACGCACAGCAATTCCAAAATTCCGCGTATTTTGAAGGAAAAATATTCAAAAAATCTGAGGCCACCTTTCTAATTTTATCAAAGCAAGTTCTTGGAGAGGGATCAATTTCCCCCGAATATTTTAAAAGTAGATTTTTGACAGCACTTCAAAAAATCGATTGTGTATCAATAACAACAATAACTCAAAGATTTTCATATATCAGTAAAGTTAAATACTTTATTTCTTAGAGATAAATTTGCTTATGTTTATTTAGTTTTGGCTGTGATACATCGGAAATCTGTTGTTCAACATTGTGCTAGAAGGTGTCATGCGGAGAGCTGGGTGTAACAGCCGGGGTACGATTTTCAACAGATCCAGTCATTTTATTTGCTTCGCGGATGACATGGACATTGTCGGCCGAACATTTGCAAAAGTGGCAGAACTGTACACCCGCCTGAAACGTGAAGCAACAAAAGTTGGACTGGTGGTGAATGCGTCAAAGACAAAGTACATGCTTGTGGGCGGAACCGAGCGCGATAGGGCCCGCCTGGGAAGCAGTGTTACGATAGACGGGGATACCTTCGAGGTGGTCAAGGAATTCGTCTACCTCGGATCCTTGCTAACGGCTGACAACAACGTTAGTCGTGAAATACGAAGGCGCATCATCTGTGGAAGTCGGGCCTACTACGGGCTCCAGAAGAAACTGCGGTCGAAAAAGATTCGCCACCGCACCAAATGTGTCATGTACAAGACGCTCATAAGACCGGTTGTCCTCTACGGACATGAAACATGGACAATGCTCGAGGAGGACTTGCAAGCACTCGGAGTATTCGAGAGACGGGTGCTTAGGACCATCTTTGGCGGTGTGCAAGAAGATGGTGTGTGGCGGCGAAGAATGAACCATGAGCTCGCCCAACTCTACGGCGAACCCAGTATCCAGAAGGTAGCTAAAGCCGGAAGGGTACGATGGGCAGGACATGTTGCAAGAATGCCGGACAGCAACCCTGCAAAGATGGTGTTCGCTTCCGATCCGGCAGGTACGAGACGGCGTGGAGCGCAGCGAGCGAGATGGGCAGACCAGGTGCAGAACGACTTGGCGAGCGTGGGGCGTATCCGAGGATGGAGAGATGCGGCCTCGAACCGTGCATTATGGCGTCAAATTGTTGATTCAGTGTTATCTGTTTAGATGTTAACTAAATAAATTAAATGAAGAACATCGGAAATCAGAAAAGGGGATCAAGTCTCCCAGTCTCCCCTAATACAATAGAAAAAAACCTTCACCTGCAGATCTTCATGTTGTAAACTTTGTACAAATTATGCAATTAAATAAAAATGCTAAAGAAATAATGTTTCGCCTTACTAGAAGGCTTGAATCACCAATGTTAAAATGAATCAAATGCATTATGATTAAATGGAGATGGTCTAGATTATCCATATGTTATATAACGATCATGATTTGTTAGTTATATGATGTAACTGTAGCAGGGTTGTAAATATTCGGCAGCACTGGATGAAGGTGATGTTTTTTATATCATGTTTTATTTTCTTCCTGCTTTGAAATCAACCTCACATTCCCAGAGAGGCAGAAAAGTCAACAACAGAACTCACATCACCCACTGCGCTGCGAAGATGAAATTTACCACAGCAGAATGTACACATTCACCCAGCAAATTGAAAAAAATCTCCACGCGTTTAAATGGGCCACTCACAGTCATACGGTAAAGCGCGAACTGAGCAGCATGTCAGAGCGACTTGTGAGTGGCTGAATGCGAAATGGATCAATCAAGGTAACTCATTTTGCACTCACCGCATCAAAACAACGGCGACACTGTATACGCATATTTCTATTCGTGTTGTTTTGACAGAACATGTCTACGGTGGCTCGATCTGTTCGTTTCATAGCGGCAGTTTTTGCTTATTGATTGATCCATTGAATGGTCGGTGTTGGAAATGATTTTTCGGCTGCACCCAGTCGCACTCACCACGGCGGCGACGAAGGCGACTGCAGATTATACTGAGATCCATGTTTTTCACTGCATTGACTGTGAAATATTTCTACCCTGAACTGTAGTCCAAAATCAATTTCTGTATCCGGAAGCTGTCCCCCGGATCCGGACAGTGAGATTTTCCATGTGATCAAATAGCCATTCCTCACACCTGATTTGTTCAACTTACTTTAATTCAATTGTTTCTTCTTGCTAAAGCATAAGAAAGTCACGGAAAAAGGTGTGGATTTTTGATAGAATGTAAAAAAAATAGCAGAAGAGTCAAATGAGCTCTACTAACACATTTTAATATCTTCAACTTAAAGAATTGAAAAATATTACTATTCTCAATGACATCTTTATTCATGTAACAAGAACTTGGTCATATTTGAAATAGTGTCCGGTACATGGGGACACTTTTCTGAACCGTGAAATTTTTCACCAAAATTCATCATCAAAATACATTGCCGAAAGGCGTGTTCAAATGATCAAATATAGTCTGTATGAATCATTAATGATCATATTTTGTGTATATGGTTTACAAGTAAACGTAATCCGGATAATTAGCGAGTTTTTCGTCAATTGAGTTATGTGTCCGGCACTGGGGGATCTCTCCCTATAGTTCTTTACCTTTTGTTTGGAAAATCAATTCCTCAAATATCTATTTCACCACAATTGAAATGTTTATTTGATTGTATCCCGTTTGGCATAAAGTCGTTTGGCATAATTGTCATTGAAGCAGTGTGAATTTTTAAAGCAACGAGATAGGACAATGATCGCCTGCCGCACATTACGAGAAGTAGTCGGTTTAGCCCTTTCAGGCACACGGGGTGACCCCAACAGAAAAATGGATGTATAAAATCGCACGATGGATAAAATGGACAATTTTGGACAAAATGGACAAAATTGATTGAAATTAACTCCCTTATCAGGGAAAAATATCAGGCATGGGCGATCAAGGCTCTACGACAACCTAGAACGTCATGAATACGGTGAAGTTACGGGAGAGAATATTTCAGGTGTACAGATTTGAGATATTTTAGGCATCCGTAGAGTTACTGTGATGTACAATAAACTATTTTTTAAGTTCCTTGGACGTCCTAGGCCATCCAAACATTCCTTGAGTTTAGGACTTGAAATCTACAGCTGCAAGAAAATCGTTTCTCAGTACTGAAAGCTTTATTCAATATACATTCAATTATATCCATTACAACTCCCGGGAGGACAAAGGATATCAAAGGATAGTTTTGAGATATTCTGGACAATCCAAAATGTCTTTGAGTTCGGGACTTGAGATCTACAGATGCTTATAAGTTCTTCTTGGTACTCAAAACTTCATTATCCGTTCAGTTTTATCCATTGCACCTCCTGGGAGGTCGACGGAGATGGTGAGATAGTTTTGAGATATTTTGGGCAATTCTTGAGTTCGGTACTTGAGATCTACAGCAGCGTAGAAGCTCTTTTCGGTACTCAAAGCTTCAATATCCATTTAATTATATCCATTACACCTCTTGGAAGATCAACGGATATGGTAAGATAGATATGAGATATTCTGGGCAATCCAAGCTGCCATTGAGTTCGGGACTTGAGATCTAAAGCTGCTTAGAAGCTCTTTTCGGAACTCAAATCTTCAATATTCGTTCACAAATGCCCATTATATCTCCCGGGAGGTCACGGATGTGGTAATATAGTTATGAGATATTCCGGGCAATCCAAAATGTCATTGAAATCGGGACTTGATACCTACAGCTGCTTAGAAGCTCTTTTTGGTACTCAAAGCTCCAATATCCGTTCAGTTATATCCATTACACCTCCCGAGAGGTCAACGGATATGGTAAGATAGTTTTGAGATATTCTGGGCAATCCAAACTGTCCTTGAGTTTGGAACTTGAGATCTACAGCTGCTTAGAAGCTCTTTTCGGTACTCAAAGCTTCAATATTCGTTCAATTATATCCATTACACCTCCTGGAAGGTCAACGACTATGGTAAGATAGTTGTGAGATATTCTGTGCAATCCAAACTGTCATTGAGTTCGGGACTTGAGTTCTTCAGCTGCTTAGAAACTCTTTTCGGTACTCAAAGCTTCAATATCCGTTAAATTATATCCATTGCACCTCTCGGGAGGTAAACGGATATCGTAGGATAGTTTTGAAATATTCTGGGTAATCCAAAGTGTCCTTGAGCTCGGGACTTGAGATCTACAGCTACTCAGAAGCTCTTTTTGGTACTTCATGGGAGGTCAACGGGTATGGTAAGATAGTTATGATATATTCTGGCAATCCAAACTGTGCTCGAGTTCGGGACTTCAGATCGATAGCTGTTAAGAAGTTCTTTTCGTTATTCAAAGCTTCAATATGAATTCTATTACACTTCCCGGCAGAATAATGGATATCTTAAAATACTTTTGAGATATTCTGGACAATCCAAACTGTTTTTGAGATCGGGATTTGAGATCTTTATTTGCCTTTTCGGCAATATAAAGCTATACCCCGGGTAGAAACCGTGATATTGATAACAAAACATGATATTAACTTGTGAGAAATAACTGGCGAAAATAACAAAAAAATGCACCGAAATATCATAAAAATATCGGGTTTTGCTATTAACAAGAACAAACTAATAGCTCAAAATATTGATAAGTTCTTGTTAATGGCAAAACCTGATATTTTTATGATAGTTCGGTGCATTTTTTTGTTATTTTCGTTTGTTATTTTACTCTTATTTCAAACAAGTTAATATCATGTTTTGTTATCAATATCACGTTTTACTGTTAATGAGCCATTATCGTCTACCCGGGATAAGCCAGGCTCTATAAGCCAGTATGAAGCATGTTTGCACTGTGACAGCGTTATAGTTACGGATAAGTACGTATTTTTAAAAATGCTCACGGTTAGCTGGAAAATGTACTCCTGTGCCTGAAGATCGCATGTTCGGAACTCAAAGTCGGTTTTAATGACCCAGGATATCCCAAAAACATCTGAGCATGTCCCTTGATTTTCAGGAATGTATTATGGATATGGATGACCACATATCCAAATTAAAAGCGACGAAAAAAGCTAGAGTGGTGGCTGTAGATCACAAGTTCTGAACTAAAGGACGGTTTGGGTAACCCAGGATGTCCCATAACCAACTTTCCATGTCTCCTGGTCTCCTGGAATATATTATGAACATGCTTGAATACACATCCAAGTTTCTAGTGTCGTAGCTGTAGATCGCAAGTTCGGAACTCAAGGACAGTTTGGATGACCCAGAATATCCCAAAACCATCTAACCATGTCTCCTGAATTTCATGAATATGTTATGAATATGGTTGAATACATATTCAAGCTTGGACAACGAAAAAAATGCATATCCTAGCTTGAAGCAACGAAAAAAGCTAAAGGGGGGGGGGCTGTAGAGTGGTGGTTGTCGATCGCAAGTTCTGACTGCAAGGATAGTTTGGATGACCCAGAATATCTCAAAACCATCTAACCATGTCTCTTGATCTTCACAAATATATTATGGATATAGTTGAATACATATCCAAGCTTGAAGCGACGAAAAAAGCTAGAGTGGTATCTGTAGATTGCATGTTCTGAACTCAAAAACGGTTTGGATGACACGGGATATCCCAAAACCATCTAACCATATCTCATGGTCTTCTGGAGTATGTTATGGATATGGTTGAATATATATCCAAGTTTAGAAAGACAAAAAAAACTCGCATCGTAACTGTAGATCGCATGAACCGGACTCAAGGACAGTTTTTATGATTTAGTACATCCCGAAAAAATATTTTTCAACTTGTTTTGTCAGTTCTCCATTACAAATCACGAAAACAAATGGAACATATCAAATTAACTGCGTAATACCGCTTAGAAAAATTTGGGCCTGAAATGTTTTTGGTTAAATACGTATCAGTTATCGATGTTTAGACATAAACAAAGCCATTTGTTGACATGATTTGTGTTTTACTTCTGAAATTAAGAGTTATTGTAATTCGAAAAGTTCGCAACAATTACCTCACTATGTTTGTTGCAAATAAAATGGAACGCAATATTGTCTTTATCCTCTGCGCATGAGGACAAAGACTTAGGGTCTGTTCACAAATTACGTAACGCTTCTGGAGGGAGGGGGGAGGTCCAACTTGTGTTATACTTTGTTACACTAAAAGGTGGGGGAGGGGGTTGGTACTACCAAATGTTACGCATAACGCAAATAATTTTTTTTTAAATGTCTTTTTTCAATCACTAATTGAAGTAATCGCTGTTTATCATCATCGTATATTAGTCATTATCGAAATCAAGCATGCTGCCATAGCGGGACTGATATGCGTAAAAATACCAAGCGAATAGTGTATTTCTCGACACCACAGTTCCGCAAAACTGTAAACGTCAATGGTCATGGTCGCAAATTCTATTTTCGTTTTTACTAGCTGCATTCTTGATATCCTTGATTTTTAATCATGTGCCGTCCCTATTCTAACAGTGTTAAAAAATACCAAAACCCAAATGCTTCAGAGAAGGGAAAAAACACAGTTACGCGTTACATGTGGGAGGGAGGGGGTACCAAAAATGTTACTTTTTGTTACGAGGGGGAGGGAGGGGTCAAAAACTCGGATTTTTGCGTTACGTAATTTGTGAACAGACCCTTATGGCTATTCTCTTTTGTTGCTTGTTTTGTGCATTTGCGACAATTACACTCTGATTATTTTTAATAGCTAAGCAAACCCTTAAGAGTTTGTCGATTGATTGATACGAAAATCTTCAAATTCCATTTTCACCGGATTACTGTCCGACATTCTGGCTACGTGCCCGGCTCACCGCAGTCTTCCGATTTTCGCGGCGTTAACGATGGATGGTTCTCCCAACAGCTGATGCACATGCAACTCGTGGTTCATTCGCCTCCTCCACATATCGTCCGCCATATGCATCCCACCATAGATGGTACGCAACACTTTTCTTTCGAAAACTCCAAGCGCGCGTTGGTCCTCCACGAGCATCGTCCAGATCTCGTGTCCGTAGAGAACTACCGGTATAATAAGCGTTTTGTAGATAGTCAGTTTGGTACGGCGGCGAACTCTATACGATCGGAGCGTCTTGCGGAGTCCAAAGTTCGAACGATTTCCAGCCACTATGGGTCTCCGAATTTCTCTGCTGGTATCGTTATCGGCGGTCACTAGTGAGCCCAAGTACACGAATTCTTCAACCACCTCGATTTCGTCACCACTGATAGAAACTCGTGGTGGGTGGCTTACATTGACCTCTCTCGAGCCTCTTCCTATCATGTACTTCGTCTTCGACGTGTTGGTGACTAGTCCAATCCGTTTAGCTTCGCTTTTCAGTCTGATGTAGGCTTCCTCCATCCTCTCAAAGTTACGTGCAATGATATCAATGTCGTCGGCGAAACCAAATAACTAGACGGACTTCGTGAAAATCGTACCACTCGTATCAACCCCTGCCCTTCGTATTACTCCCTCCAAAGCGATGTTGAATAGCAGACACGAAAAACCATCACCTTGCCGTAACCCTCTATGCGTTTCGAAGGGACTCGAGAATGCCCCTGAAACTCAAACTACGCACATCACCCGATCCATCGTCGCCTTGATCAACCGTATCAGTTTATCCGGAAATCCGTTTTCGTGCATTAGCTGCCATAGCTGGTCCCGATCGATTGTATGATAATGTGTGGACACGTTGTATTCGCGGCATTTCTGCAATACCTGACGTATGGCGAAAAAATGTGTATAATGTACTTAAATGTAATAAATTTCATTGCTATTGACACAATAAATCTTGATCTTTCCAGCCATAATGCCTCACTTCATAGTTTTTAATTTTAAGTGGGTTTTTTAGGGTGACGACAATTGACCACCTTTTTCGAAACGGCATAAAATTAACGCAGGGTGCCGACAACCGACCACATTTTCCTACGCAAATGCGATTTCTTTTAAAATACTGAATAGAATTTAGAAATTTTCAAAAAAATTATGGACCGTGGAAATCGACATATTCCCCCTCCCCCTAAACTGTCCACGTGGTATATGGACAGCCTCTAATGAAAAAAAGGTATCAGCAAATTCAAATTACGCGTTTGCTTGAATGATAAATTTGAAGTAAGTAAATAAATATATTTAAGTAAATATATTTGAGAAAAGAATTATCACAGATCAATAATAATTGCATGTAGAACAATCATATGCACATGTAATGGAATACAACAAACGCCTTAATATGTGCAATATCGGGATCAAGTGTGTCCAAACCAAACTGTGGGGGATCAAGTGTGCTCTTGTTGAGTATTTATCTTGGTTTATTTCTCCATGCAATGTGAAATGAGCATTAAGTTAGCTTATGAGCTTATTCAATTCTGCAATAATAAAACTACGTCCAGTAAAAATTTGACAGGTTTTGGCTGAATATATTCAAAGTTTTTAAACTATTTCCCTTTGCAGGATTCAGAACGCTATAATAATTAAACCTCTCTAAAAGCCATATACATAAAGGAACTAGTAACATCAATTGTTACTCTGATTCAATTATCTGTCTAACGGATCTGTGAGTATAAAAATGTGGTTGCAGAAGCACTATTAACGCTATTGAAAATACTCAATTACCCATAATCAATCGAAAACTAGCAGCCGAAAACTGGCGCGTGAATTCACAAAGCAAATTCTTGAGAGCCACAAAAACACTTCTAATTTTAACGATGTCCTTCATGCAGTCTCCTCAACAAATAGCGCTATCGTATTAAATTCTACGAATAATTTACTCATGCTGAGAATTTCTCCACCGAATCAATGCTGTCATGTCTTCAACTTGGTCCCACGCTTGTTACTCTGAAACCATTTAAATTAATTACAATCATCATTATGTCATCATCGCCGTGTTATGCTGTCGTTCTCAATTCGGATTGTCGAGGGTAGAAGCTGGTTGTTCCGTGGTTCGCATGGTGAAATATGAAACTATGTAGCCAGTTCTGTTGCTACTTCCGCCATCGTATGTGACGAACAGGCATGTTGGCAATATTCACATAAACAATATAGCTCTGTCGTTCTAAAGTTCTACCGCTTGTGGACCGAACAGGGGAGAATGTGGAACCATCATTCATTTGGTATTACTTTTCAAATTATCACTCCGATCAATAATTAATTATATTATTGTCATGAACAAACATTCACTCCTGTAGAGACGACATGGCTTTCGGCTCATTGGGGAATAATTGGATTTGATTTGCATACATTATATCCATACGGGTTGAGGGGGGTGTAATTGCTTACTACTTATGGGATTTGCAAACTTGTGTGCACGTTGTATCATTTTGTTCACGCAGGAAAATCGTTTGCCTAACTTATTCAAGCTCAGCGTACGTTCACTTCACATGTTGATGATTGCTGCTCCGTAGTAGATCGAAACTAATGATGCGATGTCATTCAAATTATCACTTGAGAATTGTAGCCTTTCCACATATTCGCACATATTTATTGAAGTTCCCTAGCATTTTTTTATTTTGTTCTTTTATTCTAATCATCTATATTTGTAGTTGTAGTGGATTTCAGTCTTCATGAGATGATTACTTCAAATAGAAAATATCGATTTTGAAGCTTTAGCAATTTTTCATACATTTTGCTGACAACTCACAATTATGATAATCAACCACGATGGCAATCCCAAGAGCTTTGCTTGAAGCGTAGCACCAATCCAGTTATCATAGAACTCCTCCACTCGAGTAGTTGAACTCTTAATGTACCACTAACAAACAAGCAAACCACCTTCGTAGGCGGCTTCTTGCCATACCGTTCCATACCTCCTCCAATCTAGACATCCCGGACCGGATCTGGATTTGGACTCTCTTGGAGACGAACCGTCGTCGCGGCCCCATCGTTGTCGAAAGCTTACGATTCAATTAGCCCCACTTGAGCCTTCTGCTGAAATGTGCTCGCATTCGACGCAATACGCTCTTGAATTAATTACTTTATCAGCTTAGTGCAGCCTCCTCCAAGGATGAGATGCTTTCTTCAGCGTGGTTAGATGCATCATCATGCAAGGGAGATTACAGTACCCAGATCAGAGCATGGGCTCATTTACATTTGCATTGAAGTGGATTGTTAGACGTAAAAGTGCGGCAACAATGATGGATGGGAGTTTCCGAACAATTTATCCCTTTTGATCGAACCAATTAGTTCAAAAGCTTGATGAGAGTTATCCACAAAATGCGTTACGCTTCTGAATGAGGATAACTTTCTCGTTCATTATAGAAATGTTTTGAGAAAAGTTCATTACGGAGGTCTATACAGCACAAATAAAAAGCTATTAATGGCTGCCTAACAAGAAGATGGTTGAAGCACCTGTATGACCAAAAAAATATTCTTCAGCTAAAAAACTACCTTATTTATCACGAGTTTGTAATAAAGACTTCCAAAGTATGAAAGTATTCAGAGCATCCATGGATTTAGTGCTTAGAAATTTCCGCAAGAAATTCTTTGAAATTTGCAGGATAGTTCCACAGGGCATTGTCCATAATTTCTACTCACATAATCGTTCGGCCAAAAGTCATTCAGCCATTTTCCCGAACGACACTTGGACGAATGAGACGCCAAGCCGAGAGTATATAAGTTGGTCATAACTGATTTGTTGTTATTTTGTTATTGATTTTTTTTTTTGTTATTTTGCCTAACGTCCACCAAGTAACGGCTAGGGTAGTAGCATGGTGACTACTCTTACCAAGACAGGCAAAATAAAAGCGATTTCAACCTGATATTATGCTATTCGGCAGTTATAGCGATCGGTGGCTTATTCGGAGATTCATACAAAAGTCGTGCTACTTTCCTTCACGCCTCATCCCGCAGCTCTTATTTTGCATAAGATGATCTTGTTCGAACCACATTTAATTTTTGTCATTCTTTTTTGCCAATTCGTTTTTCTAATTGGGATGATTTAGTCATAATTGATTTGTTGGCCTTTGTCGGTGAGTACAATATTTAAAGCTCAAAGCAGAGAGGGAGCACAGTAATGAAGAACAATGAATAGGTGTCGCAAGCGAGCGACAAGATAGCCAAATGGCCTCACCCGTCCGTTGGATAAAAATCATTCGACGAAAAGCATTCGATAAGTCGAAAATCATTCAGCCGAATTCTTTTTAGCCGAATCAATCGTTTGAACGAAATGACTATTAGGTTGAAAATGTTTTGCCGAAAATGTTATTTGGCTGAAAGTGACATACGAGCGCCTGGGGCATACAATCAAACTAATAATTTGGCCGAAAGGTCAAAATGGTCGTTTGGTATTTGGTCGAAAATAACCCAAACGGGTTATCGGCCAAAAATGTCATTTGGTGAATGGGTCATATGGCCGAAAATGTCGACCCGTTCGGCCAAATGGTCCTTTATGCCAAACGACTTTTTCCGCTAAATAACCAGGTCGGCCAAACAACACCCTTTCTTCCAATCGACCATTTCACCTAAATGACAAAATGACTATTTCTCCGCATGTCTATTTCGGTCAAATGGCTTTCGGTTCACAAATAACGTAACGCAAAAATCGGAGTTTTTGACCCCCTTCTTCCCCACGTAACAAAAAGTAACATTTTTTGTACGAAACCCCACCCCCCCCCCACAAATTAAAGAGTAACTGTGAAAAATGGAATTGATTCTTTTACCAATGGTTTAGTTTGGAATTCAGAAAACAAAATTCCAATGAGTGTCATCCCACAAAAGGAACTCAGCAATGTGGCAAGCAGACTTGATGTTATTTTTAATATGTTCGGTATCTCTAAAGAATTTCGAAAGATATACATAAAAATAAACAACTTTGAGATATAAAGTGAAAATCGGATTCATCAGTTTTCGGATTCATCGTTGTAACCTTGCAAGTTCCAAAGCAGTAGAGAAAAGTATTATCGCGATTTTCACTATTTGGATAGTATACGGAAACGGTGGTACGGTTTTAGGACCCTATTACGCGGGCATTTGCTACTAACGAATGGAAACGACAAACTCCCCAACCGATGGCGCTTGTTGGTAGCTGGGTGACAGAATAGAGAACGGAAGACGGAAAATGACACGAAGAATGTCGAGAATGAAGAGAAAAGACCTGGATGACTATATGGGCGGGGACAGGAGATTATGAGTGGTGATTGCTTTCGGGGAGTTGAATGTGGAGAATGGTCCTTTTTTGTGCAAGGAGAACTAAATGAGAGCGAGTTTCAAAACGTGATTACAACAATAGTGCGCTAGTCATTAAGGTTTTGGTCCGAGTTTCGGGTAGCGGTCATTCGAGTAGTAGCAACAGATTTCGGCGTCCGTTTATCATCCTGGCCGCCCACACGACGCGCCGACTGTGTAACCGCTTTTCCGGTCCATTCCGCCAGCTACTTGCCAGCGAGGCCATCGACCGTTTCCCCGCCGGCCCGGCTATCGTCACCATTACGGTTGCCGTTGATTCTGACCGTCGCCCCCGCAAACCTGTTGGTCAAGCTATCGCCGCCATCGTAATTATCGCTAATCCTGCCCAGCTCTCAGAAAACCTGCTGTCTCAGTTAGGGGAAGTGGGGGTAGCACGCCCATAGGGGTTAAAACGCACCACCCCTGAATAAGGTTAAATATCCCCATTTTGATTATTTTCAATAGTCTATACGATAAAGCAATGAAAAGTATTGCCATTGGATACATATATTTCATGATTTTTCTCTAGTTATACATGAAAAACTCGAAAAAACGATTTTTTCTAGCTCGGTGGAATTTAGTCTTTCTGTCGCTGTTATACATTGATAAATTAATAATTGAGCCATGAGCCATGCTGCTTACTCGTGTTCTTTATGTTCCACACGAAATCGTCGTCAAAAATGGTTTTAAAACGATTTTATGGGCCTTCAAACTTCTGAGGTCGGTGTGGGGCATTACGCCCATGCTCATTTCGTATGACCGAAACAGCTGAAACATTCGGTTAATTGCCTTAATGTAGGCAATTAAAATGAAAATCAGTACGATAAGCACATGCGCGTTTTAACTGGCGCATCTCACCCCGCATGGTTTCAAAATCATTTTTTTTCGGGTGCTTTTTAAAAATCAAATTTCTGTGCAATAAAATGGACAATTAGATATCTGTTATCGGTAGTCAGTCGCAGATATGCTGTTCTTCAGTATGCGCTGATGAAAACTGGCTGAAATGGTGGTTTTCATTGATAAAAATGGCATTTTCCTTAACGTGGGCGTCCTACCCCCAGTTCCCCTACCGTCGCCATTACCATTCCCGCCCTGCTGCCAAGCCTGTCAACCTATTACCACCATCGCGATTGTCGCTGATCCAGCGCGTCGCCCAGTTAGCCTGCTAGCCTATAGTTGCTGCCGCCATCGCGATTCTCGTCGTGATATCAGCCGCCCAAGCCCTGGCACTGCCGCCCTCAATATCGTGTCATCTCCAACCTGTCAAGCTACGTTATTGGACCCCTCCCCTCATCAAAGGCTAGCGTAACCATTAGCAGAACCACCACCCGGTCTGTAAATTAGACTGAATTACTTGTCGATCCTGTCGGCTCCAGTCGTAGCAATTCACGGCCTTGCAGTGTAGCATACGAGTGAGTAATATAAGTTCTAAAAGCTAACCCACACATCCGTTGCTAACCAGATCCGAACGCCTCCCCGCTTCTTAAAAACGACCCTGGACACGAGGACCAAAAAGAGGCCTTTCGCACCCAGGCCCACCCCGTTTGCTGCCTCAATTTGTGACCAAGGGCCTGGGGTTTAAATCGGATTCCCCTTCTAGGTTCCGGACTGAAATTCTCAAGGACTAAAAGAGCCGTACCAGTAGGGCATAACATCGTTTTGATGAAGACATGCCAGCATCTGCTTCAATCATTCATTTAAATTCTTAAAACAAAATTTTTTTTCACGTTATGCGTATCATTTGGTGATACCCCTCCCCCACCTTTTAGTCACCTTTGCCTCCCCCCAAACGCATTACGTAATTTGTGAACAGACCCAAATGGGTTTCGGTCTCATGATTTGTTCGCCAAACATCTTCGGCAAAACTGTCTTTTCCCGTACGAAAATTTGATTTCAACGAGAAAAACTTTGGATTTCCACGGGAAATTTCACGAAAATTCCTCAAAGTTTCCACAAAAAAATGTTCAAAATATGTGCGAATAATATCTCTAATTAGTAATCAATCTAAAACTTGATCCACTTAGTATTTGGCCGCACGAAATTAGATATTTCTTTGCCGAAAACGTACATAAAAAGGTGGTTCAGGTTTTAACCGGGGCAGAGACCAAATGCCTAATATTTTTCGTTGGGACGAAAATTTGGGAATATTGTTAGCAGAAGTATCAGTCAGTAGGCTGGCGTGGTGTAGAGAGGGAACTCTAGTATTTGTTGTTCCTCGTGAGGGGGTTCCCTTCCTATGGCCAACAGGTTATGGGCCCAGGAACGATTCCCGTTCTCCATCTTAGTGGAATGTTATGGCCGCCGACGTTATCGCAGTGGGATCGTGGATCAGCCACGTAAGTCTTGGGTAGCGCCGGACGGAATTCATCAGTAGGTTGGAACGGTCGGTAGGTTGCTGGCTGGTCAGCAGGAGTCCAGGAGGAGCTTTGGATCGGAACATTCAGGAGCTAGTCGGCAGGGCATCTAGAGGCGCTGGGCAAGCTTCGTCGGGCCGCTTGTGCAGGCACATGTGCTGGAGAGGTTGTCGTACAAACATCGGAGTGGAGACGATTTGTACGGGCTCTGGTTTGGCAGAAAGAGCCATTTGGCTGAAAGTGTCATTCGGCCGAACAGGTCATTTGGTCAAATTGGTCGTTTGGTATTTGGTCGGAAATAACCCAAACAGGTTATCGGCCAAAAATGTCATTTGCTGAATGGGTCATATGGCCGAAAATGTCGGCCAAATGGTTCTTTATGCCAAACGACTTTTTCCGCTAAATAACCAAGTCGACCAAACAACACCCTTTCTTCCAATTGACCATTTCACCCAAATGAATATTTCTCCGTATGTCTATTTCGGCCAAATGACATTCGGTAAGATGGAACGGTCTAATGGTTTCCCGAGTAGTAAAAATCACACAGAAATAATTGCAGCAACTTGATTGTGACTGAATCGTTGTTTGTAATAATTTGTAATAACCTATGTGGAACATGTGTGCTGCTATGATTGTTCGAGCTAAATGGTCTTTTTCCGTTTTAAAATTTGATTTCATCGAGAAATTCTTTGGAATTCCACGGAAAATTCTTCGAAATTTCCTCAGAGTTTCCACAAAAAAATGTTCAAAATATGCGCGAATATTAATTTTTTTTCCGGAGATCTTATAAAACCTTGCTGTATTCAATCTAGAGTTCTGAATCGTTGCATTATCAAGCTAAGAAGTTAGTTATTTTGCGACAAAAAGTATCTAGGCAATCACAAATCTTATTTAATAGTGAATCCAGAAAACTGAATGTCGTATGCACGAACAGTTTGCAAGCAATCGAATAGACATCTTATTCGAACAACATTCCTGATACGCTGAAACCATCACAAGAGTTGAGTATTCGAGTTCTTCGCCAAGTACAGTATCTCATTACTCTACTATCAGCGTTCATCAAAATTATTTCATCACCTCTTCAGCTAAATAACGACTTCATTATGAGCACTCTATAGTAACGCCACGCGATGAAACCTTCTTTAATGTGTTAGCATTTGCTTGATAATGATGACAAGTTTGTTCTTCGTTCTGAACGTGAGCCAACGGACCCCTCCCCATCCGGTATCCGATAATGATGACATACACTCTCGGCGTGGAAAGCATGATTCAGCTCCTGCACGTATCCCGAGAATTAATTTCATATTCATCTCCCCTCTTATTTATGCTCATTTCTTAATGAATGCGGCATTTGGTATTCAGCACACCATGCTATGTGGCGTCTGCAGTATTATGAATAATGTGCCAAACCGTTGGTTGAGGTTACACATTTTTCATAACAATTCCATTCGCGAAGGACGAAATTCTAGAGCTTGTTCAAACACCCAATTGCAAACACGATTGAAAGTACCGTTTGGAAGATAAACGATATTTTATTTATAGAAGTACCTTGGTATCACCGCAAAACAGCAAACAACAAACAAGGTCCAGGTTCCATCTCGAAGATCACGTACGGTGGAAGATTAATTCAGAGAACCAAGTTTCTCAATGGTCCAACATGTTTATCATGGAGGGTAAGCCCTTGCACGGTTATTCTTTTCATCCCCCTTTCGATTTCCGTTTGCTAGATTGCAAACGTTCCTAATCCGACTTTTGAAAAGTCGGTCGCTTAGTCGCCGGTCGGCAAAAAAAATCGGTCGGGTTTCATAAGTCAAGAAATTGACCTCGACTCAATCCTCAGACGCCAGAATGGTACGAGTGCTTAATGTTTGTGAAGTGAAACAAACGTATTCAATGTATAGTGATCTACTATTTTAAAAATTAGCTGTTTTCATCATAATTTTTAACATGGTGAGTAGAATTGTAAAGTAAATGCTCATAAAAACGAAACACAAGCTTCAAAATGATCAAACTTTGACTTTAATCAAACATTAAACATAACTTGTAAATTTTGGGCTGAAGGAAACTTTTATTTATTCTAGCGGAAACACACCCTTAATCTATTTAAAACAAAAAAAAACAGATTGATCCACCTAGCGTTGGTATTTAGTATTTAACCGTCTAAGACAAATTAAGTACTGTCCATTTAATTCCACCAGTTAATTAACTGGTGGAATTAAATGGACAGTACTTAATTCGTATTAGACGGTTTAATACATTCCACTAAACGAGCTTAATATATTTTTCTGATTTAGTATTTAGTTGGTTCTCGTATTTAGTTAAGACACCAACCATATATGGGGTTTTTATGGTCCGATGTACCATTTTTTTCATAACTTTTAAACACAATGACCCATCGTTATCAAATTCAATAGTGATCAACAAGGCTTTGTCCCCTGTCGAATAAAACTTGTTGCGAGAAAATCGGCTAAGGATTACTATACGAAAAGTTATCTAAAGTCAGCTTTTGTGCACACACACACACACACATACACACATACATACACACGGACAGACAGACATGTGCTCAGTTCGTCGAGCTGAGTCGATTGGTATAAAACGCTATGGGTCTCAGAGGTTTCTATATAAAGTTCGTTTTCGGAGTGAAATGATAGCCTTTAGGTACAACTTCGTTGTACGAGTAAGGTTAAAAGGATGCACGATGCTGATTCCTAATATTTTTCAACATAACTTCTTTCATTTTTGGCGTAAATCATATTTAGAGGTTTACAGCTCCAGTCTATTCGATATGCTGCCGCAACGTTTTATTTTTAAGTGTGTCAATGATAACAGTTTATTTTTAGGTGGTCTGAAATATTTAATGCATTTTTTTTCACAATTTTGATTAATTAACCTATATTTTGGTTGAATCCAAAGCAAACCCATTAAAAATCAACAACAATAATTGAGTATTCCATAGCTTAACCTTTAAAGAAAAAAAATATATAAAAGTAATTTAAAAACTTAAAAAAAAAGCTTATTGTTTTCAAACTAGCTACCCTAATCACCCTGTAAATTAAATTACTAGATGAAAACCTGGGTAATGTTATTTTTAATCGAAGTAACCGACTACTATGATGACACTAACAGACCAAAGAAAATAATATTTTCAAAAACAATGCTGGAACTTCAAATAAGTAGGCTTCAGATCGAAGAAAATCGATTAATTCCTATAAGTATCCAGAAATATTTATAAAAACCCAGATTTATCCACCTACAGTGAGATTATGACCCTTCCTTAATTAAAAGGAAATATTTTCAGACTCCAGTATTTAAAACGAGATAAAACTACTCAACCTCCCACGGCGATTGAAAGTGTAAATGACAAAAATAATTGCCTACCAAAAGGCGGATTCCATGGGTTGAGTGACAACAAAAAGAATGATTCCGCACTGTACGTCAGGTTGCCTATCTATCAGGCGCTCGTCGGATTGAATAGCTATTGTAACATGTGGTAACATGGTTGGTTAGAAACTAACGTAACGCTGGCAGCATGTATATTCGTAATTTCCAGAGACCTTGATATTAATTAATCCAGAACTAACTTAATCAGTCATTGATCTGAACAAAACTCAATAGCGTTCAATAATAATATATATTTTGCCTTATGGCTGCCTAATTTTGTAAAACTAATGATGTTTAATACCTCAAAAATGAGCGAGATTTATATGGTAGTAAATTTTGGAATTTGCACACATACGCACACATACATGCATATAAGTGGTCTATTAGTATCTCAAAACATGCTCACATTTGTTATCTAGCTTCCACTAAAGAAATTTTTGAAATCCCTTCAAATTTTTACGTTTTTGCTTTTCTGAGAAAGTTTTGTGGTACATGCTACTATCTGTTCCTCAATTAAAACCAATTGTTTCTTTGGAACAAATCCGAAAAATAAGCATATTTTCATATCATATCACTTGTTGCAATTATATTTTCAATATTAAAGTGAATTTGTTTCAATTGCCATACATTTTATTTCATAATTCAAGAGGTTTATTGATAGATTAATACATAACACGCCTGCGTTACGCATGCAAAGTGAAATTATAGACACTTCCGAAGGAAGGGTCAAAAATCAATAGTTGGAACCTATAATTCAGGTGAGAATTCAATTTTAAAGAATGTTCTGAGATTCCAAAAAATGACCTGTGATGATTACGAGCAATGTATCAGAGATTAATCTCGTGCTCGAACTGAACAGTTTCCAACAATATTTCAAAGAAAAATAACACCACTGTTCGTAATTCAATTTTAAAAAATGGTAGTTTTCCAATCATCTAAAAGTTTATACAGAAATCCTGGGATTTATTAACACTTGAAAATCATGTGCTCCAAACAGATTAAGATTTCACGAAGCATGGACAATAATTGGAACATGTTCATTTAATTAATAATACTAGCACTGAAATAGTTATGTGCCACCATAACTTACAGCAGTTCATAACACAGCAAGGGAGATTATTTTGTCCAAGGGGAAGTTGGTGGAAATTATTGCTATAAATCTTTTTCGAATCCTTCCTGTAGGTTTCCGACTTTTTCCGCTTCCAATACACATAGCTGATGGTTTTTCTTTTTTCACTCTGGTCTCTACGAATGTATTCGAATGAATTTGATAAATGCCATCTCCGTTGCTGGATCCGGAATGGGGAAAACGGGCGCACAGTGCCGAATAAGAGGAGCGGAGTTCATAAAGCACCGCTATGTTTAGAAGCGGAATCCCAAAATTGTAGCGAGTTTTGTTCGGCTTGATTTCACGGTTGGCTAAAGTGGAAGGATACTCGGAAATGAACATAATACAAAATTCATAATTTTGGGTGTTGGGACTGTGTGGCGCTTGTTTAGTTCGGAACAGTTGAGTACGTTAGTAGTTTACCAATTGTGCTGACGGGCCCAAAAAAAAATGTGTACACGTGTTCATATCTATAAATATTATGTGTGTATGATTGACTTATTTTTTGCAAATCGCTTGAATAGAACAGTTATTTACTGAAGAACAAAATCAAACATTAAGAGATTTACAAAACCTTTTTATAGGACAAAAAAAGATTTTTCGAACTTATTTAGAATTGTATGAAATAAATACTGAAAAGATTGCGATGACTTTTAGTTCTTTACAATTCATTGAATAAAATTATAAAGATAGGTGTGCCAGAGACTTCCAACTCAGAATTATCAATAACGCATCGTCATTGCAGAAAGATCAAAATGTTATGTTCTTTATGCAGTCGAATATTTATATAAAATACGATTGCTTATAATGTTTTGTTACTCCACCATGTCGATGGACATTGCAAAACTGCCAAATCTAAAATGCTTATATAATATATTTGTAGCCAGTAAGAATTCATGTATTACAAAATATTCTGTATTGCACAAAACTCATGAACGAATGTGCTACCATTGCTACCAACAGTAAGTTACGTCTACATTTTTAGAAAAGAAAAATGCACCGAACCCAGACAAGATGCAAGAAGTAGTCTTCTCATCACATGAGATGAAACAAATCTAGACAGAGCTAGATTTAAAGCACAGGATCAACTATCCTAGAGCACCTTCTTCCAAATATGAGGTGAGTATCCACTTTCCATTTTGGCTGCAGCACCTTCAAGTCAAGAGAAGACGCCAAGCTAAGATGTCGGCTAATGCCGAGTAGAGACAGGTGCATTATGGCTTCATCATACACTTTCGTTCCTGTGAAGTGGTTGGTATGGTATCTTACCACCAGACCCAAGCCTTCGATACAGCTTTCTTGGATACTGTTGCTGCCAGAAGATTCTCCCTAACTTTCCGTGCCCTCGTCTTACTCTGAAATTCCGGACCACCTACCTGAGCGCAGGCTGACTGTGTGGACCAAGTTTGCAAATAGACAAGCAATTTACGCTACGTGGTAATTGAAAATAAATTGCACATTGATTATGTTTATCCAAGTGCAGTGAACCTGAGCCAGTGTGTAATGGCACAGTCATCCTGAGAATGTTCTGTCGAGGAGAACGATATGCAACAACATTTGACATACCTGAAATTGAATTTACCGGCAGACCTCTGGTTGGTATGTCTGTTGGTCATGTACAATTGTTACTTACTGGTTTATTTACTGGAAAAGTGGATTAACCGAGATGAACTATACTTTGGTCGCAATAGTGGAAAGGTGCAGAAACATCCCAAAGGCATGTACATAGATAATTAGTGAATAGCCTCCATTCAGTTCTAATCAATTCTGTGGAGACGCATGGTTGCTTAATGCTCATCTATGTTTTAAAAGCAGAAAAGAAAATGCATTTTCATCGATCAAATATTCTTAGGTAGGTAGTTTCCAAGTTTTTCGAATACAAAAAAAAAGTAAATTGCATCGTTTCAATTTTGTATGACTCAAGAAGAACTGACGAAATCTATCAATTGAGAAATCAGTATCCTTTTCATAATATTTTTTTCATTTGAAATAAGATCATCTTGGCCCAGGATAGAAAATGTTGCAAACCTCGGGAAATCCTAAAATTTTCCTCAACTGTTAAGTTGAACATTTTCCTGAAATGTGTTCAGCAAGGCCATTACTATAGCAAAGCAGTTCCTGCTGGTGACATAGAAGATAAATTGTCAGAATGAATTCCATCAAAACACCAAGCAATTCAAATCAGCTTTGCATAAAATAAACGTTCCGGCTTTTCCGAGGATATGTTAAAAATGCATTTTTCTTATGCTTGTCATTTTGTGTGACGTTTACTTTCATCATGTTGTATGCTTTCTTCAGAAACTTGAACTAATTGGCCGACTAATGCTGGCTGCACATCAAGAATCCGTCAGGAATACGTAAAGATTATCGTGGGATCTCAATTCTGAGACCTAAAGTGCTCAAGTTATGTATCACGCAGTGCGTCCAATGATTACCGAGCATCAACACGGATTCATGCAGAAACGATCTACTACGACTAACCTCATGGTGTTTGTCAACTCACTGATTAAATCTATTGAGAAAAGACGTCAAGTTGATTGCATCTACGTGGACTTTAGCAAGCCGTTCGACAAAGTTCCTCATCTGCTCGCTGTCGAAAAATTTTAATGTATGGGATTACCGGACTAGGTTACACATTGGCTTCACTCCTATTTGACCGATCGCACTGTTTTCATTAGTATCAACGGAATTAATGCGCCCAGCTTTAAAATATCGTCGGGTGTTCCCCAGGGAAGCCCCCTTGGACCAGTTATCCTTTTTGTCAACGACCTTTCTTCCCGTCTGAAATCCTCGAAACTTATGTTTGCCGATGATCTGAAAATATTCTCGACTGTTGTGCACTCCAGCAAGACATTGACTATCTTGTGCACTGGTGCACTATGAATGGAATGTAAGTTAACATATCCAAATGCAGTGTAATCTCCTTCAACCGCTTGCGCAATCCCTCGCACGTTGACTATTCAATAGGAAATAACAAACTCCTCCGAGCTTCCACAGTTAAGGGCCTAGGAGTAGTAATTGACTCTAAAATGAAGTTCAATGAGCACATCACGATGTTCACAGCAAAATCTTACGCCACGTTAGGCTTTGTGAAAAGGAATACAAACGCCTTCGAGGGTGTTTATGCTCTCAAAATATTGCAGCATCGTTCGTAGCCTACTTGAAAATGCTGTTGTTGTTTGGGCACCCTACCACGTCGCAGTTTTCACGAATGTCACCTTCTGAAGACTTTTGGGAATTTTTGAAGCGCGTGTTTTGCTATAAGAACATCGTCTATTATTGTCGGCGTAGCACCAACTTAGAATTCGGAAACCGAACCGAACTTTCTTCCGAAGTTTTATCTGTCGAACTAATTGATGCGTTGTTTAGCGCATCTTTAGGTGAATCCAGCGCACTACTTCCGAAGTTGAGAAAGTTGCCTGTATCTGGAGAAAAATACAACATCGGTATAAAAGTCGTTCTAACTTTGTTCCGGATAGACAATACTTTTTCTGTTGTCGAGTTATTGTGCCGCTCAGTCGCAACGAAAAAAAAGCTCCAGATAGTCGCCTAGGAAAAACATACCTCCAAAAGAAAAGCTATTTGATATTTTTGAAAATTCGTTCGTCACGTGGTGGATTCAGACGGTGAATGCTTTGATAGCAAGTGCTTTTTGTACTGCGGATAAATTTTACACATCTACATGAAAAAAATATAACCTTATATGTTATGGCAAAAAAACATTCGAAAATACATATACTCTTCCTTATGCCACCTAATGAATGATCCCATATCAAAAAGCCAATAACATTCATAAGTTAATGAAAGGTATAAGTTTTGGAATGTACACTACACGCCAAAAGTATGGAAGCGCAAAAATAAGTATTGCAACACCTGCTTTGAATATTGCAACACTCCGAAAAGTTTAGCATCACTCCGGAACTAACATATTCGTGAAGATTTATCGTCGGATCCTTTACATTTAGAATGGTGGAACCTTCTACAAAATTTATCACGGCGATAAGTGCATTGAGAAAGAGGACAATTTAGCTCTTTGGAGTGCCCTGGCCACCAGGTAGACCGCGGATTATCCGGATTCTGAACCACGTGTGTAGTCACCGCTTAATACATCTATTCATTCTAGCGACATGCCAAATGTTCATCATCTTTCGTAATCGCAATATGACAGAAAAATCAATGCTGATTGACGCTTGCTTGACCCTTGGCGTCCTTCCAGTGGTCCTCCGGGAGTTTCGAAACATCCGGTAAAGTGGTTAAATTTTGAAATTCGTCACAGAAGGCTGCGACTTTTTCAAAGCCGATTGTGGCAGAATTGTCAGAGCAAAATCAATGCAAGCATCACTCATTGACCCCAGACGGCCTCCCAGTGGTCCTCCGCAAATTCCGGAACATCCGATGAAGTGGTCAATTTTTAAAATTCGCTCCAGGAAGCTGCGACTTTTTCTAAACGGTTTGAGGGAGCATTGCCAGAGAAAAATCAATGCAAGCATCACTAATTGATCCCAAGTGGCCTCGTATTGTTCCTCCGGAAGATCCGGGACATCCGGTGAAGTGGCCAATTCTTGAATCTCGCCCTAAAAAGCTGCGACTTTTTCTAAGCCGATTGTGGTAAAATTGTAGGAATTCCTCCGGAAGTCCTTCTAGGAATTCTTGCGAAAGACTTTCCAGGAATTCCTTCGGAAGACCTTCCAGGAATTCCTTCGGAAGACCTCCCAGGAATTCCAGGAATTCATTCGGAAGTTCCTCCAGGAATTCCTTCGGAAGTTCCTCCAGGAATTCCTTCGGAAGTTCCTCCAGGAATTCCTTCGGAAGTTCCTCCAGGAATTCCTTCGGAAGTTCCTCCCGGAATTTCTTCGGAAGACCTCCAGGAATTCCTTCGGAAGTTCCTCCAGGAATTCCTTCGGAAGTTCCTCCAGGAATTCCTTGGGAAGTTCCTCCAGGAATTCCTTCGGAAGTTCCTCCAGGAATTCCTTCGGAAGTTCCTCCAGGAATTCCTTCGGAAGTTCCTCCAGGAATTCCTTCGGAAGTTCCTCCAGGAATTCCTTCGGAAGTTCCTCCAGGAATTCCTTCGGAAGTTCCTCCAGGAATTCCTTCGGAAGTTCCTCCAGGAGTTTCTTCGGAAGTTTCCCCTGGAATTTCTTCGAAAGTTGCTCTAAGAGTTCCTTAGGAAGTTCCTCCAGAAATTTTTTTGGAAGTTCCTCCAGAAATTCCTTCGGAAGTTCCTCCAGGATTTTTTTCGGAAGTTCATCCAGAAATTCCTCCACCAATTCCTCCAGGAATTCCACCGGAAGTTCCTCCAAGAATTCCTTCGAAAGTTCCTCCAGGAATTCCTTCGGAAGTTCCTCCAGGAATTCCTTCGGAAGTTCATCCAGGAATTCCTTCGGAAGTTCCTCCAGGAATTCCTTCGGAAGTTCCTCCAGGATTTTTTTCGGAAGACCTCCAGGAATTCCTTCGGAAGTTCCTCCAGGAATTCCTTCGGAAGTTCCTCCAGGAATTCCTTCGGAAGTTCCTCCAGGAATTTCTTCGGAAGTTCCTCCAGGAATTCCTTCGGAAGTTCCTCCAGGAATTCCTTCGGAAGTTCCTCCAGGAATTCCTTCGGAAGTTCCTCCAGGAATTCCTTCGGAAGTTCCTCCAGGAATTCCTTCGGCAGTTCCTCCAGGAATTCCTTCGGAAGTTCCTCCAGGAATTTCTTCGGAAGTTCCCCCAGGAATTTCTTCGGAAGACCTCCAGGAATTCCTTCGGAAGTTTCTCCAGGAATTCCTTCGGAAGTTCCTCCAGGAATTAATTCGGAAGTTCCTCCAGAAATTCTTTCCAGGAATTTTTCCGGAAGATCCTTCACCTTCCAGGACTGCTTCCGAAAGTTTATCCAGGAATTCCTCAAGAAGTTCCTCTAGGAATTCCTCAAGAAGTTCCTCTTGGAATTCCTCCAGAAGTCCCTCCGAATTCCTCCGGAAAATTCCTTAAGAAGTTCCTCCATGAACTACTCAAGAATTTCCTCCAGGAATACCACCGGGAGTTTTTCAGGAAGTGTACCGGAAGTTTCTCCAGGAATTCCTCCAAATGTTTTTCCGTCCGTTCTTCCAAGAAATCCCCTTGAAATTTTTTGCAGGAATTCCTCCGGAAATTCCACTGGAGTCCGAAAATTCCACTAGGACATACTCCAGAAATCCCCCAAAATCTCTACATAAATTACTTTGACAACTATACAGAAATTTCCTCTGAATTCGTTTGTAAATACACATGGAATTCTTTTAAGCCCACCTATCTCCGATCTCCGATATTTTTTCCTGAAATTTCGCATTCCGCATTCCGCCAGAAAACCGTTTGAAAATTTTTTAGAAGTTCTTTCAGGAATTCCCCAGAAATCACCCAGAAAACCGTTCACGATTTATTTTCAGGAAATACTCTTGCAATATTATAAAGAAGTTAACCTGAAAATACTCCCAGAAATGCTCCCACTTTTTCTTCCACAAGGAGGGGCTTGTATTCCACAAGGAATTCTGCCAAAAATGACCAGGAATTTCTGCGGAAATTACGTGGAGAATTGTTCCAGATATCCCTTTATAGATTCGTTTCGAAATTCCCCAAAAATTTCTCAAGGTATTCTCAAGAAAAATCCAGGAATAGCTCTGGGAAATTCCCTTCCAGAAAGATTTTACGATAGAATTTTTATGCGAATATCTGAAGGAGTTCCTAAAAGAATTCATAACGAAATTCCTGAAGGATTTTTGTAACAACGTTCTTAAGAAATTCTCGAAGATATTCCTGATTTGAATCTGAAGAAATTTTTACAAAATTGTTTGAAATAATTTTGGGTGATTCCGATTTATAAACTATATCGGAAATGAGATTATATTCTGCATCATTAGAAGTGGAAAAATGTCATATGAACATGGTGGAAAATATGTATTTCTGACAGGAGTTAGACGAAACTGGAAAACTGAACTTGACTTTACTGTTAATGCTCTTTTGGAAAAAAGTTCGAAATCCATAATCCTACCGCCTACAATAGCCATCGGCGTTGTAAAAAATATTTGGACGTGGTAAATTTTCATACAATTCATTTTGATGGTGGCGGCGCACAGGTCTATTCCTGAGGACCACTCAGTGAAATTTTGCTTTCATATTGCTACATCTAACTTACGAGGGAGGATTACTAAGACGAATTTAAAAACCATCCGAGGAGAACGACTGGTTGTTATATTGAATTAGCTCTGACATTTTTACCATCCGAGGAGAACGACTGGTTGTTATATTGAATTAGCTCTGACATTTTTACAACAAGCGATTTTCAGAATGTTGCAGCTTTCTGAGTTGAATTACAGAAATTTACCACTTCTCCGGATATTCTAAAGCTCCCGGAGGATTACTAGGTGGCCACCAGGCGTCAATGGGAGATGCTCGCATTGATTTAACTCTGGCATTACTATTACAGTCAAACCTCTATGAGTTGATGTTCTATGACTCGATATCGACTCATGGAGGCAAAATATGCCATATTGAAAAAAATATTCTGGGTTACTGTGATGGTCCCTTCAAACAGATTTTCAATGATTCTCTATTCCACGTCTCGATATTTAAATGAGTCTTCATTATCGACTCATTGAGGTTTGCCTGTACAAACGGTATAGGAAAAATCGCATTTTTCTGGGATGCATTATAAAACCATTAAATATGATGACTTCACTGGATTATCCACTGGTCAATGAGTGGTGCTTGCATTGATTTTGCTCTCACAATGCTACCACAGACGTTTTAGAAAAACTCGCAGCTTGCTGGGACGTAATTTAAAAATTGACCACTTTACCGGAAGTTCCAGATCTTCCGGAAGAACACTGGGAGACCACTTAAGGTCAATTAGTGATGCTTGCTCTGATTTTTCTCTGACAATGCTTCCACAAACCGTTTAGAAAAAATCGCAGCTTTCTGGGACGAATTTAAATAATTGGCCACTTTACCGGATGTTCCGGATGTTCCGGATCTTCCGAAGGAATACTGGGAGACCACCTGGGGTCAATTAGTGATGCTTGCATTGATTTTTCTCTCACAACGCTTCCACAAACCGTTTAGAAAAAATCGCAGCTTTCTGGGACGAATATTAATAATTGACCACTTTGCCGGATGTTCCGGATCTTCCGGAGGAATACTGGGAGACAACCTGGGTTCAATTAGTGATGCTTGCATTGATTTTTCTCTGAAAATGCTTCTACAAACCGTTTAGAAAAACTCGCAGCTTTCTGGGACGAATTTAAATAATTGACCACTTTACCGGATGTTTCCGGATCTTCCGGAGGAATACTGGGAGACCACCTGGGATCAATTAGTTATGCTTTCATTGATTTTTCCCTGACAATGCTTTCACAAACTGTTTAGAAAAAATCGCAGCGTTTTGGGACGAATTTCAATAATTGACCACTTTACCGGATATTCTGGATCTTCCGGAGGAATACTGGGAGACCACCTGGGGTCAATTAGTGATGCTTTCATTGATTTTTCTCTCACAATGCCTCCACAAACCGTTTAGAAAAAATCGCAGCTTTCTGGGACGAATATTAATAATTGACCACTTTACCGGATGTTCCGGAACTCCCGGAGAATCAGTGGGAGGCTACCACTAACTGGTTAAGCAAACGTCAGTCAGCATTGATTTTCCTGTCATATTGCGATTACGAAAGATGATGAAAACCGCATCTCGCTGGAATAAATGCATTTATTAAATTGTGACTTCACACGTGTTCCAGAATCCGGAGCATCCGGATGTCCACCCGGTGGCCAACGCACCCAGGGAGCTAAATTGACGTCCGGCCTAATGCACTTATCGTCGTGAACAATTTTGTTGAAGGTCCCATTATTCTAAATGGAAAAGATCCGATTAGAATATGGGAGTTCTGAAGTGATGCTAAACTTTTTTGGGGGTGTTGCAATATTCAAAGTAGGTGTTGCAATACTTATTTTTGCGCTTCCATACTTTTGACATTAGTCAAATTAATAAAACTGGAGATAAAAAATAACATATCTCCATTTGTTGACATACCGTTTTGGCTCAAATCCCGAATATGACTCATATTCCGAACACTGGTGTTTTGGCACCCTAAAACTAAAAATTCCATCGGTTTTCAGTTCTGAGGATCAAGATTTCAAATGAATTCAAGATCCTATGGCTTGAGCTTGAGCTTGAGCTTGATTGACTGCTCGTAGTTGCTACTCCATTATGACCAGATCAGCTGTTCTTGCACAGGGAACCAACAGATGTTTGCTTGGGACTAGCACACATCTTCAATGTACAAGTACTGGTGATCTCATTTGTTAGGTCATACTGGCGCCTGCCACGTCAGAATGCAAGTCAATGTAGGGAAGGGGAGGAAATGATGATGCAATCACTCGCCCACTGCAAGCCGAATATACCTCTGCACTTGCCACGAGTTCATGCGGAATTTGTTGGAATTTCTGGGTTAGGTTGGAGAGGCAGAGGTCCGTCTTGGTTAACGAGCTGCCAATGTGATAGATAGGAGAAGGTAACTGATGGAATTTCTAATTGGATGTAGGAAACGAGCTCTATAGTTCATTTCCAATTCTAGCAGATTACTGATAGAATACTCAAGTTGAAGGTATAGGAATAGTAATGGAAACGGTATGGAAGTCCAATTTCCAGTTCTAGCGATTGCTAGAACATGAGAAATAAAGAGAAAGATACAAAGTAGGAGAATGGAACGGACCTGGGATTGAACCCACGACCTCCTGCGTATGAGGCAGAAGCAGTAGCCATATGACTACCAAGCCCGCTATCAAATGAATTCAAGATCCTATGGAGAGAATTACACAAATAAAGCCAAAATGGCCATCAAAAAGCGAGTGTTCGGAATATGAGTCATGTTCGGAATTTGAGACAAAACGGTAAAAAAGAATATGAGTTGTTCGCCTATCTAGAGCAGCGGTTCTCAACCAGGGGTACATGTACCCCTGGGGGTATCTTCGCTGGCCCCGAGGGTACCTCGGACAAAAATGCTTAATGGCGGATGTATTACCATTCCAATAAAAACTTATTATTAGTTTTGATAATTGTTTTATGTTTGATCAAAACTTTGCATTGTACATAATATGCATGGCGATGTGATCAGTTTGTGAAAACCTGTAAAAAGCTCAGTAGCTTCGTTGCAAAAGTCTTCTTCAAAGCCTTTCGGAAGGCTTCTTCTGAGCAGCTCATAAGCCTCCTTTCAACAGACTCGGAAGCCTCCCTTCAAAAGGTTTGGAATTCTTCTTTCAAGGAACTTGAAAGCCTGCTTTCAAGAAGCTCGGAAGCCTCCTTTCAAGAGACTCAAAAAACGGGCTATCAAACGCTCAGAAACCTCCTTCCAAAATGCTTGAAATCCGCTTTTGAAGAGGCTCGAAAACCTACTTTCCAGAGGCCTACTTTCTAGATGTTCAAAAGGACTCGGATGGCTTCTTTCAAGAGGCTCGGAAGCTATCCTTCAAGAAGCTCGGAAGCTTCCTATCAAGAAGCTCGGAAGCCTACTTTCAAAAGGCTCAAAAGCCTACTTTCAAGAGGCTCGGGAGCCTCCTTTCAAGAGGATTGGAAGCCTCCTTTCAAGAGGCTCGAAAGCATAAAGTCTAGAGGCTCGGTAGCTTCCTGTCAAGCGGCTCAAAAGCCTCCTTTCAAGAGACTCGGAAGCCTCCTTTTAAGAAGTTCGCAAACCTCCTTTCAAGAGACTCAAAAACCTCCTTTAAAGAGGGCTCGGAAGCTTTCTTTCAAGAGGCTTGGAAGCCTCCTTTCAAGAGTCTCGAAAGCTTCCTATCAAGAAGCTCAGATCCTCCTTCCAAGAGGCTTGAAAGCCTCCTTGCAAGAGGCTTGGAAGCCTCCCTTCAAAAGGATTGGAATTCTTCTTTCAAGGAGCTTGAAAGACTCCTTCCAAGAGGCTCGGAAGCCTCTCATTTTTCGTGAGGCTCGAAAGCTTCCTGTCACGAGACTCGGATGTTTCCCTTCAAAATGTTTGGAATTCCTCTTTCAAGGATTTTGAAAACCTTTTTCAAGAGGCTCGGAAGCGTCCTACCAAGATGCTGAAAAGCATTCTTTGACGAGGTTTAGAGGCCTCCCTTCAAGATACTCAGAAGCCTGCTTTCAAAAGGCTCAAAAGCGGTTTTTCAAAATTCTCATGTCTCCTTTTAAAAAGCTCGGAAGTCTCCTTTCAAGAAGTTTACTTTTAAGAGGCTCGAAAACCTTCACATGTCCTCAAAGACTTATAAAAATCTTGATGAAACTAAATTTGAATTGCAAAGTTTCACGGAATAACGAAAATTTCAGTCAACTTTATGGAGAGCTATACTACCCAAAATTGCATATTATCAAAATCCGGCAAAGATGGGACTGATATGCGATCATAGGCAGGATATATCTCGTTAGTTTTCAGTTCCGTGTTTTATACATCTCATAAGTAATGCTTATTTTCATTCACAGCGATAAAAATAGGAGGTACCTCAATAATTGTAGAAGCTCGAAGGGGTAGCTCTCAAGAAAAAGGTTGAGAACCGCTGATCTAGAAGGTAGGTTCGAGGGTTCGAGTCCCTCCAAGACACGTGGATTCTTTTTCGCAAATTTCATATCAATTTGCTCATTTCGAAACATATGCTTTGCATATGCACATCCAAAATATTAAACAAAAAAAAATGTTTTAGCGTAAAAAGCATTTTCCGCAAAAAAGTGTATCCTGGACCATAGTGTGCTGTATTGTAAGCAAATCTCTTAATTGAATGGTCATTTCATCCGAAACAATGTATTTTCGAAGTGTTCATCAATAACCTAACATATCAGTCATTATATGTAGAGTTGTGCGCCGCCGCCGCCACCATTTTAACCGGCACGCCGCTGCAATTTTTGGACCGCGCCGCCGGTGAATTTTTGGGCGCACCGTTGCAATAATTTGAGTGCCGTAGCCTGGGGGTGGTTTTGGGAGTTCATCCTCCTCCCCAATTTGTTAAAAGAAAAATTACGTTCAACTCCTTAAACATTTGAAAAATTTCGGCTACGCCGCTGAAAAGTACATGTAACTCAAATCTCATTCAATGACACTTTTTTGGGAAGATTTTTACTCAGATTACATGTTTTTCATTTAATTGATCTTCAAATTATTTCAAATATTACGAGACGAGCCAGCATCGGGCTGAAAGTCTCGATAAAAACCCAGATTAATCCACCTAGCGGTGATGGTGCCTTTCTCGTTTTTTTTTTCGAGTTAGTAATTTCTACGCACTTTTGGTATGAAAAAAAGTATTTTGTCCACAACTTCTGAGCCCATAGTCCGATCTGGCAATTTTTCAATAGGAAACAATGGGATAGGATTCTGCGTCGAATGCAACTTGTTGCAAGCAAATCCGTTTAGGGTAAGTGCTTGAAAAATGGGCTAGACTTTTCCACTCGTTGTTGTCTAAACAAAAAGTATTTTGACCATAACTTCTGAGCCCATAGTCCGATCCGGCCAATTTTCAATAGGAAACAATGGGACAGAATTCTGCGTCGAATGCAAGTTGTTGCAAGCAAATCCGTTAAGGGTAAGTGGCTGAAAAATGGGCTAGACTTTTTGCGAACTTTTGCGCACATACACACACATACACACACACACACAGACATCACCTCGATTTGTCGAGCTGAGTCGATCGGTATATAACACTATGGGTCTCCGAGCCTCCTATAAAAAGTTTGTTTTTGGAGTGATCATATAGCCTTTACCGTATACTTTGTATACGAGAAAGGCAAAACACGTTTGCTGAAGCTCGGCTGTGCAAATCTCGGTAAAAGTTCAACAAATTGCTGAGATCCCGGTAAAAAGAATTAAGTGTGTATATATCAATATTCCTAGTGATGCATGAAACAAATTAGACATACATTCAACAAGTGTTCCATTACAGGTACCTACCCAAGAGATGGAGCATAGACCTGAAGGTCTATGTGGGTAATAAAAGATCTATTAACTCTTTTTTTAAATGAAACATGATCTGTTTGCTTCTTCTAGAAATAAAGATACTATTAGTTATATTAGCATTTGACTTCTTGTTTAAGGCTTATCCAATTTGGTTATATGGATCACATAAAGCATGAACCCATTGTTGGAAAGATTTAACAGTCAATAGGTCGTACATACTCAAAGAATTTCTAGGAATTAAATAGGAATAAAATAATTTTTGAGGGCATATCCTATTTGGTTCTATATAATACAAAGCGCATTATCTATTTTTAAAAAGAGGCAATTTTTTGTATTCTCTTGAAAAGTTTATACAGAATTTCTTCTAGCAAATTCTCTTAATGCACTAATAAAAATAGCCTTTCGGTACAACTTTGTTATACGAGAAAGGCAAAAAAGGTTCAATTAACATATTTTAAGAATTTCTTCTAAAAGCTCTATAGTAAGTATATATAAAGACCTGATTCTCAAAAAATGCACGAGCTATCGCTGAAACATGCACACGAAACGCTTGTAGTTATAAAATTATAATTTATTTATTTTTTTTTGCTGGCATACATTTAGACACAATTTCTTAAGTAACTCATCATAATACAGAAAGCAAGGATGTTATCGATCATGCAGTAATTTGCGTTCGATCATCGATCATTCCAGAAGCTGAATTTTAAAATGTGTTGTATGGTAGACTCATAGTGCGAAGGTTTTTCTACAACTCTGCCTAATGGTTTGTTGTTCGAATTCAAATAATAACGGAGTTATACCGCTAGTTGCAGTAGCTTAAACTAAATGATTGGAATTTTGTTATCATTTAGTCTAAGTTACTGATACTATAGCTATAACTCCGGTACTAGTCGAATTCAAACAACAAACCATTTGGCAGAGTTGTAGAAAAACCTTCGCACTAGGAGTCCACCATACAACACATTTTGAAATTCAGCTTCTGCAATGAGTTATTGAAAAACTACTAAATGATCGAACTTCTTCTTCTTCTTCATTGGCATTACATCCCCCACTGGGACATTGCCGCCTCGCAGCTTAGTGTTCATTAAGCACTTCCACAGTTATTAACTGCGAGGTTTCTAAGCCAAGTTACCGTTTCTGCATTCGTATATCATGAGGCTAACACGATGATACTTTTATGCCCACGGAAGTCAAGACAATTTCCAATCCGAAAATTGTCTAGACCGGCACCGGGAATCGAACCCTCAGCATGGTCTTGGTTTGTAGTCGCGCATCTTACCGCACGGCTAAGGAGGGTCCCATCGAACGCAAATTACTAAATGATCGATAACATCCTTGACAGAAAGTCTGATTTTCTTCGATTTGTTCTGATTTTATTTCTGTCAATTTGATGTTTTGTTCAAATTCAGAATATTACATAGTCCATTCGTCTTGAATTAACAAAGTCAAATGTTAACAATTATTATCATTAATATAAATTACCTGTTTATCTACAATTAATATTGGCTTGTTTAATTAAACGCTAAACTTTTCATTACAATAAAAAAACTAATAACAGAAACAAGCTTAAACAGAGAATATAAAATTCATGTATTATTGAGATAGGCAAAATTTACTTTACTAACGAGTAATTTCATTTGGTATGGTTATGATTTTTGCCTTTCTCATATATTTTTTCTCTAAAAACAAGTAAACTGTAATTCAAGCATTCATTGGTGTTGTTTACACGAAAGGCTATCAGTTGGTAATTATGGTAATATATATAGGTCACTAAGAAAATAGTCTGCAAAAAGCTTGCGAACACCTAGTAGATGAGATAAATAGTCTAAGATATATGGACGATTGTACTAAGCTCACATATCACCACATGCCTTCAAGTTGAAACAGTATTCATGCTGCTTTATTAAAGACATAAACTCTATTATTCGGTTATCGACTTATGACTTGATCTACCATCTTCACTTTTATGTTCTAGTGTATTCGTTGTTAGAACATGAACGCCCAATATTTGCACTGTAATATTTTCTTTCAACATGAAGTTTTTGAACTAGGTGTATATACGTGTTTAAGATTAGTATGTAGCATACATTTGAAATGTATCTAACTGATGCGGTGAAGTTTGTAAACAACATAATAAGTGCAAATCAAAGGATAAAACGATCATAACAGAAAGTGATGAGCATGAGCAGCTATGGCGGTATAGCAAGAAAATATTTATCACGGTGCACTATGGCAAGACAATGTTGAACGGAAGCGACATCTCAGAAGAACGATAGAAAGCAAAGTTTTCAAAGCTGCTTTATCATTGGCTAGATGGTTAGTTTGAAATGGCAGTTGCCTTTGGGTTAGGGGAACAGGGTCGTGATCTGAAGTAGTTATTTAGGGTGATTGGATTGGAATAAAAATGCTTCCTAAAAATTAATAAATTTGTCATTGGAAATTTCCAAAAGATTAATAAAGATAGAAGCAATCACAAAAGTACGAAATTTTCATAAATAAATAAATAAAACCACCGGCGTCGGAGGTAACAATGGCTCCCTGTTTCAACCACTTAGAATGCTTGTAGAATTTATCTGAAATTATAAATATATATTGAAATTATATATTTGCAATGTATCTAAAATAATAAACTGTCGGTGAGAGCGCTGACCTATTCTCATCCCACTGTCACCCCCGACGACGAAATAGAGATTAGACAATTTCAATGTTCAAATCATAATATCATAATTTTATTTATAAATATTAAAAATCTGTGATTAATCCACCTAGCGGTATTGGTGCCTTTGTTGTGCCAAAAATACTAAAAATAATATGAGTGAGTGTTTTAAGCGTGTTTTCCACATAAAAAATAGTATTTTGACAATAACTTTTGATCCCATAGTCCAATCTGGCCAATTTTCAATAGCAAACAATGGGACAAGATTCTATGTTGAATGGAACTTGTTGCGGGTAATTCGGCCAATACTAAGTTCCCAAAAGTGTGTCTACAAAATTGTGTACACATACACACATGCACAAACATACATACACACATATTAGCCTTCCAGGGGCAGCAGGGACTTTGTCCAAGGGCTTGACGACCCCTCCCCATGGCCACTGCGAGTTAGACCGGGACCATTGTCTCTAACCCCTAATCCCAAGGCGTCAAGCGACCCGTGCTGAGGGGATGCATGACCAGGGGGTGAAATAATAAGCTAGGCCTTTAACGGAGCCTGTGGGGTACCTGGGCACCCTCCACAGTAATTGTCCCTTACCGCGTCATGCTGGGCTCTGGCGTAGTGGACCTCTTTTCCCGAGCAACTCGTGGGACCAAAATGGAAAACCAAGTCAATTCTTCAATTAGTGGTAGTAGTGTAGGCAACAACCCCTTCGCATGAGGTGGGTTGTTCAGGTCTCCGCCTAGGAGGCCAGAGGCAATAGTCGGCAGCTCAGTGCGCAGCGTGGGTCACTTAACCTTCATCTCGGCTTAAAAAAACGCCGGTAGAGGTTATTGACGGCCCATGGCTTGTGGAGGCGATGAACCGCAAACGTGACGGGGTTTCGGCCTTCGAGGTGGCGACGGAACAGCTGGACGCCATCATCGACTTTGCGTCATCGAAGCATAATATCAGTAAGGAACTCAAGAGGAGCTTGCAGAAACTTCGAAAGTCGATGCTGGACGCCAAGCTGGAGAAGGCGGTCGGGACAGCCAAGTGTAAACCCGTGAAATCGGTGGAGTCGAGGTCTACCCAGACAGAGGCCCAAGGATTCGCGGACTCGGGCAAGGTCGAATCGACCGAAGGCGTGCCAGCGAAGACGGTGGTACCAAAGTCTACCCAGACTGAGGCTCAAGTATTTGCGGGTACGTCGGGGGTGACTGCTCCAACGGAGCAGACACAAAAACGGGGGAGACAGTCTCCAGGGGATGAGCTCCCTGAGGGCCGCTTCAAAACGCGGAAAGTTACTACCTCGAACAAGGGTAGTGGGGCTGGGAAGCTGAACCCCGGCCAGGTACCTCCAAATCTGGGGAGGAAGGACCTGGAAAGGTCCGTCCACTCAGAAAAGACGGTGGTAAGGGTTACGGCAGGCTGAAAGTTCTCAGCCGCACCAGACCAGGAAATAGAGGGGATGACCCTCCTGGACCCTGGTCAAGAACAACAGGAGGAAACCGAAGACGTCAAGTGCCGAAAAGAAGGCCCAGGCGAATGAGGGTAGCAAGAAGTCTAGGGTAGGCGCCAATCGCTCCAGGGGCGATGCCCTAGTCATCACGGCGGACGAGGCTAAGTACTCGGACGTTTTGAAGGCGATGAGGAGTGACGTCAAGCTCGGTGAACTCGGCGCCGACGTACGTCGAATAAGACGTACCCGGATGGGCGAGATGATCCTCGAGCTGAAGCGGGGCGTCTCGCAAAAGGACGCCGCCTACAAGAAGTTGGCGGAGGAAGTTCTAGGCGAGACGGTCAAGGTGAGAGCACTCACTACGGAGGTGAATCTAAGGGTTAAAGGCCTGGACGAGATCACCGAAGTCGAAGAGCTCGTCACGGCACTGCGGCGACAGTGTGAAGTGGAGACGCCCACCGCAGCCGTTCGGCTACGTAAAGGTCCGGCAGGGACGCAGGTAGCATTGGTTCGGCTATCTGCAGCGAACGCCTCCAAGAAAGTCAAGTTAGGTAGCGTCAAGGTGGGATGGTTGGTATGCCCTGTGGGCATATACGAGCAACCCGAAGTTTGCTTCAAGTGCCTGGAACCGGGGCACAAGCAATGGGACTGCAAAGGCCCTGACAGAAGCAATCTCTGCCGACGCTGCGGATTGGAGGGACATAAAGCACAATGCTGCACGAACCCTCCCAATTGTTTGATTTGTTCCAGCAAAGCTGTGAACAGCAAGCACCCCATGGGGGGTTCGATGTGCCCGGCGTTTAAGCGTGCTGCAAAATCACAGTGCAGGTAACGCAGCTGGCTTGCTCGGCCTCGCCCGAATGTTTGGTGTGCGCAGGTTTAAAGGAAACGGCGGAACACGTGTTGTTCGTGTGCTCACGTTTTCGCGCAATGCGTGACCACATGCTTGCCACATGTGGTCTGGACACTACCCCGGACAACCTAGTTCGGAGGATGTGTAAAGATGAAGTTGGCTGGAACGCCGTATTAACGGCTATCGCCCAAATCGTCTCGGAGCTACACAGAAGGTGGCGTGTGGACTCAAGGATGGCTAGTTCAGGCGCAAATAAGAGGTGGTCCAAGGTATCGGAGTCGGCCTCATGGGTCATACCGGTGGTCATGCTCTGTGATCGAACTCGATCCTTTTATCGAACAAGTGGCCGCGCGAAGAACAACATGGTATCGTCGCTTTCGCGGCGGCGGTCAACCGGGCGGGTTCCGAGCCCGAGGACGGAAAGGAGTCCTCGTCAAGGCTGGGGCAGGCGTAGGCACCGCGTCGGCAAGTCCCTCTGTGTACTGGCGAATATGCCCTATCGCAGAAAGGTCAATTTGGGGTGCACGCGGCATCATCATTCTTGATACCAGTCGTGCAGAGGAAAGCAGGCGCGAAGTCGACCCTTCCCACCTTCCGAGGACATAGAGCGTGGTAAGGCCACCTGGAAAGCCGGCAACGCGCTGGCACGATATCATGGTGTTCTTTTAAAAAAGCGAGTTACGATGTTCGGTGCTGCAAGGACACGCAGCTAACCTCGAGGGTGCGTTGTGCACTGGCCCCCTTTGAAGCATTACTTTCTGGTTGTACCGAAGGGACTATGGGCTTGGCGGCAATGGAAACGGTTTAGCGGGTCGGGGATGTAGTCCTGCCTCCCTCGGTGATCCCTAACCCCGCACTTCCTGGTCAACCCAGGATGTCTGTTGAGCAGATTCCCCCTCCATTGCTTAGGAAGAAAAAAAAAACATATCAGCCTTCCATCAAAAGTTTGGTTTTGGAGTGTTCATATAGTCTTTACGTATACTTAGTATACAAGAAAGGCAAAAAAATGGATCAATGAAAATTTTTTTGTTTTTTTTTCATATTCTGAACACTTTTCACTTCGGAGGTCTTTATGGCACATTAATTCAAATATTTTGATTGATCAATTCTCGCTTAACTTTTCAAAAGGACCTAAGTAACATTTTTTTCATGAATTAATTTGAATAGCGCAATCAACAGAAAAACATGAAAGTTTTTGATTGCAGTATTCAAATTAATTCATGAAAAAAATGTTACTTAGGTCCTTTTGAAAAGTTAAGCGAGATTTCTCGTGGAAGTGCAGATGACTCGTCGGCTTCTATCAAAGCGAGTATCACGTCAACAATTTCCTACCTATTCCTTAATTGACCTGCATTTGGACACGGCCGGCGCTGGTATTGCTTATTTTTGGGTCACCAGTTCTTACACATTGAGAATGAAGTTAGTCGCAAACTCCATCTGTTCGTTCTCTGTGTAATTACAGCTGACCTGGCAATAACGGAGTAGCAACCGTGGGCGGTCAATCATGCTCATGCTCATGCTCACAATAACTACAGAATATTTAGGATAAATCTCCCTGTATCAAGTGTTTGGAAATGAGTCTTATCGGGATTTGAGTCAAACAAAACGGTAGATTTATTTTCTTTTTCTAAAAAAAAGAACCAATAAAATTCTTCAAAAACAATTCAAGTTTCTTAAAACTAAATTTTGATGAGAAATCAAATGAACCGATCATTTTCTCATTGAAGAAAGTTTTTTTTAGCCCTTATTATTTTTAAGCGATTTTAATCATTTTATTGTCAGAAAAAATATTTTAAGCTCTTTTTAGTGGAATGTATTAAACCGTCTAAGACGAGTTTAGTACTTTCCATTTAATTCCACTAAGATTAGTGGAATTAAAAGGAAAGTACTAATTTGTTTATTTGTTAGCACTTTTCTAGTGCTCTTGATTGTTTTGTTTATCCCAAGTAACCATTAGCACTATATTACGCCGAACCGCTATATATGGCCAATATACGACTACTTAAAAACATATAGTAGCTCTATTCGGCCGTTTTGATGAGATATACGACTTATTGGTTACTTGGCATGTGTTTTTGCCTTTCTTGGACACTAAGTGTACCGGAAATATGTTTGCTCCAAAAACATTTTTTTACAGCAGACCCGGGGATCCATAGTGTTATACCACAAGTGAACTACTTCGACGAATTGATGGGACATCTAGGACTAAAAGGTATGGCTAACACGTTTTTTTAATGCAAGATAAAAGTACCATTCACTAGCTACCTTTTCTCGATCGTTTAAAAGTTCAAAAAGAGTTTGAGCGATTTGGGTTGAGCCAGCCTAGGGCAGAAAACCTCTCTAATAAAGATAAAAAATAAAAATTTGAGCGAAAAAATCGTGTTATGTTATATTCTTCTTCTATATACATGAACCTTATAGACTTCGAAACTACTAAACCGATAGGCGTGAAAATTTGTGTGCGGTTTTTGGGTTCGGGGAAGATTCGAAATCCCTTCCTCCTTTGGAAAGGGGGGGGCTCCCATACAAATGAAACATAAACTTCTTCTCAACTCGAAAATTAATCAGAGAATAAATCAATTTTAGGCGAAACGAAGTTCATCGGGTCTGCTGGTATAAAATAAAACACGATTTGCTTCAGGTTTCAGATAATTTTGCCTAAGAAAAATATCGGTTAAGAGGCTAAGAATATTTAACAAAATACAAGACTCGTTCATTGTATAAAAAAAAAGTATTTTGGTAATAACATTTGAGCCCTTTAATAGGAAACACTCTCCGATTGTACAAGTTTGCGATACTTTTGGTACGGACTTTGCGCATATAAATTGCAAAAATCAAAATTTGAATCTCTATAATTTTACATTTGTTTATATCTTATCTTATAGTCTCTTGGTACAAAATTATCACTCATTGAATTCATTTACAATCGAATAGATCATATTGCGACTACGAATTAGGTCCATTAATTTTTTTCTAGCTATCAGCTGGTTCAGACCTATCGATCCATAAAGAATTTCACGATATAGAATTTTATTCTTATTCAAATCTATATATCAGTTAAATTTGTATACATAAATTCAAATGGATTTCTCCCCAATTTAGTGCACTTCACACAACATTAAAATAGCTGGGCTACGTGACAACATGCACCCATCCCAAGATAATAAACCTCTCACATACTAGCCTCAATTGCAGACAAATTTCATCACATCCATTTCTCCAGTTGAAACACGGACGATTGCTCATCTACGCCAGTACGCGTTACACACCTTGAACCATTCTACAACACCGGCACTATCCAACTGCATCACTATTATGAAATTCGCGCTCGCGATATCTGTCCATGCGGGCTCGTCGCAACTAGGACGTCATTGTTTCGTATGGATGCGGATACCGGCGAAAAGCCCCTCAACAGGGAAATTCATCATCAGCACCAAACAAACAAAAAGCGGCTCATCGCGTTTGAGCTTGCTGTGTCAGTAAGGTCACCTTGTGGTCCGCGCTGTTTCTCACTCGGCCAAACGTAAGGGCATATGGAAATGCAACAAGTCGATGGCCTTTTCGATTCACTTGCAGTGCGATTGAAACATCCTATAGAACCGGTGCCAGTCAACGATTCGGGTCGCTTTTCTCGTTTTGCCATTGCCACGCAATCCTAATTGCAATCTGTTCAGATTCTGGTTTTTAAAGTGTTTCGCCCGCCAAACTGCATCTAGGATGCTTCTAGTTACTTTAGAGTTATTCAAATGTAAAAATCAGCGTGGAGCAGTGGTTTCTCAAGTGAGTGCGTAGCCGGAATCGAATGTTACGTCAAACATATACGCATGTAAATAAGCTCTGACCAAGAATTGATCGATGGCATAATTAAGAAAAATTGACCGTTCGTGGACATATAAGCGATATGTCTACGAACGATCAATTTTTAATGAATTCTTTACACATTGCACTAGTTGCCGAGCGCAGGTTGAAAAACGCTGGCACTGGCACTCATATCGAATAGCGGCCACCGCAAATGTGACATCATCATTGCAAGAAATTCATTCTGAAAATGTCTCCAGCTTCTCAATTCTTCGACGGTGGATGGGATTACAAAAAACCGGTTCATCGATGGTAAGAAACGGGCCCACGATTTAAAATCCAGTTTGCCGTCCGTATCCCTCCTTAGACCTTATTAGCTGTGCATATTAATAACAAAATTTAATTCAGCAGTGAGTTTTACGAACCACATGTCAAAGCAAAACAACATCTCGTAAAAAATCTAATTCTATTAAACAGAAGCTTGATAGAAATTAACGGTCCTTCAAGTGTTTTATAGAATCAATGTTTTATAGAAATAATCATCAGAATTGAGCGATGGACATCATTAACCTTCAACCTCCTCTATAGGCTGCAGTGCGAAAGAGAGTATTTTTTAATCGTTTAATAATTTGACAACTTTTCTCTAAATTTCAAAATTATAATAACGTAATTGGATTGCAACAGTCAAATTATCATAATGTGGATTGGATTCAGTATAACTGAACAGAATTAAATTAAAATATAGAAAGCCTAAGAGAAAAGGTCTGACATCTCATTCTCTCCACAATTCCGATTTTTCCCGTAAAACAACTGATTACACAATATATGTGAACTCTTAAACAATTGGTACAGTAACAACTGGAACAATTTTATGAAAAACCCAAGAAGTTTCAATTGTTTAGTAATTATAATGACCTCCAAGAATTCCTCCGGAAGTTCCTCTGTGAATTCCTCCGGAAGTTCCTCCGGAAGTTCCTCCAGAAATTCCTCCGGAAGTTCCTCCGGGAATTCCTCCGGAAGTTCCTCCGGGAATTCCTCCGGAAGTTCCTCCGGGAATTCCTCCGGAAGTTCCTCCGGGAATTCCTCCGGAAGTTCCTGCGGGAATTCCTCCGGAAGTTCCTCCGGGAATTCCTAAGAGAATTCCTCCGGGAATTCCTCCGAGAATTCCTCCGGGAATTCATCAGGAAGTTTCTCCGATAATTCCTCCGGGAATTCCTCCAAGAACTCCTCTCGGAATTCTTTCGAGAATTCCTCCAGGAATTCCTCTGGGAATTTCTCGGAGAATTCCTCCGGGAATTCCTCCGAGAATTCCTCCGGAAGTTCCTCCGGGAATTCCTCCGAGAATTCCTCCGGGAATTCCTCCGAGAATTCCTCCGGGAATTCCTCCGAGAATTCCTCCGGGAATTCCTCCGAGAATTCCTCCGGGAATTCCTCCGAGAATTCCTCCGGGAATTCCTCCGAGAATTCCTCCGGGAATTCCTCCGAGAATTCTTCCGGGAATTCCTCCTAGAATTCCTCCGGGAATTCCTAGGAGAATTCCTCCGGGAATTCCTCCGAGAATTCCTCCGGGAATTCCTCCAAGAGAATTCCTCCGGGAATTCCTACGAGAATTCCTCCGGGAATTTCTCCAAGAATTCCTCCGAGAATTCCTCCGGGAATTCCTACGAGAATTCCTCCGGGAATTCCTCCGGGAATTCCTCCGAGAATTCCTCCGGGAACTCCTCCGAGAATTCCTTCGGGAATTCCTCCGAGAATTCCTCCGGGAATTCCTCCGAGATTTCCTCCGGAAGTTCCTCCGGGAATACCTCCGGAAGTTCCTCCAGGAATTCCTCCGGAAGTTCCTCCGGGAATTCTTCCGGAAGTTCCACCGCAAGTACCTCCGGGAATTCCTCCGGAAGTTCCTCCGAGAATTCCTCCAGGAAGTTCCTCCGGGAAATCCTCCAGGAAGTTCCTCCGGGAAATCCTCTAGGAAGTTCCTCCGGGAATTCCTCCGGAAGTTCCTCCAGAAATTCTTCCGAAAGTTTCTCCAGGAATTCTTCCAGAAATTACTCCAGAAGAATTTGTCCGGAAGTTTCTCAAAGAATTTGTCCGGAAATTCCTCCAAGAATTCCTCCGAGAGTTCCTCTAGAAATTCCTCCAGAATTTCTTCTAGAAATTTATCCGAAAGTTCCTCTATGCATTGCTCCGGTAGCTCTTCCAGGATTTTATCCAGTAGTTCCTCCAAGAATTCCTCTGGTAGTTCCTCCGGAGGTTCCTCCAAGAATTTCTCCGTAAGATCCTCCAGGAATTCTTCCCAAAGTTCATCCAGGAATTCCTACGAATACCTCCGGAATTTATTCCAGGATTTCGTTAAGAAATTTGTTCTGAACTTTTTTCCGATAGTTTATCCTCAAATTCCTTCAGTAATCAGTAATCAGTAATCAGTAAAAAATTCATCCAGTAATTGTTCCAGAAATTCTTCCTGAAAACTTTCAGAAGCTCCGCCAGGAATCCCACTAGGAGCTACTTCAAAAAATCACATAACAGTTTTCAATAAATTATTTCACGAACACTCCTGATATTCCCTTTGAATTCCTTTCGAAATTCACATGGAATTCCTCTATACCCATCTCCCATCCAGTCCTTAAGAATTCTCCTCAAAATTCTTCCAGGTATTTCCCCCAAAGTTTTTCCAAGAACTCTGCACGAAAATCGTTTAGAAATTCCTAAGAAGTTCCTTCAGGATTTACTCTGCAAATACCTAAAAGAGTTCCTTCAGAAACTCTTCCAGTTATTCCTATAGAAAACTTCTATAAAAATATCTTCGAATATTCTTCTGAGAATCCACTCGGAAATATCTCTTCAAATTATTTAATGAAATATTCCCAATTAACCATTTCCACGGGAACTTCTCCAGAAACAATTGAATTCATTTGGCGATAGCAGTCTTAATAAGTTGAGATTAATAAGTAGCGTCGGAGTAAATCGGAGCAAAAAACGTATTTAATACTTATTAAAACAGCTATCGCCGAAAGACTTCAAACTTCAGTCATTAACTCTTATATGGAAAATTGCCACCCATCTCAAAAAAAACTGCCGAAATTTTCCCAAAAAAATCACCAAGTAATCCCCTACCGTTTGTCAAGAAATCAACTAGAAAACTTTTCTAGGTCTATTTTATTGCTAAATTCCTTCAGGAATTCCCCCAGAATATCCTAAAGAATTTACCCTGGAATTTCTCCCAATTTTTCTTCCACGAGGTACTCCAGGAATTTTCCCCAAAAAAAATATTAACAACTTTTGGAAAAAATCCTGAAAAAGTTGTTGAAGAAATTCTAGAATTCGAAGTATTTAAAAAAAAGTTTATGTGGATTTAAAAAAAGTTTTGCCGAATTTCTAAACACATTTTATATGTAATTCTGAAAAAACTTTAGAGCGAAATACGGAAGGAATTCTTACAGAAAGGAGGTGTTCTAGAAATAAATCTTTAAATTTTTGATGAACAAGTTCCACATTTTCCGAAACATTGAATATACAGTGGAAATCGAATTTAAAAAAATGTATGTTTGGCCGTTGTATAGCAAGGGATCCAGTGGCCAAGTTGGTCTTACAAAGACATTTTTCCACAACTTTTTCGCTTTTAATTAGGTTGAAATCAGCAGTATGCTAGATACAGTTGCCATACAATGATTTCGATTTGAAATGAAAATAAATTTTCCATACATACTTGGAAGTTGGGGTCCTCTTTAGCCGTGCGATAAGATGCACGACTACAAAGTAAGACCAGGCTGAGGGTGGCTGGTTTAGATTCCCTGTCCAGTTTAGGAAATTTTCTCGACTTCCCTGGGCATAAAACTATCGTCGTGTCGTGTTTGCCTCAAATAATTTTCAACGAATCTGTAAGTTATTCGAATTTGTCGTATATTATGGATTAACTTGGTGACATAATCTCAACTGATATTCTCATGTGCTACGATGACATCAAACAACGTAAAAATCATCAGCACTGGCGGTGCTGGGTCATTAGGCCAAATGTTATCAAGACCAAATGGTCAGAAGTGAGTAGGGAGACGTGATATGTGAGAAATGAGGAGTGGAAGTAATCAATATGAAATGAGTAACGAAAAGTGAGTACATAGTGAGGAATAAAAAGTAAGAAATGAGACAAGAAAAGTGGAAAGTGGGATATGGGAAGTTAGGAGTGAGAAATGAAAAAATGATACGTGACAAGCAAGAAGGGAAAAGTTAGAAGTGAGAAGTGGGAAACAAGAAATGTTTTGTGAGAAGTGAGAAAGAGATACGTAAGGAGACCCTAATACACGCGAGCCAGCCAAATAATAAATTCCATACACGGTAAAAAATATGCACGTCCGTGAGAATTACTTTGCATTTAAATTTGCACTACTTTAAAATTCAATCAATATTAATAGCTGAGCTTTAAAAATTCAATGACCAACACTTCCAATTGGCATGCACTATATTTCGATTATATAACTAAGAAAATTAAAAAAGAATCACCGCAGCCGATTTGAATAACGTGCCATCTTGTTCGAAGCAGAATAATTGAAACAAACTGTAATCTATTTTTTAAACTATACCAATATTGATCTTCTTTCAAATCAATAACCTTTCATTTCTGCACTTTGATCAATAGTGATAATTTTTTGGAATTGTCTATATTTAACCCACTTTTGAAAGGTCTGACATCACTCCAAAATCAAATCAATATCACCATCAGTATCAAATAAATAGAACACTTAAATTGAGCGTGTTGATTATTTACCAAGATGACTTAGAAAGCAGTGATAGTCTGGATTTGCCTTCAAATTTTATTGATATAGTATGTTCTATGCCACTTTGGAAGTGTTAGAAGAAAGTATTCAGGTGCTGTATTGGAATAATTTACTATGATCAAACTGTAAAGCCATTGCCCCGCTCACACCAACAACTATGTGTTAAAAAAAATTACATAGTAGATACACCCTATCCAAATCAAAGCCAGAAATTTTAAGTTTATGATATATTGCTTTCAAATTCCTAACACACATAAATTTTGACTACCCGCTGCACCAAAAAGAATGTTGTTATATTAGAATTCAAGTCGTCTTCTATTTTTATTTCTCCCCCTTGTAACATGCGTAGACCTAACATAATTGCCCCTTTGTTATGATCGCTCACACGCGAGGAAATTATGCTCTGGATCAGCATTCCCTCGTCCCTCATTACGTGTGTGCGCGACTCGGATCTGTTTGTTTCGGTTTGGTTGCGCCTGTGCGAGGGCCGCATGTCTCTCCTACATCGTCGCGCTCTGCCGGGTCAACTACTTCGCGTGGCCAGCAATTTGAATGCGTCTCAGTGCTACAACTGCTGCTGTTGCACCACCTCGCACTGATGATGGTCGTGATTGGAATCGCCAAGTGAGATCTGGGAGCTCAAATAACAGCGCGCAATACATGGAAGCGATAAATATTCGTCTGGACTGGACACGCCGCGTTGTTGACCATGCGGATTACTGGCGGGATGTTTTGGATATGGTTTGACGTTTCGGGCACCGTTCTAACAACACTATAGACATAATAAGCTGGATGGACCGGGTTGTCGAAGGGATAATGAGAAAAGGAAGAGAGCCAACTATGTGGGCAAACAGGTTTCTTGCCTGTTTGTTTATCGAGAATGTGCATTTGTTGTGTTTGTCTGGATTGGTGTTAGAATTTGTGTGCTCTTATTTGATATGAGTTCTTGGACGCATTTCTGTTTGTTTGTACCCGCGGACATTTGCGATGTGTTATCTTTACTGATAAACAGCTTGGTGATGGATTCGTGTCTAACTGGGTCGATGTAGTTCTGATTATTTTTATTGCTTTATTACAGGCCCTCACAATTTTTATGCTGTTTGGAACTTTCCCATGAAAATTAACTGATTTTTTCACCGCAGATTATTCTTCAATTTGGTGATAGATATTGATACCAAATTAAAATGTATTGTATTATACTGTATTATATTGTGTTGTGGCGAAAAAAAATCTTCCTTTTTTTTGTTAACTAGTTTTATTTGCTAATTATCTAATACATGCATTCATCTCTTAGACTAGGTGTTCCATGTTTTCTTAACACTATCATCATAATTTGCTATGCAACATTAATTATTAATACATTTCAATTGCCTCTGGCAGTTAGGATTTTTCCTCTGGTTGAATTGAACCATGTAGGAATTAACCTAATTTATACCAAGGGTACAAGAAGCTAATCAGTGCAATAGAAGATTGCAACGATTTTTGTCTAGAACTGGACATTATTTTGTTGGAGACGAGTTCGGTGGTCTAGTGGCTATCGCTTCTGCCTTATAAGCAGGAGGTCGTGGGTTCAATTCCAGGCTCGTCCCTTTCCTACTTTGTATTTCTATCTTAGTTCTTTCTGTGTTTCACGTTTCTACCAAAACGATTCCTACTGTTATAACCTTCCACAAAATCCCAAAACCTCCCGTGGCACCTATGAGAGGTCGTAGAGTTCTCTGCATCTTTCTTAAGTAGGTGTCCAACAAACCATCCTTCCCCTTCCTCAGCATTCGCAAGGACGTGGCCAGGACAGATCTTGACTATTGGAGAGTGCATTGCTTCCATCTAAGAGATAGTGATTAGTCCCAAATCAATATCTGTGGTAACGGTTGAAAGTGATACTACTCTCATACAATAGTCTTGGCTTGTACCACCTACGAATTTGTGCGAACTGCTAAATGCTAAATGCTAATGCTAACTGGACATTATTTTGTTGGACATTTGATGAAATGTTTATTATTTATTTATTCAGACTAAAGCCCCAAACACAGTGTCAGTGGAACAGCGACGGCAACGGCAAATTTGACAGTTGGCCCATATATTTTCTGTCAAATTTGCCGTTTCCGTTCCGCTAACATTGTGTTTGGGGCTTAAGGCCGAAGTGGCCTGTGCGGTATATAAGAGTCTTCTCCATTCGGCTCGATCCATGGCTACACGTCGCCAACCACGCAGTCTACGGAGGGTCCGCAAGTCATCTCCCACCTGATCAATCCACCTTGCCCGCTGTACACCTCGCCTTTTTGTGCCCGTCGGATCGTTGTCGAGAACCATTTTCACCGGGTTACTGTCCGACATTCTGGCTACGTGCCTGGCCCACCGCAGTCGTCCGATTTTCGCGGTGTGAACGATGGATGGTTCTCCCAGCAGCTCATGCAACTCGTGGTTCATTCGCCTCCTCCACGTACCGTCCGCCATCTGCACCTTACCATAGATAGTACGTAGAACTTTCCTTTTGAAAACTCCAAGTGCGCGTTGGTCCTCCACGAGCATCGTCCAGGTCTCGTGTCCGTAGAGGACTACCGGTCTAATGAGAGTTTTGTAGATTGTCAGTTTGGTACGGCGGCGAGCTCTATTCGATCGGAGCGTCTTGCGGAGTCCAAAGTACGTACGATTTCCAGCCACTATGCGTCTCCGAATTTCTCTGCTGGTATCATTTTCGGCAGTCATCAGTGAGCCCAAGTACACAAATTCTTCTACTACCTCGATTTCTTCACCACCGATGCAAAATCGCGGTGGGTGGCTCACGTTTTCTTCTCTTGAACCTTTTCCTACCATGTACTTCGTCTTCGACGTGTTGATGATTAGTCCGATTCGCTTGGCTTCCCTGTTCAGTCTGATGTAGGCTTCCTTCATCTTCTCAAAGTTACGTGCCATAATATCTATGTCGTCGGCGAAGCCAAATAGCTGAACGGACTTATTGAAAATTGTACCACTCGTGTTAATCCCTGCTTTTCGTATTACCCCTTCCAAAGCGATGTTGAATAGCAGACACGAAAGACCATCATATTGCCGTAACTCTCTGCGCGTTTCGAAGGGAATCGAGAATGCCCCTGAAACTCGAACTACGCACATCACCCGATCCATCGTCGCTTTGATCAACCGTGTCAGTTTATCCGGAAATCCGTGTTCGTGCATTAGCTGCCATAGCTGGTCCCGATCGATTGTATCATATGCGGCTTTGATGTCGATGAATAGATGATGTGTGGGCGCGTTGTATTCGCGGCATTTCTGCAGTACTTGGCGAATGGCGAACACCTGGTCCGTAGTGGAGCGTTCGCCCATAAAACCCGCCTGATACTGCACCACGAGCTCCCTTGCAATTGGTGCTAGTCGCCGGCATAAAATTTGGGAGAGTACCTTGTAGGCGGCGTTCAGTAATGTGATTGCGCGGTAGTTGCTACAATCCAGCTTATCGCCCTTTTTGTAGATGGGACACACGACACCTTCCATCCACTCCTGCGGCAAAACTTCCTCCTACCAAATCTTGGTAATCACCCAGTGCAGCGCTCTAGCCAGTGCCTCACCACAGTGTTTAAATGGCTCTCCTGGTAGTTGGTCAACCCCAGGGGCTTTGTTGTTCTTCAGCCGGCCAATCTCCTCCTGGATTTCCTGGAGATCCGGAGCCGGTAAAATTATGTCCTGCGCGCGTTCTCCTAGGTCCATCACCATACCGCCATCTTCGACTGCCACATCGCTATTCAGGTGTTCTTCGTAGTGCTGCCGCCACCTTTGGATCACCTCACGCTCGTTCGTAAGAAGGTTCCCGTTTATGTCCTTACACATATCAGGCTGTGGCACGTGGCCCTTACGTGAACGGTTTATCTTCTCATAGAACGTGTGTTATTAGCGCGGTACAGTTGCTCCGTCTCTTCATGGTCTCGATCTTCCTGCTGGCGCTTTTTCCTCCGGAAAATCGAGTTTTGTCTGTTCCGCGCCCGTTTATATCGTGCCTCGTTCGCCCTCGTGCGGTTTGCAGCAATCTCGCCCATGCTGCATTATTCTCTTCTGCTAACTACTCACATTCGCCGTCATAGTCGTTTATCTGATCCGGGGGCACCGTGCCAAGTGTAGCGGTTGCGGTGCTACCAATGGCGGATCGAATATCTCTCCAGCCATCTTCAAGAGACGCTGCACCTAGCTGCTCTTCTGTTGGGAGTGCCACTTCTAGCTGCTGCGCGTATTCTTGGGCTAGTCCACCGTCTTGTAGCCACTCAATGTTAAGACGGGACCGTCTTCGACGCGTGTTGTACAAAGTCGAGAGTTTTGAGCGCAGGCATACTGCAACGAGGTAGTGGTCGGATTAAATATTCGCAATGCGGTAAGTGCGGACGTTCGTGATATCGGAGAAGAATCGTCGATTAGAACGTGGTCGATTTGGTTTTCCGTTTCTTGGCTAGGTGATCTCCATGTGTCCTTGTGGATATTTTTGCGAGGAAAGAAGGTACTTCGGACTACCATTCCTCGGAAGGCTGCGAAGTTTATGCATCTTTGGCCGCTGCCATTCGATACGGTGTGCAGACTATCCAGTCCGATGCCCGGTCTATACATTTCCACCCTTCTTACCTGTGCCGCAGTGGGCATCCATCGTATGTCTGCTCCAGCTGTGCGTAGAACGCTTCTTTCTCGTCGTCGGGTCTCCCTTCGTGTGGGCAGTGCACGTTGATGATCTTTTTCTTCTTCTTATTGGCATTACATCCCCACACTGGGACAGTGCCGCCTCGCAGCTTAGTGTTCATTAAGCACTTCCACAGTTATTAACTGCGAGGTTTCTAAGCCAAGGTACCATTTTTATTTTATTTTATTTTTTGCATTCGTATATCATGAGGCTAACACGATGATATTTATGCCCAGGGAAGTCGAGATAATTTCCAATCCGAAAATTGCCTAGACCGGCACCGGGAATCGAACCCAGCCACCCTCAGCATGGTCTTGCTTTGTAGCCGCGCTAACTTATCTGAGCTAATCTACGCGTGGTGGCAGTACACCGAAGAACATCTGAATGGCGATGTAGAAGACAGCGAGGGTGCATGGTGACGTATCGAAGAGTACCAGCGCATTACAAAAGATTTCCAGGTCAGGTCTCCAGAAAGTCCCAGTAGAAATTGCCTAAGTGAAAATCAAGAAAGACTTGGGAGGAGAAATCTTGTATCGTCGAAGTGGTCAAGTACTTATGTTTGGGCTTTTTAGTTTCCACCGAAAATGCTACTAGCAAAAATATTCGAAGTCACAGCACGTTTCAGAGAAGAGTACTTATTTTGAACTCCGCAAGACCTTTCCACCGAATAGAGATTACTGAACCGCTTGTTAGGCCGGCAATCATCTACTGACTGGTTCTGGCCAATCATTGGGGAGAATATGCACTAGGCGTTTTTAAAACTCGGGTGCAGCGTTTATTTTGTATGATGATGGAGTGTAGAAAATGACACATGGTGAAAGCATAGTATGAGTTATGAATTGCATCATGCGTGACTAGTGACGTGTGGCTGTAGCCTATGCTGTATGGACAAAATGGAATAGACGCTTCTATTTACTGCACACAGCACTTCGGCTTTATTCTGATAATAATGAAAAACTAAATTGCGCCAAGAACATCATCTTTTGAGTCTCCTTCAATGTACATACATACCAAGGCACAGAATCTGGCACCATCTCGTTGGCTGAAAAAATGTACCAATGTGATGACCTTTAATCACACTTACCACTCTAACTAAATAGAGTAATTTAGATTCTATCATAACCAATTCGGTTAGCCACATTTTAGTTAAAATAATAAATACAGATACCAAAGCATATTAACAACCACCCTAAGAGCTTCATCACCACATTCAACAGCATAACTAAAACATATCGCGCTTGCCCTGGTTCTCCTCTCGCATGGATCTACGCTCTCGATATCAAACACGCGTTCGTTTCGCCGGTATCTTTTAGGTGCAATGTAGATGTGCGCTATGCTACGCACACCCATCCACCGTCGTCCCACTCAACAAAGCATAAAACTCCCTCAATCGCTGTAACGCAAGTCGCAATTCGATATGCTGCGCTTTGACTACGCTCACAAACCGCTTCATCCGCGCCAAAGTCCACTACCCAAAGAGCGGTTCCTTTCCAACGGCAATCATTCTCCCACGGACCGCGTCGGCAATCGGACGTAAAATAGCGCGGCGAAGCATTCACCGCGTGGCGCGCAACTGTTCTGTTCCCTCGTTTTCATCTCAAACCCATCCAGAGCGCGTGTGAAGAAGAAACCCACTCGGAAAGAAGTTTTTCCTCCTTGTAGCAGCATTCGACCGCGGTCGTCGTTGAAGTCCGGTTCGCTTCATCGCAAGTGATAGCATCCGCAAAAGTGTAGAAGATATTTGTGTGTCCGAACGAGTTCGAAAAAAGGATTACCCAGATCGCGCAACCAGAAGTCCTGATTAATCACAACCAAAATGGGAGATGCTGCAGTGCCCACCAAGGGGAATGTCCTGGGATGTAAGTGTCTCTGTGTGGTTGGTATCGGTGTAACAAATAAAGGCACCCTCAGTTCGGTGAAATACGCAAAAGATCGACGCGTCCTGTGAATAAAAAGGGCGTCTGATCGCCCAATTTCCATATGGCTGGACAGGGGATGCTGGAGGGTTTGGTTTTGTGGTTGAGTCGCATAGAAGGTGAACCGGGAGGGTGTCGTCATTATTTTCGGATACTCCTCGTTAGACAATGTTAGACGTCAAGGACGTGCTGCTGTGAGTTGGTATAACATTCAACTCTCTGGTAAAGGTCATTCGGCGCGCAAAAGTGGGGCGAAGAGGGATGCGATGGAAGCTACGGATGTGCGCCGAGGAATGGGTAGGAAATTCGAGTCTACCGTGTGCCGCACGAGAAAAAGAAAATCGTTCCACTTTCTCTTCGATTTCAGTATATTGATTCTGAAGGAACGTGTACCGTGGATTATATTTATAAAGTAAAAACGTGTTTGCAATACCTTTTGAACGTGATTGTCTTTGGAACAAGATATTGAAACTTGAGAACGATTTTCAATCCACTTTTATAGAAAAAAAAAATATCTGAATAGGACAGTACACCGAAAATAAGATTTCATTTCTACCCTGCATTATGACTCAAAGCATCATCTTTGAAATCGTTATAATCAAATTAACAAATAATGGCCAAATATTTTACAATCCCAATTTCGATCAATTGGTAATTGGTTCCTTTTTCTTAAGAATGGGGGGGAGGGTTGGTGGTCAAATTACGTTTGATTTATTCAATACACCGTAAAGAAAGTGAGTGAGTGCCTCGCCGAATAATACCGTTTTACATGGTAGATCTAATATGAACAAATATTTTTTTATAATGTTTGCGATCGTATTATAGAAAACAGCGACATAATTTGAAAATCTGAAAAATAATTATTTTCCCAAAAGGTATACATCATAGAATTAAAACAATCCCAGAAATTAACTTAAGTAAATCGGGCTTATGCTAGCCACAACCGTATTTAATGCCAAATTGACTTGATTCTTCACTTGATATTGATTGCCTAAAACCAATTGAATTTCTGGTCATACTTCAGAAGTATATGTTTTAGGTGACATTGAAGAAAATAATAAAAAAAAAACTTTCTTGTAGTGTCTGGGGAAAACTGTGTTGAATTTATCACGTCAAGAAGTCTACGAAGTCTTTGAAATATTACGCAATGAAAAAGACGTCATTTATGGTTATCTTTCTTTTCCACGAAATACACTTGCATATTTATAATCGAAAAACTCGGATTTGCTACCTAGCGATGGTAGGTAAAATTAATAGGAATTGGTTACATTACTCTAATGTAATTCAATGTTTTGCATTTGTTACTTACGGTGAGTGTTATTTGAGCGGCATATTGTTGTCTTGCAGAATAATTAACCTTCTGTCTGTGCTCAAAAAAACTTACGTTGTCTGTGCTCTGAAAAATTGAAATTGAAATTGCTATAACTTTTTTAATGCTTGGCCAATTTTGGATTTTTGGGGCTGCTTCGAAAGATAATTTAATCATCTTTCAGGTCGTTACAAAATATTAACTATTGGTGGGCGGGCACATCGCAGGAGGTTTTAGTGAACAAGAGTATAAAACCAGTGATTTTTCATGATTATTTTACTTATATCCGAAAATCCTACCCATTTTGAACTGCACCTTTTTTAAAAAGGTTATGCAGGAAGGCATGTGCTCTGGCATGAGGCGTTGATAAGTTTAGAACTCGGCCGCAAGGTTTGGTATATTTGAATTCATTATTTTGGACTACTTAAGATATTCCGATATATAGAATTCTCCTCAGTGTAAATATTCTTATCGCACAAATTCAAAAATTGGAAGACGTACTCATTATATTGAGCACCGCTTTGTAGTGCTAGACATCCTGAACAATGTTGCCGAATACAACTTGAGTGTAGGTATGAGGGATCTCAAGCTAAAGCAATACTTCATATATGCAAGAATATTGCAAGTCCGCTAGCGCCGCCTATTTGTAAATTTCCTAATTATTCATTTCATCACATGACAGTCCATTCCCACCAGACGAACTTTATTAAAGACGTCATCTTTACAAATTTCAAATTTGTGCGATAAGAATATTTACAATGAGGAAAACTCCATATATCGGAATTACTTGAGTAGTCTAAAGTAATGAATTCAAATATACCGCCACCTAGCGACCAAGCTCTAAACTAATCAATGCCTCATATCAAAGCACACGCCTTCCTGCATAACCTTTTTGAAAAGGTGCAGTTCAAAATGGGTAGGATTCTCAGATATAAGTAAAATAAGCATGAAAATCACTATTTTTGTACCCTTTTTACGAAAACCCCTCCCCGCGATGTACCCGCCCACCTATAGTCAATCTTTGGTAACGACCTGAAAGATGATTAAATTATCTTTCGAAACAGCCCCAAAAATCCAAAATTGGCCAAGCATTAAAAAAGTTATAGCAATTTCAATTTGGGGTCAATTTGACCCCAGAGCACAGACAACGTAAGTTTTTGAAAAAGTACACTGTAGCGCATATTTTCAAGATTTTTGAAGTGAATTTGCACCTAGGAGACAGATCTCGGCGAGTTTTACCAAACTACCAAAAATTAGGAGAATCGGTTGAAAATTAAAAAAATGGCAGCCACTCAAAGTGGCCTGGGGTCATATTGACCCCAGAGCACAGACAAAAGGTTAAAAATGGCCTAATGTCTGGATTTTCATCTCTGGTTTGAATCTTAAAAATGATTTCATATAAAGTGGTGTATTCAATACAAATAGAAATTATTTCACAGAATGGGCAATAAGCATTTCACAATGGAAGCAGATCTTCAAATCTTCAATGTCTGATGTGGGACGAACGCTTCTTCATAGTAGCAGCTCGAATTGGAGTTGGTTCTCTCTCCCAAGATCCATGTTCGTTTTCATGCGCTTCACAGACGAGATAGGATAATCACCACTTTCCTCTTTTATCCTGAATCCCTTTCGTATTCCTCCATCCGGGTTTATATTATCTCCATACGACATTTCTCCTTCGCTTGTGGTTCTATGGCACGTAGACTATTTTTGGACTTCCTAAATGTTACTCCTAGCATAAACACAGGGGCATTATGTAGGGTAGAATACGGCATTGGCAGGGTGCGACAGTTGTTGGCACCCTCAACAATATTTGCGCTTTCCAGCAAACATACACTATTTATGAACATAATTTTGATTCAGTCACACAATTTCAAGTCTAAGCTTTCATTTGAATAAGTTGTTTGTGTAAAAGTAGCTAGATTTGATGTGTTAATCACCGAAACAAATTTGCGCCTACGAAATCTTTACCATTATTGCATTGCCAAAGAAAGCAGCGCACGAAAAGCAAACTGTTACTTACTTTTTTGGATCGCCTGTTTCTCCTCTTTATTGCGTATAACACGACAAAGTAAGTACGTAAACTACTTTTTACGCTTTATCACCACTTGATTATCACCACAAAGAGCAAATTTATGCAATATTTGCTCTATATTTCACTAAATAAAATCGGGACTGTTAGTTTTCTTTGACAGCAGCACACTTCGGAATAGAGCGAGAGAATGTGTTTGTGAGCATATCAAACACACGCTAGAAAGATACCACGCACAACTCTATGTGATTTGATTTTAGCAAAAATACGAACAAAATATCCGGCGATGACATTTATTTAAAAAAAAGTGTTAAAATACAAATGCTTCTATTCAGAAATTTACGCAGACCATGAATTAGCAAGCAATTAGTGATAGCAACACCGTAGTATTTTAACCCTTATGTGGCTGACAAGATCGTTTTCCTTTTGCAACTTCAATACTTTCCAAGCTCATCAAAAAAATCATAACCATTCCCATTCCTACATAGCGCATTTCAACCATAAATAATTGCCTACTTTTAGGGTATTATCTATGATTCAACTGTGAAACGTAGCGTAAGAATGGGGTGGCTACAGCAGCTGGATAGGACAGTGCTGCAGCTGTCCATTATTCAACATATGAAGACTCGCGAGGTGGAATATATTGTTAATATACTATACTTCCAGAACCGACGAGCTTTGTTTCAACAATTGATTAATTATATATTTTTTACATTATTTAAAAGACGGTTAAGTATTCGAAACTTGCAAATTTGGATTCCATTTTTTTAGATTAATTCTCGAATAAAGCAGAAATTTGTACTTCATTTGTATGGGAGTCCCCCTTCCAGAAGAGGAGGGGACTAATACCATTATAAGAATCTTCATCGTTCCCAAAAACCTCTACATACAAATGTTCATGCCGTTTCCTAGTCTATAAAGGCAGATAGACAAAAATCTCTTCTCATGTGTATAGATTTGGTTTTACGTAGTTTACGTCGCGCGGTCGTGTCTTGTACACAACAACCATGATTTTTTTTTTATGAAACAAACATATCATGTAAGGACCGTAATCGTTTATTTACGTTTTACACTGTAAATTTATGTTTTCCCCCCGCGCTGGTTATTCCCATCTACTGACGAAGTCGGATAACCTGTACATAAAAAAATATTGTATAAGGCATTACAAAAGACAAAAGATGTAAATCTTGGCAGCGGACAAAAAGCATGTAAGTTCCCTTCTCCAAAATGGCTAACATTATTCAAATAGGTTGAAAATGGTAAAAGTTATGAAATTGTCAATATCCGGCTACCCAATCTACCACTCACGCCTGTTTTTTGTTGGCCGCATAAGGGTTAAATTTGTTTTACAATGTGTTTAAATGCTTTTGCCTATCTGTCTACATGACATAAAATTGATGTCAAGGCTAAAAATTCCTGCTTTGTTTTAAGCCAGTTTTGATAAACAATGAAGTTTGTTCCAAAATTGAGTGAAGCGAGATGAGCGTGCGGCCGATTCATATGAATGAATTTACTGCTGGAGTATATAAACAACCAGCATTTGGCACCAATACATTACCAGTTTTCTACTTCCATGTCTAGTTGCTAAAGGGAACAAACTCATTGCTGATAATAGAAATTGCTATGCCAATAGAAGAAACGTTGACCTGTTACTTTATATTAAATTTACTGAGTTTGTGGTAAAAGGTGTTATATTTAGTGAACACCAATCATCAAAGAAAGAGCATACAAATGTATACCAGTTAAACTGTACCTGTGTTTTAGTGTAATTATTCATTATTTTTATCTTTCAATTTGACGAATGTCTTAGACTGCCAAGAATAGGTATTTTCCCCTATATCCTGTTTGATTTTCTTACATTCCCCTTTGCCCGACTTCGGATGCTCATCATCACCCAATGACAGCTCCTTATTGTTTAGAAATTCCAATTCACCTGATTGAATCTCCACGACGCCGCTTGGGAATGTTTCGAGATGCCGATTCACCATAACGTTCATGCAACACCATAGTCATAAGTTGTTCTGAAAATTAGCAATTTCAGTTGGATGAAGGCGTCTCTTTTTCGATTCCTCCTGTAATTTTCTTCAGAACGATCGCTAAGAACTGCTCTACTGAATGACATCCATTGCCGTCTTCAGCAAACCAAGAAAACGATGCTTGGGGATGGAACCACGACTGAGTTTCTTTCACTTTTAAAGTATTTGCCTCCATGATTTCTTCAGTGGCTTGAAGAACGCAGCATATAGCGGTTGACATATGTATATGAGTAGCGTTGGGGGCAGGAAGGCAATCTTGAAAAGCAAACATAAATATAAATGTTTTTTTTTTTGTTATAAGTAAAACGAAATCACACCAGATTAACCTTGAAGGCCACCTTCAATCCAAGTCAGCTACCGATGTAGCTCCCGCAAACATGACCGAAAATGAACTCTTGGGATGGTAAAGAACGTTTTCGACATGTCTCTGTCCATTCCTCACATCCATTGTTTTTACTCCGGATCATCGGTAAAGTTGGTTTTGTCAAAATTAATTATATTTGCCGAAGGAACATTTTAAGAGTGATGGCGAGTTTATCAAAATTTTCACTTTCACTGGATCCACTTTTGCACGATTTCTTTTGAGGTTTTCTGAGAACCGTGCAGACAGTGTTGACTTGTTACGTAGAAGGAACGAACAAATCCAGCCATATCCTTAATCTTGCTTCACGTTTGTTCGTGTCCAAATATCTTTGTACGAGGAATCGTATATCCGACTCGGTGAGAGGAAATTCTTATTGTCCTGCTATCACCTTTAAAACGGTATATCTGCCATGTTTTCCGGTTCCCAATCTATGAATTCGATTATAAACAGTTCCATATGGAGCACTGTATCGACGCTTAGCTTCGCGGATAGAAATTTCACAGCTTTCGACGGATGCCACCGCGGCCGACAAGACTTCCTATGCGTACTTGAAACAGGCCTTCGAGTCGGCGGTTTTTACGCTTTCGTGCAATACAGTGCCGATAATTCTTCGTCGCCATAGCCAAGTCCTGGTTGGCTACCATAAACCCTTCTGTTTCTGAGAAGAGTTCACCCCGCACCAGCCATGTATTGGACGCTGCTTTGTCGATATATTCTGGCACGAAATATCTTCGCAACTGCTGGATCTGGGAAACACATACTGTCTGTAAATCGGTGACGCCTCTTTCTCCTACTGTACGTGGCAGGGTGACTCTCTCGATGGACGATTTTAGATGGCGCATGCGATGCTTGGTGAATGCTACTCGTAATGCTGGTTCTAACGCCTTCAAATCAGTCTTGGTCCACTTCACCACTCCGAAACTGTATGTCAACAAGCGCACGGCAAACGTGTTTATCGCCTCCACTTTGTTGCCGGCCGACAAGAAGTTCTTCAAAACACCATTGACACGAAGCAAGAACTAGCTCTTTCTTGATCATTGTGTGCCGAATTCCTTTCAATTGCAGGAAACCTAGGAATTGTACGTTTCGCCTTCGCCATTTTTCGAATTTTCTCCTGTTCGTTGACGCGGAAACTGTCGACATCCACCAGGCGGTGTAAATGTATGGATCGACATTTATCGATTCCAAACTCCATCCGGATGTCGTTGCTGAATACCGTTACAAGCTGCATAAATTGGTGCAGCTTCTCCACAAAATCGGCAAAGAGTCAATTCGTCCATAAAGAAGGTGTGGGTAATGTTTGTGCTCCTTTCTCCAATCTTCAAATGATAGCCATAGTTGCATTGGTTGAGTGCTCTGCTAAGAGGGTTCATGAAAAGGCAAAAGCATCGGTAATGTGTAGGAATGTACTCCACATCCTCTGAGCGTGCTGCATTAGCTGCGTTACCGTCTACAGTGGGGCGTCAAAATCCGTACACTTGTCACTTAAGCACCTCAGTATACGAAAATGTATCTAGAAAATAGGAAACGAATGCAAATGAAACGTTCGTCTTTGATATAGGGGCACGAAGGCCTCTACTTTTGAAATGTTCCAAATTTACACAATAAAACCTACGAAAACATGATAAAATAATGAATTGAATCAACACCTCCTGAATTGAAATCCGTCCACCGTGGACGGATTTCGAATCAAAGGATCAAAATCCGTATAAGCCTATCTGACGTTTAATCATCTTTCTCTTGCACGCGCACGGGAAGAATAGGTTTTGTTTTGTTTGTATGAAAACAAACCCTATCCCATCTGTACGCGTGCAAGAGAAAGATGATAAACGTCAGTTAGCCTTATAGCTATTTTTTAACTAAATATTCAAATTGAAGGCGACTGATTGACTAAACTACCACTGCAAATAGTTCAAAACGCACCTTGAAAAGCGATCCCTTCGATTTGTATTCCACTTATCTCACTTTATGATTCGCAATTTGCAATTAAACCACAGTTAATTTTGGTGCAATTATGTTCTAAACGCAAACAAATGGCGCCAGTTTGGTTGGTGGCGATTTGTTTTTAATCTATGTTGTTTTACATTCAAAGCCTACTTTTCATCTCATTGGCACAAAAGCTTACTGTCAAGTATATGAGAAGAATAAGATAAAATATTTATAAATTAATTACCCTAAACTCCCTTTATTTGCTTGACATCTCATGATGTGGACGGATTTCGGTCCCCCACGACATCTTGTACAACAGCAGTTCCTTAAGAATAAAATGTACCTTAAAGGTAACTTAGGCGTAAGCCTTCTTATACTACAAACGTAGTACCTATGGATCACATATGGATTAATCTCTGTTGTCCATATGATCCATTGCCTTTATTATTATTATTAATAATATTTTGGCTCATATATAAATATGCAAACCGTAAAAAAAACGAGCAATAGGAAATTCTTTTTATTTCTTTCTTTTTTGTATGAAAGGGTTGTGATTTGAAAAGCATATGTAAATATTCAATGAATGTTAGTCTTACCACAGATGGAAATTACAATGTGGAAACTATTATTCTAAATCATTAACATTACTATGCAACTCTAAAAGATCCCATACGAAAACGCAGGGGACTCCAGTGTATGAAGTGATTCACAAGCAGGTGTTTCCCAGATTACATTGAAGCATCGAGCCACACCTATTCAAACAACACACTCCCCTTGCCAATCAAGCACTGTCCACTAATAGCCACAGTAACTGCCACTCACAGCAATCAAACGTTTGTCGCCTGGTGTCATCACAACAATCTACTTCACACCAAACTCCCTTTAGCACACATCTTGCCCAATACCCATATTCGCTCGGCTCATTTGGAGGGCAGCGGCATCGCCGCTCAACATCACCGAAAACAAATGGTTCTAATTTTAATCCCACGCCACCCAATCCCGAAGCCATTTGCGACGGTGCGTGCCCAAATTAAAACTAGACCGCATTTGGATTCCACGTCCTCTGCTTTTGATTCGTGCACGCCAAGCCAAGCGCGCGCGGTGGTGGCGGCGAGTGACGCGATAATTATAGAAAAATCACTCAACCGCAGAACCATTCGCATTCTGATGTTTACACAAATGTAGCGGAATCGGGAGAATTTTCGCGAAATTGATTCGCAGTTCATCCTAAGGACAAACATTTCAGAATCGGAAAATGGTTGACCCTATCGTCGTTTGTTCGCGATGCCGGAGAGACAAATAAATCATCGATTGACGAAATTGTTTATGTAAACTTTGAATGAAGGTCAATATGTGACTTAGTAAAGTACAATAAACAGATCATACAAATTCTCATGTAAACAAACACACAAAATGTGTATTCGAATTTTTTCAGCCATACTTCAAGTCTTAATCCAACCGATCTTATAATTAATCAGATTTGCAGTTACGAAACAATATTCAGTTATTTAAGTCTGACTGCAAATCCAACAAATGAGATGTTTTTGTTCAAATGAAAATTATCGAAATAAATCCTGAAATTTTGAGTGAGTTTCCATATGCATGATTTGGAGGAAGAGCTATGAAGCATATTTGAAGAAACTTGTTTTGTAAAATCCAATGGAGGTAGGATTTTATTGTTTTTTTTTTTATCCAATACCGTTGAAGGATATTTGAAGGAACATAAGCAGAATCCCGTAACAAATTGTGCTTGACATTAGGGAAACAATTCTGAAACAAATAAACCTTTTTCCAAATAGGGGGAATGGCGGCTTTGGCAGGTTTTGTTCTATTATTGTCACGGTGGTTTTTTATGACTGATTATGCTCAAATTTGGCCTAAATATCAAATTGCATATCAAAGAATATTGTGGCCTCAAATATTTGCATATCAAAGAATATTGTGGCCACATTTCATAAAATTTGGTCAACAAAAACCCCCTGCCAATAATAGAACAAAACCTGCCAAATCCGTCTTTTCCCCTACTAAAATAATGTTTGGAAAACATCTGAAGTTACTTTTGAATTGAGTCTTGAAAAAACTGGGGAAAATAGCAACATGAATGAAGTCTTAAATGACTTCTCAGATAAATTCGTAGGTTTTGAGTTTTCCACATCGTGACTGTAAAACAAATATTAATGCAGCCAGCACACAGCCGATTCACACAAGATTCTCATGTCTTGATGATTTTGATGATTTTGATGATTTTGATTCAAATTAATAAATAAGCTTAGATACTTGATACTGGATGGGCTACAGCTCTTCGATAAACCTACGCCGAATGGAGTATCCTTCTCCCCTGGACTCGATCCTGAGCCAATCGCTCCCAGTCGCCCTGAACATTGAGCGCCCTCAGGTCCTCTTTAACTGCCAAAAGCCATCGTGTTCCGGGTTCTCTACTAAATATTATCTTCGCTTGACGTTCTTCCGGCATACGAACGACGTGTTCAACCCACCGTAGTCTGCCGTGTTGTATAAGCCATGTCCAAAGTCCATGGTTCATGGCCGTATAAAGCCGCCGGAAGAATCGGAGTAGTATACAGCGCAAATTTTGTCTTCGTTTGCAGACTACGGGACTTAAACTGGTTACGAAGTACGTAATAGGCCCTATTTGCAGCTGCAATACGCCTTTTCATCTCGCGGATAACATCATTATATTCTTCTTCTTCTTCTTTTTCTTCTTTTTCTTCTTCTTCTTCTTCTTCTTCATCTTCTTCCCCTTCTTCTTCTTCATTGGCACTACATCCCCCACTAGGACATCGCCGCCTCGCAGCGTAGTGTTTAATGAGCACTTCCACAGTTATTAACTGCGAGGTTTCGAAGCCAAGTTACCATTTCTGCATTCGTATATCATGAGGCTAATATGATGATACTTTTATGCCCAAGGAAGTCGAGACAATTTCTAATCCGAAAATTGTCTAGACCGGCACCGGGAATCGAACCCAGCCACCCTCAGCATGGTCTTGCTTTGTAGCCGCGCATCTCACCGCACGGCTAAGGAGGGTCCTTAACATCATTATCGCACGTCACTAATGTTCCAAGATACACAAATTCTTCTACCACTTCAAATTTTTCACCATCCAGCAACATTTCACTACCACCATCACTAATAAACCCACTTTGATTGCCAGCGACCATGTACATTATTTTGCTGGTATTGATCGTGAGTTCAATCATCGCTGTCTCCCTCTTAAAATGCGCAAAAGCCTTTTCCACGGCACGGCGATCTATTCCGATAATATCGATATCATCCGCAAATCCCAGGAGCATATGCGATCTTGTGATAATGGTATCGCTTCTCTGCACGCCAGCTCTCCTAATCGCTCCCTCGAGCACTATATTGAACAGTAGATTCAAGAGTGCATCACCCTACTTTAATCCATCTAAGGTAACAAATGATGTTGATATTTCATCCACAACCCTACACTTGATTTCGATCCGTCCAACGTTTTACGAATCAGCCGTATCAGTTTCGCCGGAAAACCATATTCTTGCATAATTTGCCATTTTTCTCTCCGTTTCACTGAATCGTACGCCGCCTTTAAATCAATACACAGATGATGTGTCTGCAAGTTGTACTTCCGGAATTTATCAAGGATTTGTCTCATAATTGTCGAGTAAACATTTGATCCGCCGACGAAGGACTCTGCAAGCGGCCTCAATCTGTTGAACAGAATACGGGACATAATTTTGTACGCCGAATGAAGGAGGGTTATTCCTCGGAAATTGGCGCACTCCAGCCTGTGCCCTTTCTTAAAGAGAGGCCAAATGGGGCCGTCCAACCAGCTAGCAGGCTATTCTTCGTCTTCCCACATTTTCGACATAACATGGTGCAGAACTTCAAAAAACTGCTAACTGCCATGTTTGATAAGTTCAGTCGGGAGCTGGTCCAGCAGCCTTATTGTTTTTCATTTCTTTAATAGCTTTTCTAACCTCATTTACTGTAGGCGACTCCACAGCGCGTCCATTGTCTCTAATATTTATTCTGTTTACCGATGCACCGTCATTTCCACTATTCAACGAAGTCTCGAAGTGTTGCATTCACCTGGCAGCCACTTGGGTTTTATCTGTCAGCAAATTCCCTTCTTGATCGTTGCACAAGACGGGAGATGGCGCTGTCTTTCTCCGCACGCCATTGACAGTCTCATAGAATCTCCGCATATCATTCTGCTCCATTTTTCCCTGCGCCTCACTAATCATTTGCTCTTCATACTCTTTTTTCTTCCTGCGGTGGGTTCGCTTTTCGGCTGCTCTTGCTTCCTTGTACCGATCTCTATTCGTTCGGGTACCCGACACCAACACCCGGCTTCCGGCAACGTTCTTCTCGTCTGTCACTCTCTGACACTCCACATCGAACCAACCCGTCCTGGGTCGCCTCTGTGCAGTGCCTACCACTTCTCGTGCTGTTGGGCTCACCGCTCCATGGATCGACTCCCATAGATCGTTGATGTTGTCGCTAACGTTGATTGCACTTATCCGTTCGTCGAGCTTCTGGCGGTACTCAGCCGATACTCCTTCCGCCGACAATCGCTGGATATTGTAACGCATCGTTCGCTGTGATCTTTAGTTCGATACAGTTGACAAACTGTGATTGAATTTTACTGACAACGAGGTAGTGATCAGAGTCAATGTTCGGACCCCTTAATGCCCCCACATCGATAACATCCGAGAAATGGCGCCCATCCACCAGAACATGGTCTATCTGGTTGCAAGTTTCACCATTTGGGCGTCTCCAGGTGTGCTTTCGGATATTCTTCCGTGCAAAATAGGTGCTACTGATGGCCATCTCTCTAGCAGCAGCGAAATTTACTAGCCGTAGGCCGTTGTCATTGGTAGCGGAGTAAAGACTCTCCCTACCAACTATGGGACGGAAAAATCCTCTCTACCGACCGGAGCGTTAGCGTCTCCGGTAACAATTTTCACGTCATGCTTTGGGCGCTTTCGATAGGCTTTATCAAGACTTTCAAAAACGTGTCCTCCACTTCGTCAGATTTATCGTTTGACGGTGCGTTAACGTTGATTAGACTGTATTGAAGAATTTGCCCCGTATCCTCAACACACAGATTCGTTCGCTAATGGGTTTCCACCGCATCACTCGCTTCATCTGCTTGCCCATCACTACGAAACCAACTCCATGCTCTGCTTTTCCGCCGCAGCTTTTATAGATGTTATATTTGAATGCAGTGTTGGTCGTGGGATCCACATCTCGGAATTCACGTTCTGCGGATCTGGGCCATCGGACTTCTTGAATAGCGACCACGTTCACTCCAACCTTCTGCAGTTCACAAGCCAGAAGGCTCACTCGTCCAGGTTCATTTAGGGTCCTGATATTCCAGGTACCGAGTTTCCAATCATAGTCCTTATTTCGTTGCCGGGTCGGTTGCCAAAAATAACGTTCTCTTTTCTTCTATCTCCATTTTTCGTGGTATTTGAGAGGCTTCAATAAGCTACCTTACCGGGGTCGAGTTACCTACATCGCGATGATGGGGCTGCCACCTTAGGTATAGCTGACTCGATACAGCATTTCGTTATTCAGCCGCTGGGTACCAGTCAGACGCTGTTTGAGCCGCACCCCCTGGTGAACAGACGCTCGATGCGTGCCTTCTCACTCTAGCTGATGTCACAAGGGCAACAGTGCCCAGGCTGCACTATCAGCTGAGTACACAACCCTCAGCTAGCGGTATTTTGTCATCGGACGACCTGTGGAAGCGTGAGATAGGAACTTGTGGGTACCAGAGCTATGTTGGGCGCTCCTTTATTGATGTCAACCCACCATTTGGCAGCCCATAGACAGGCCTAAAAAAAGGTTTTTAAAGATATTTTTGAAACTAACAGTTTCAGCTCAATACAATGTTCTACAAAAATGTATACATAATCAAAAGAGACCACTTCTGGAAGATATCCGGGATGTTTTTTGCAAACATGACTTGTTATCGGCGATTTAAGGTCGAAAATAGTGATATTTGAAGACTTTATATGCGACAGAGGGGCAAATTAGAGCAGGTTAATCCCCATTGAATTTATATTAGCTCGTTTGTTATTCCACGTGCTAATAATTATGTCTGTTACTATGTCCCGAAGACACTGATGTAGAAAAACAACACCCTGAAGTGGTAAAAATAAGTTCTCGATTTTCGCCAAACGCTCCACTGTGCATTGCTCGCTCTATCCTACTTAGTTATGTTCAATGTTCATCCCACCTGTCCTATCTACTTAAAGCGAGCATTAGTTTTTTTCAAAATGAAGCATGCATGATTTGATTCAAAAGCCTAATGCTTATTTTCGTGTTTGTTACAGATGTCCAAAGCGAATTTTTCTGAGATTTAAAATCTAAACAAAATCATCAGGAAAGATGTGATGCTTTTTGGGTCAATGATTTTGTTATTTTTATTGAACTTTTTTTTGCTATGCACAGACATACGAAAGTATTTTGAGACAGCGAACAGCATGTTCTTAAGTTGGGAATCGGTTCAAACTAACTCAGAATAGACTCAACAACTTCCAAACAAGCTATGACCTATGTTTCGGCTATTGGCACACATCACCATTCCCCGTCACCTGTCTACATCCCAAAATGTAAATAAAACAGCCGAAACTTGGTGGCGGCGAGATATCGGGAGTGAAAATCTGAAAACACAATAAACCGGGCGTCACCATCGTATCAGTATCACCAAGCCCGCGCGTGATGGATTAAGAAAGTGAATGATTTGTCTGGCCGGATTGGAGATGTTCGGTGGGTGGTGATTCGTTGGTACATTGCAGACGGTGTTATTTTGATTCTTTTGTTATTTACGAATGTTTTGTTAGTGGTTGCTTCGAAAGACATGCTTTTCCCAAGACAATCACGAATAACAGATCACCGATACGCATAAATTGAGATAATATTGCTACAGAGACAAATGAAGCTTATTGTTAGACTTTTTTTTAAACACCCAATTTTGAAGATCTGTGGATTTTTTGTTCCGAGTTTAATGTCATTTTAATATTATTACTTCCTATTTAGAACACATGTAAAAAGTAACTTGTTTTAAAAGTAACAAAATGTGCCTACACATTCTTAGAGCTGGCACCCTGCGAGTAAGTCTCCATTGGATAAAGCTCTATTTTGACAACAATTTTGACTACATATCAAATAACCAGATCAGATTACCCTAGTACAAACATATTATAACGAAAATGACGAAAACAGAAGCATTCTCATCCAGCTGTGATCTATTCATACAAATCTAACAAGCCTCATTCATCAGATTCTAATTCGAAAACAACTCATCTCATCGAAAACAACACAACACATATAATAATGCAGCAATCAGTAACTCATTGATTCAAATAGAGCAGTACAAAATATTTCTTTGAAAATCACTTTCCCTACGAGCACATACAATGCAATATACAGAAAAAAATATATTCCCCACCGAGCGTCTTTGTTTCGCTCATCCTACGGTAGGCATAACCTACCGCAAAACGCCGGCTGCAGTACCACCCACCGCCACATTTTCCCGTTGCCCTTTCTTCACGTGACATCCCGCGTTTCGAGCCGCAGCAGGAAAATTCACCGTCAGCTCCGACAGTTTCCACACGCGACTCTCAGCTTCTCTGCTAACGCATACAGCACAGCAAGGTCAAATAGAGGACAAATATCAAAAGTTGGACGTAGGGTACGGTCTCGTTACTTTGTCCTACATCGTCGGTAACGGTCGTCCGAAGTGTCCGATACTACACATTTCGAATATCCGCCGAAACCAGACCAGTCACACAATGAATCAGCGTGGCACCCTATTTATATTGCTCTCAAAGAATTTCCATCGGTCAGAGCGTCCGCGCGCAAATTGTGTCAAATTGGCGAAAACGACACCCACCGAATGTGTGACCGCAAGATCTTGTTTTATTTAAACTGTTGCATTTGTTCAGCATCTGTGCGATATTGTAGAGTCTCAACTCAATATGTATGCTAATTAAAATGGTATGTTTTGATGGGATCACTTAGAGGGGCCAATTTGTTTGCGTTCCCTCAAATTGCTTTACTGTGGGCCAAACTTGAAAATTTATGGTTCAGTAGGTCAAATGATATTTTATGGTTTGGATTCAACGAGTACCTTTTTGACTCAATTTATAAATAACCTCCATCCGGACAATCATACAGCAAATGCTGGCAGAAGTTGAATAAAGTGTACCGGTTCAACTCAGTCTAAATCAAACAAACGAATTGGTGAACGCTAATTTATTAAAATCTGTCGAATTTCGAATTCGGTTAGACTCAACATTGAACTTCAGAATCAGAATAGACTTGATGTGACGTGATGTCGATGAAATTTTAGAATTGTGACGAACCTTTGAGAATTTCGATTAAATGCTTCAGTTCAGATTTCTCTATGAAGTATTGCGACATACAGGGGATGGACAAAATAATTAGGATAGGCAAATTTTAGGTAAAATTATATGTGCTGTAACTACCTTAGTTATTATCCGATTTTGACAATTCAGGCATGCCTGAACTAGAAAATTAATGCAGTTTGACGGTATGTCCATGGAACTGACTATGGCCATCGGATTCCGGAGATATTCCGGGTTTTTCGGAGGTAGGTTCAAAATCGTAAATTTGAGGTGGATATTAGGAGAAGTTGTGGTTAAAAATTGAATAATATTAGTAACCACAAATGAAGTAGGGCTCTTGCTGATTGGAACCATATATTGAGATTTGGAATCGGACCAGAATTAAGTGAGATATGGCCATTTCTTTAAAATCGGTTCCGATCGATACATATCAAAGGGGTCAGGCCACAACTTCATTTGAATCTCGCTTTTTGATAGATCATCCACTATGATTTTATTCTAGAAGGCCTCTAATGTGGCCAGAATGAAAAACCAATTGAATAAACGAATCCTGGAGTCGCTGGGATGTCCCCGGGGAACCTGTGAATGGGGACATTTAAGTTTTAGCACCAAAATCAGTCATTCGACGGCTCTTTTTTCATGGTTTTCGATCAGGAAGCGAAGTATGAATAGAAAATGGTCCATTGCCGGATCTGACCGCTTCCAGGATCTACGGATTGGCCCCGGGGAACCTGTGGAAGGGGACATTTTAGTTTTACCAAAAAAACAGTTGTTCGACGGCTCTTTTTTCATGGTTTTCGATCAGGAAGCGAAGTATGAATATAAAATAGTCCATTGTCGGCTCTGACCGCTTCCAGGACCTACGGATTGGCCCCGGGGAACCTGTGGAAGGGGACATTTTAGTTTTACCAAAAAAACAGTCGTTCGACGGCTCTTTTTTCATGGTTTTCGATCAGGAAGCGAAGTATGAATATAAAATGGTCCATTGGCGGTTCTGACCGCTTCCAGGACCTACGGATTGGCCCCGAGGAACCTGTGGAAGGGGACATTTTAGTTTTACCGCCAAAACCAGTCATTCGACGGCTCTTTTTTCATGGTTTTCGATCAAGAAGCGAAGTATGAATATAAAATGGTCCATTGATGGCTCTGACCGCTTCTACGGATTGGCCCCGGGGACCTGTGGAAGGAGTCATTTTAGTTCTAGCACCAAAACTAGTCATTCGAAGGCTCTTTTTTCATGGTTTTCGATCAGGAAGCGAAGTATGAATATAAAATAATCCTTTGACGGCCCTGGTCGCTTTCAAGACTTACGGATTGGCCCCGGGGAACCTGTGGAAGGGGTCATTTTAGTTTTACCACCAAAACCAGTCATTCGACGGCTCTTTTTTCATGGTTTTCGATCAGGAAGCGAAGTATGAATATAAAGTGGTCCATTGACGGCTCTGATTGCTTCCAGGACCTACTGGTTGCCTCCGAGGAACCTGTGGAAGAGGACATTTAATTTTTAGCACCAAAACCAGTCATTCTACGGCTCTTTTTTCATGGTTTTCGATCAGAAAGCAAAGTATGAATATAAAATGGTCCATTGTCGGCTCTGACCTCTTCCAGGACCTACGGATTGGACCCCGGGGAACCTGTTGAAGGGGACATTTTAGTTTTAGTATCAAACCCAGTCATTCGAAGGCTCTTTTTTCATGGATTTTGACCAGGAAGCGAAATATGAATTAAAAATTACCATTGACGGCTCTGACCGCTTCCAGGACCTACTGATTGCCTTCGAGGATTCTATGAATGAGGACATTTTAGTTTTAGCACTAAAACCAGTCATTCGATTTTTGATCAGGAAGCGAAGTATGAATATAAAATGGTCCATTGACGGGTCTGACCGCTTCCAAGACCCACGGATTGCTCCTGGAGAATTTGTGTATTATTTTAAGCATCATAACCAGCCATTCGACGTCTCTTTTCTAGTGGTTTCGATTAGGAATCGAGAAATGAATATAAAAGGGACCATTGAGGGCTCTGACCGCTTTCTGGCCTACAGATTGGCCCAGGAAACCTGTGGAAGGGGACATTTTAGTTTTAGCACCAAAACTAGTCATACAACGGCTCTGTTTTCATGGCTTTGGATCAGGAAGCGAAGTATGAAGTAGGCAGGTTCCCCGTGAGCTATCCGTAGGTCCAGAAAACGGTCAGAGCCGTCAATGGTCCATTTCTTGTTCATACTTCACATTCTGATTGAAATCCATGAAAAAAGAGCCGTCCAATGATTGGTTTTTGTGCTGAAACTGAAATGTCCCTTCCACAGTTCCCCGGGGGCAATCCGTAAGTACTGGAAGCGGTCAGATCCATTAATGGTCCAATTTATACTCATACTTCGCTTTCTGATCAAAAATCACAAAAAAAAGCCGTCGAGATATTGGTTTTGGTGCTGCAACTTAAATGTTCCTTTCCACTTGTTTTCCGGGGGAAATCTGTAGGTCCTGAGAGCGGTCAGAGTCATCAATGGTCAATTTTATATTAATACTTTGCTTATATTAAAGAAGAGCTGTCGAATGATTGATTTTGGTGTAAAAACTAAAATGTCCCCTTCCACAGGTTCCTCGGGGGCAACCAGTAGGTCCTGGAAGCGGTCAAAGCTGTTATTGGTCCTTTTACTTTGCTACCTTGCTTCCGGATCGAAAACCTATAAAAAGAGCCGTCGAATAACTGATTTTAGTGCTAAAACTTATAAGTTCCTTTCCACAGGTTCCCCGGGGGCAATCCTTGGGTCCTGGAAGCGGTCAGAGCCGTCAATGATCCATTTTATTTTCGTACTTCGCTTCCTGATCGATAACCATGAATGAAGAGCTGTCGAATGGCTGGTTTTGGTGCTAAAATTAAAATGTCCCCTTCCACAGATTCCTCGGAGCCAATCCGTAGATCCTGGAATCGGTCAAAGCCGTCACTGGACCATTTTATATTCATACTTCGCTTCCTGATCGAAAACCATGAAAAAAGAGCCGTCGAACGACCGGTTTTGGTGGTAAAACTAAAATGTCCCCTTCCACAGGTTCCTCGGGGCCAATCCGTAGATCCTGGAATCGGTCAGAGCCGTCAATGGACCATTTTATATTCATACTTCGCTTCCTGATCGAAAACCATAAAAAAAGAGCCGACGAACGACTGGTTTTGGTGGTAAAACTAAAATGTCCCCTTCCACAGGTTCCCCGGGGCCAATCCGTAGATCCTGGAAGCGGTCAGAACCGTCAATGGACCATTTTATATTCATACTTCGCTTCCTGATCGAAAACCATGAAAAAAGAGCCGTCGAATGACTGATTTTGGTGCTAAAGCTTAAATGTCCCCATTCACAGGTTCCCCGGGGACATCCCAGCGAATCCAGGATCCGTTTATTCAATTCGTTTTTCATTCTGGACACATTAGAGCCCTTCTAGAATGAAATCATAGTGGCCGATCTATCAAAAAGCGAGATTCAAATGAAGTTGTGGCCAGACCCCTTTGATAAGTATCGATCGGAACCGATTTTAAAGAAATGGCCGTATCTCACTTGATTCTGGTCCGATTCCAAATCTCAATATATGGTTCCAATCAGCAAGAGCCCTACTTCATTTGTGGTTACTAATATTATTCAATTTTTAACCACAACTTCTCCTAATATCCACCTCAAGTTTACGGTTTTGAACCTACCTCCGAAAAACCCGGAATATCTCCGGAATCCGGTGGCCATAGTCGGTTCCATGGACATACCGTCAAACTGCATTAATTTTCTAGTTCGGGCATACCTAAATTGTCAAAATCGGATGTTAACCAAGATAGTTACAACACATCTAATTTTACCCAAAATTTGCCTATCCTAATTATTTTGTCCATCCCCTGTATGGCTTTCGAAATGCCGACGAGACATTTTGCATATAGAAGACTTTCTTGACTTCCAAGAAGAATCTATTACACAGGATTTTGTTTTTACACGATTTTTTTCGCTCGTAATTTTGATCGTGTGACTTCAATTTACCACCAACGGCTTTGCAACATGTTTCAAAAAATCCTAAATAATTCAAAGAAAAATCACATGGTAATTAATATGCATTAAGCATTTAGGATGAGTGCAAAATTGAGAAATTGTAAATCGTGTAAAAACAGAATCCAGTGTATTTATTAATGGTATTGGTATTATATCAATTTACATTAATGATGATGATGCGGAGAATAGGAAATATCAAGAAATACAAACAATAGGAAATTGTGAATCACTTTTCTTATCCAAATCGCTTTAATTAGGTTCTCTTATATATAATTATGTAGTTTATAATATTTAAATTTAATTTAAATAAAATCTGGAAAATTGAAGTACACAAACTGAGAAATGTTCGATGAAATTCCGAAAAATTCAACCAGGAAAATATTTAAAAATTATCCGTGCAATTCTCAAACAACTTCTTATGGAAAAACTTTTTATCGAAATTCCGAAGAGTTTTCATTGCAAATTTCCAAGCATTTCCTGTTGAAATCAAATTATTGAACGGAGAAGGCCGTTTGGTCGAATATATCATTTGTCCAAACAATCCGTAAGACCGGAGTTAATTCGGCCGAAAGTGTCATTAGGCCGAAATCAGAATACGGCTAAAAATATCGTTTGGCAGAACAGGTCATTTGGTCGGAAAATATGTACGTCTGGCCGAATCGGTCATATTGTTAAAAATGTCATTTGGCCGAAAGTGTTATTTGACCGAACTGAATATTTTGCCCAAAAAGTCGTTTGTCCGAATTGATTATTTGGCCGAAAATCCGCTTTGGCTAAAATTGTCTTTCTGCAAATAGAGCCATTTGGTTGAACAAGTCGACATTTTTGGCCATATGATTCCGTTCAGCATAGGACATTTTTGGCCAAATGAAGCAGAAAGACCTTTTCGTCCAAACCGTTTTCGACTTACATATTTACCGCTTTTAGTAAACTTCCATTTCAGAAAAATGGAATTCAGCTAGACGTGTTATTTGATCAAGTGGCATTCGAACAAATGGCTTTCCGCCGATAGACTTTCGTTTTTCGACCGAAAATCATTTGCCCAAATTGTCAAATTGTTTGACCGAGTATGTAATATGGCCGAACAAACAATTGAGACACATCTGGTCGAAATGGTCCAAAAGGACAACTGGTCATTTGACCGAAAAAGTCGTTTGGTTGCAAGGGCCATTTAGCTGAAAATGTCATAAGGCAAAAATAGACATGCGGTCTAAAATATAGTATGGACAAACGACTTTTTTGGTCGTTGGACCAGTTTGGTAGAAAGGGTCAAATGGTCGAAAATTTCATTTGGCCGGACTACATTTTTCGCCATACTACTCATTCCGTAAATGACAATTTTCGGCCAAATGGCCTTTTCTACCAAACAACCATTTGGACCACATGACCAGTGCAGCCAAACAATCTGCTAGGACAAACGGCCAAGGCCAAAATACTATTTTTATAATGCACGAGAAAGGCACCATAACCGCTAGGTGGATTAATCAGGTTTTTTTTTAGATTTTTGCCGATAAAATGTGTGGATTTTTATTAGTGTAGAAATTCCTTCAAAATTGCGAGAAAAAAAAGCTCGACGAAATTTCTCACTTCTCACTCTACAGCTACACTTCTCAATTCCCATTTCGCACTTCTTAATTATCATTAACATCCAAAACACCAAGCTCTTCAAGAAGGCCAATTTTGAAATTGAAAAAATCAACTCTGTTCACTTTCAACCGATCAATGTGAAATTTTGAGACAACGTGCAGTTTTTATTTACAGACTTTAGAAGTTTATTTGAAAAAAAAAACATGGCAAATGACTTGTCGCGTGACAAATTTTGATCTTACATCGGAAATGCGAATGCGTTCTCTGTGATATTCCGGAAGTGGCCGATGAGGTCAATTGTCCTTTAGAGGATCATCAGACGATTATTCGTGAGAAACCATGAAGATGGAGCTAGTGCATGACATGTTTTACTGCAAAAATGAAAATGTCCATTTCTACAGGCTCTGCAGGCCCACACCGTGATGTTCAAGGAGTGACCAATGAGTTCTTTTACACTTTACGAACTTACGGACCAGAACTTCATTTGTGAACATCCATGAAGATAGAACTGTCGTACGATACGTTTGGTTGGAAATGTTCTCTTCTACAGCTTTCCCGGGGCACCACGTAATATTCCGGAAGTGGCTTTATGAAATCACCAGAATATTATTCATGAGAAATCATGAAGATAGAGCAGTCGCATGACATGTTTTGGACAACAAACAAAAATGTTCATTCCTGCTAATTCCCCCGGGACTCTCCAGGAGGTTCTGGAAATGGCCAATGAGGTCTTACAGACTACACAGGTGTACCAGAAGGTTATTTGTGAGAAATCATGCAGAAAGAGCTATCGCATGACATGTTTTGAGTAAAAACTAAAATGCCCCTTCCCTCCTACAGCTTTCCCGGGGGCATTTGCGGACATCCTGGAAACGCTCATAAGCACTTCAAAAAATCGGAAAAATCCCCAATAGAACCGTATTTAGTATAACATTATTTGTAGAAAAAAGTTTGAGAAGAGTTCCATATAAAAACAAATTTTCTTCGAATTACCCCATATGCCCCATATCGTAGGTATTCCAACGGAATCTGGAATAATTTCGGAGTCATACGAAAACTGGAAACCACTCGAAGTGGAATTGAAACTAAAATAAAAACTGGACCTTGTCTCAAAATATTACATTGATCGGTTGAAAGCGAACAGAGTAATGATTTTTTCAATCTCAAAATTTGGCTTCTTGAAGTGCTTGGCCTTTTGGGTGTTAATCATTTCACACTTTTCATTCGGGTAAACGACATTTTCAGCCATATGACCCATTAAACAAACGACATTTACGGTTGTGTGACCTGTTCGGTCAAATGGCCCTGTACGCCAAGTGGCCATTGCGGCCAAACGACCTTTTCGGGTTAATGACCAGTGCGGCCGAACGACATTTTCGACCTTATGTTCCTATCGACTTGTGTTCCTTTCGGCCAACCCCTTTTTCGGCCTAATAACCGTTTCAGCCAAATAGTTCATTTCGGCCAAATGAAATTCGGCTAGATGACTCTCGGAGGAATATGTCCAAATAGCTTTCATTTTTTTTAAACTTTGTTTAGTGTTTTTTGACTTTCTCGTACAACTAAGTTGTACCATTTCACTCCGAAAACGAACTTTTTATAGAAGCCTCTGAGACCCACATCTGAGCACATGTCTGTCCGTCCGTGTGTATGTATGTGTGTATGTGTGTGTGTGTATGTGTGTGTATGTGTGTGCACAAAAGCTATAAAAACATTAGACAACTTTTCGTATAGTAATCTTTAACCGATTTTCTCGCAACAAGTTTCATTCGACAGGGGACAAAGCCTTGTTGATCACTATTGAATGTTATAACGATCGGTCATTGCGTCATTGAAAGTTATGAAAAAAATGGTACATCGGACCATATAAACCCCATATAAGGTTGGTGTCTTAACTAAATGCGAGAAAGGTACCACCAACGCTAGGTGGATTAATCTGGGGTTTTTAATCTACAGATTGAGTTCAACACCGCAAAAAGCTCTCAGCAAAACAACCCTTCTCTCTTGTTACTTGCCCTGCTCATCGTATCTTTCCGGCTATAAGCTCGTGTTCATTCATTGGTTCCACACTTTGTTAAAATGCTCAACTTCACCGAAGCAGTTCTAAGCAGGCAAAGTTCCTATATTGCAAATGCCTAATGGTTTTTTTTTAATTTCCAGTGACAAATTCTTATGAATTTCCAAAGAAAAAAAATCTGAAGGGTTATGTACAAGACACGACCGCCCAACGTAAACTACGTAGAACAGTTTGGTGCATTGAGGAATGTAGTCATATTTTAAGATAATTCATTTTATTACTTATGTCACTGGTTTAGAACAAAATTACCATAACTTAAAATATAAAAAAATGTTGAATACCGTAAAATTGTTGAATACCGTAGTGACGTCCGAGCCCACACCGACAGTCTGGAGCGCTAAAACGCCAGTGTTCGGAATATGAGTCATATTCGGGATTTGAGTCAGAACGGTACCAAAAACCAAGCCATTCGGTTGAGATGCGCCAGAGCAGTAAACGCTGCGGACGGGAATAGGGTATTTGTGCTATTTTATTACAATCTAACTCCCACTATCTGGCAGTGGCATTATGGATAACATATTCGTGCAACCATATTATTAATATAATTGCAAGAATCTTAAATCCGGGAGCTAGAAAGTAATAATTCTATTGTAACCTATAGCCCGTTTCAATGAAGTATGCGTTCCGAAGCTATAGCCGTTTACAATAAGCCCCGCATGATTGTACCCACAGAGTATCTGAAGTGCATTCAAACTTTCTGAATTAAAATTGAATTCTTTTGATTTTGGCGCATATTTATAATAAAAATATAATTAACAATTTGCAGTTTATCATAAAATGGCTTACCATTTTCCTAAGTTATCTTTGAGTCGAACATGTTTGTTCATTTGCATTGCGATTATCGCATTATGACATTGCATTGCCGTTGCTAACAATCGATCATCCTTTCCGTGCACAAACATGCGCTTGTATGTATATCGCCGACTGCGGTCTCTGCTCTGGCCCTACTTTTTGCGGCAAACTGGTGCGAAGCACCGCACAAAAAGAAGAGCCCAAAAACCAACTACACTGAACGACGGCCGAATGAGACTCACGTTGCGAATGGGAAAAAGAGGTGCTGCCAAAATGGTCCAATACCCTACTTTAACGTTGATAATCAAATGTTTAATATAACTGGAAAATTGGTGGAGAGTTTCCGAGTCGATTGATATATAAATCTCAAAAATCCATCGAAAGATGAATGCGCTATTAACGTTCATGTATCCGAGTCTTCCCCTTAGACGTAGTTTACGTCAAAAATCTGAATTCTCAAAGACAAATCTTTTGAATTAAAAGGGAGGTCCTGTAGCGTAGTTGGCTACACGTTCGCCTTACAAGCGGATGGTCATGAGTTCGATTCCCAGCCCCTCCACCAAACCCTCGTCAGTCACCGGATCCGCAGCCCATACGGTGGCGTTTGGGGTACGCGCCTAACCGTCACGGCTGTCTGATGGCGATTGACAACTTGTTCTTGTCGGAGGCATTCCTCCAACGTTACCCGGATTAATGGCAACCGAACAATGCAACGATCATTGAATACACGACATGGACAAACGTACACAATGGACTCACGTTGAGATGGTCTGGCAACGACAACAATAATGGTAATGGAAAAATCTAAAAATAGATTCTGTGTGGATTCTGTAGAGCAGAAAAGCACGAAAACTCAGATGTGGATGAGTACATTATGTGGAAGATATCGATTTGAAAAATGTATTGGAGGTAACCACTTTCGATCGATGAGACTCGAACCCACGACCCTCAGTACGCTAGACTTGTGCTTTTAACCAACTAAGTTAAGCAATATCTTCCACATAAATGTACATATTCACATCTGAGTTTAACATTGTAAACAAATGTCCATGTCTGGTAGCCCAATACCCGGAAAATAGGCAATTCACTTTGATTGAACTTTTCATAATTGAAAAAAAAAATCTTAAACATTTTTTATAAAATTCTTCAGAATTTCTTCGACATTATCTTTCAATTGCAGTATCACTCAAACTGGTGCTGGAGACAAATCTAGATCATTAAAATTGTTTGAACGTGTTTCAACCCTTCCACATTTTACATCTCTTAAATCGAAAATAATTGTTAAATTAAGGTTCACGGCCCACAGTGTTCTCCACTAAACCGGGCAGTGTCGATTCCCGAGCGTCCACCATTCGCCCGCAATGCGAATCTCGTCAACTGTAAATCACTCGGCGTCTCCATTGCCCATTGCGATACCGATTGACAGGTCAAGCACTGGCACCCGACGTGCCATTATTGTCAGATAGGTAATCTGCCATTCCTCGACACTTGCAATGGTTTGCGCCCTGCGATGACGTGATCTGAATTTCAGTTGCTTATTAATAGTACATTCCGTGCCGGTAATAACACAACCGAGATTAATGCTTCGTTTGTAAACACCGTTCTGACGAATTTGTCTTTTTGCAAAATTGATAATCGTTCCGGAAAGCGGAGAGATGCTATAACTTTCAAGACACCTTCAACACAGGACCACTCCCCAATCGCCAGCAGTTATCAAGAAACAAAATTAACGCAATTAAGCTCAATTTTTGGCAATTGGTTTGCGTGCCCATAAACAGAAACAAGACATTGTGGTGACTGTTCCGTCCAAAAACAGCGCTCAATAATATAGCTGATATGCATGGCAACATCGCATCGGGAGAAATGTTACGCCGCGCGGTGCAGATATCGAATTTGACATTCATGTATCCTTGCGAAGGCCGTAGCGGATCTAAGGAATTGGTGTGCCGGTTGGATATTGCCAGTCAATGAATGAACATGGCGCACAGCACAAATGAAAGTGAAAACTACTACCACCGACTGACGTTCTCAGTTGGAAATTCGGATGTGTGAGAAAACAACATTCCGGCAGTTACGCAAAGAGTAAGAGCTGATCGCAATACTCGTCGAAATGTAAAAGAGAGCGCGCGCAAGTATGAGAATGTTTAAAAGCGAATTTTGAAGAATCAACAGGTGGTATCTACCACAAGCTCAACCCACTGAGTAAACAGACGAATACTAAATAACAAAATACCGATGGGGTTGGATTGATTGAGATTTTACGGTAATAAAATGCCGATTTTCCATGTGGGACTATTATGACATGATTATATGAAAGATGGTCGTTGTATTTTTTAAACTAATGTTCCAAGCAAAATTAAAAAGACAAATCTTATATACTTACTACAAACTATGGTGATTAATCCTTGATAGACCAAATTTATACTGAAATCTCAAAAATATTCCAACTTATTCAATATAATCATCCTTCACAATCACGTTGATTGAATTCACTGGTCAATTGCCAAAAGCGTGTCAGAAGAAACGGTCAAATTATCATGCAGTGTGTCGTGTTCGCAACCAGTTTGGAAAAGTTTCCATGATGTTGTAAGTACATTACATTTCGTTTCATTTAGTCGGTACAAATAAAGGTTGTCATGGAACCGATAAGCATATAATGCGTGTCTGTGAATAGGATTTTTAATATTGTGCGGTTTATTCTGGTATCGTGTGCCCATTGATAACATTGATAAGTTTCAACATTTATTGTCTGTCACAGACTACTAGAAGCATGCTGATATAAAGCTTTGCTTATCGCTAATATCGTTCTATAGAGAGAAAGTATTTAGCGCAATAAATATGATGTCTATCATTTAAAAATTTAACACTTGGAAAGTTTCAATCTTGATCCAAATAAGAAATCTGCAAATTTTCGTAAAACATTGCAAACAGCTTCAAGTCTGGTTGTGTCATCGTGGAATTATATTTATTGCTTAGATCTTACCTATACTCTCATAGTGGTAAGTAAGTGCAACTCGAAGAATCGTCATTTTGAACGATTGCACTTTGACTTAACCACTTCAACCACATGGGCAGTACAATTTCATAAACAAAACATGGTGAAGATATCAGCACTCAGCAAATCGAATATGTGTATAATCGTTATATCTTCTTCTTCTTCTATCTATCTTCTATCTTCTTATATATATAAAAACCAATCTATGTATGTATGTTCGCTAACTACTTCTGAACCACTAGGCCGAATCCACCCAAATTTGGTACACACGTTCTCTATCCTCAGGGGAAGTTAACAAAGGGGGTGGGAGGGTCATTTAGGAAAGGGGGAGGGGTTTTGTTTAGAAAACGAACAATTATGTGTAACTTTCATCTCCCAGGACCGATTTCAACCAAATTTTGTACACATATTCACTATAAGGAAACAATCATATGAGAGATTTTGGGAAAGGGGGAGGGGTCTGGAGGGAGGGGTATTGTTCAGAAAACGGGTAATTTAGAGTAAATTCTGAACCCCTGCACCGATTTCAACCAAATGTGATACACACATTCTCTACCCTAAAGAAAAGATAACAAATGGGGGTGGGGCGGTCATTGTAAAAGAGGGAGGTATGGGGGAGGGTTGTCTTTATAAAACGAGCAATTCAGTGTTACTCCCAACTTCCAGTACCCATATCAACCAAATATTGTACACATATTCACTAAGAGAAGTCGATCACATGGAAGTGTAATTTGGGAAAGAGGGAGGGGTCTGGGGAGGGGTATTGTTCAGAAAACAGGCAATTCAGTGTTTCTTTTGAACCCCTGGACCGCTTTCATCCAAATTTGGTACACACATTCTCTATCCTAAGGAGAAAATAACAAAGGGGTGGGATGATCATTGGGAAAAGGGAGGGTAAGGGGAAGGTTGTCTTTAGAAAAAGAGCAATTCAGTGTAACACCCAACTCCCAGGACCAATTTCAGCCAAATTTGGTGCACACATTTTCTATTCTAAGGAGAAGATAACAAAGAAGGTGGGAGGGTCATTGGAAAATTGGAAAAGGGAAAGTTATGGGGGGAAGGGGTTGTCTTTAAAAAATGAGCAATTCAGTGTAACTCCCAGGATAAATTCCAACCAGATTTGGTACACTTATTCTCTATTTTTGGAAGATGTTTATTGAAAAGGTAGGGCCAAACAAAGATATAAAAATATATTGATACAAAGGTTCAATTCTATGAGCGGTAGATCTACCTCTGTGGGTTTCGTGCTACAGCATTGGACATTTTAATTCTATAATTTACTTTTCAGTCCCTAGCAAAGCCGGATACATATAGCTATTAGCTATCTATATATCTCGGATACTTATTCAACGTATGTGACGTATGTGATTTTGTAAACAAAAATTTAAACGTTGATTTCTGCAATCTGATAGCACTCCCACGCAAACTATCGCCACATACAGGTAGGGGAGGTTTCGGCTACATGTTCGTTGTATTGGTTTGCGTGGGAGTGTCATCAGATTTAACAAATCGATGTATGAATCTTGTTTACAAAATCACATACGTCGTTTTGAATAAGTTGCCGAGATATATAAAACTCAATGTTTGTATGTTTGTGTGTGTGCTCCAGCCTAACTTCTGAACCCATTATTGTATTGTTTAGTTATCGATCAATTCAACCATTTATCGAAATCATGGTTTGCCCAACGTAAAAGCAATGATTAATGTGTTTCCTTCTGGATGGTGAATGTGATCCCTTCTTTAAAAATAGACGTTTGCTCGGAATAAGGCATCGGTGGATGTTTGTCCTTCTTTAGAAATAGACGTTTGCCCGGAATATGGCGATTATGGGTTCGCTCCCTTTTCCAAAATCAGTCAATGTTTTCAAATGAAATCTGCCTTCTTTTGATCAAATGATGAAGTATCGATAAGATAACGCAATTATCCTGTTGACCAATTGGTTTATTCATTTTCCGATTGTGAAAAAAAAAACTGCGAATCAAACTGGCAATTCCGAGCAAGGCCGGGTACATAAAGCTAGTTTCTCAATAAAAATAAGTTTTAATAATATTACGGTACTGACTGACCGGGAATATCGGCGATTTCCAGTACCGGTATTCATTTTGCATAAAATTGTAATATGGAGGAACTAGGAAGTAAATTTTAAAAGGTGACTATTATCAAAAAATTAGAAATTTGAATTATGTTCTCACTTATCAAATCTAAGAGCTTCTGGTTATAATGCGCAATTCTGAATTTAGTTTCTTGCTTCAAGGGCAAACAAAATTATCGAGTATCACCTAACTGATTGCATGATTAGTAAACACTTGTGAAAAACCTACTAGTCAACAGTGTTTCACTCCCTTCAATCATTTTCAGTGTACTTAAAAGATTTTTTTCGCTGAATTCAGTCATGTATTCAGATTTTTTGTATCACGTCCAGTTTTTGAGAAAAACGGGTTTAAATTCACAAAACTACGTATTCTCATGGAAATTTGGTTTCTCAGTCTGTAGAGCTGAATTTTGGCTCCTCACTTATAAAATAAAGTTTGTATTTTGTAGGATGAGCCTTGTAGAATGCATGTGGGTTGTTGGATTTTTTTAGACACGTTCATTTGTTGCGAAAAACGGAATTTAATTCACAAAAGTACGTCTTTTCATAGAAATTCGGTTTCTCTCCTCTGTAAAACTGAATTTCAGCTCCTCACTTTGAGAATAAAGTTTGAATTTTGTAGAATGGGCCTTGCAGAAGGCATGTGAGTTGTTGAATTTTTATTGACACGTTCATTTGTTGTTAAAAATGGAATTTAATTCACAAAAGTACGTATTTTCATAGAAATTTGGTTTCTCTCCCCTGCAAAGCTGAATTTCGGCTCATCAGTTTGAGAATAGAACTTGAATTTTGTAGAATGGGCCTTGTAGAATGCATGTGGGCTGTTGGATTTTTTTCGGCACGTTCATTTGTTGTGAAAACCGAAATTTTATTCATAAAAGAACGTATTTTTATAGAAATTTGGTTGAATTTTGTTGGCCGTGCAATACTGCAATGGGGTTCACTTCTGCTTAAAAAATATAAAAAATATATAAATATAAATCTTTTATTTGATTTAAATTAACGAGGTGCAGCACTCATTTCAGTCATAGAGATTGCACTTCCGGCACACTTCGAACCAGTTCCCGGCCTAAACAAAATTTTACTCAATCTCTCAACATTTTAGTCGGACGGTAGAAAATGAGACGTAAAAAAACATGCACGTTCTACGACAACATGATGCCAGATGGTAGTATCTATAATAATTTTTGTTTGGTTGAAAAGATTCATTCACTCATTTAAATTTCATCCAAACACTTAAAAACTTTTTTTTTCACTTTTTGAAATCGGGAGAATTATAAGTAACATGATACGTTGACACTGTATTAGACTGTTTTCCTATTAACAATGAAGGATTATTTTCATACTAAAAGAGGCTCCTGGCCTTTTGGCAGCGTGGTGCGGCTAGAAGTTCTTAGCAGGGATGCCAGACATAGAGACATGTCTGTATTTATACAGACATTTGATTTTGCATACAGACATCATACAGATTACAGACATTATACAGACTTTTGATTGAAGTTATAGACTTTTACAGTCATTCAGTTTTCGAAAACGTTGGGCTGCCAAACAGAATCATTTTGGGTTTTCAAACAAAATTGTTATTGGGATTTCGTAAGGATTTCTATAAGGTTTCCAAGCGTTATCATTTTGGAATTCCGAGCGGAGCCTTTTAAACTTCTGAACCGGATTCTTCTTCTTCTTCTTCTTATTGGCATTATATCCCCACACTGGGACAGAGCCGCCTCGCAGCTTAGTGTTCATTAAGAACTTCCACAGTTATTAACTGCGAGGTTTCTAAGCCAGGTTACCATTTTTGCATTCGTATATCATGAGGCTAGCACGATGATACTCTTATGCCCAGGGAAGTCGAGACAATTTCCAATCCGAAAATTGCCTAGATCGGCACCGGGAATCGAACCCAGAATCTCAGCATGGCCTTGCTTTGTAGCCGTGCGTCTTACCGCACGGCTAAGGAGGATTACTTTTAGATGTCCCTAACGGATAGATTCTTTGGTTCCTTTCGGAAACCTAAAAAAATCCATTCAGAAGTCCAAAATTAATCCATACTGAAGCCCAAAATGATCTCGTTCGAAAGCCCGAATGAGTTCCATTAGGGTGCCCAAAAGATATCCGTTCGTACCAAAAGATATCCGTAATGTGAACTTCCGAACGTAATCCCACTGGGTTTACTAACGAAATCCCTTCGAGTTTCTGAACGAAATTCTTTTGGGCTTTCGAAAGTAATCACTCTGGGCTTCTCAAAGAAATCCTTCTGGACTTCCAAACGGAATTCTAATGGGATTCTGAACATAATCATTCTAGAATCCCGAACGAAATACTTTTGGTCTTCCGAACGGAATTCTTTTGAACTTTCCAAAGAAATACTTCTAGACTTTCGATTGGAGCGTTCTGGGCCTCTGAACGGAATCTTTTTCTGCTTCTGGACAAAGGATTCCCATTAGAATACTTAATGGATTTCCTACCGAAGCCCTAAAAGGATTTTGTTCGGAACTGCAAAGGAATCGATTCGAAAACCCAGGAGAGTTCTTTCCGAAAGCCAAAAAGAGCTTCGTTCAGAAAACCAAAAAAAATCTCTGTTCGTAAATCTAAACAAGTCCTGGGTTTCCGAACGAAATTAGTTGGGATTCAGAAAGGAATTCTTTTATATTTCTGAACAAAATTCTTTTTGGGCTTCCAATATAGAATTCCTTTGGGTTTGCGAACGGAACCTTGTTGAGCAGCTGAACGAAAAGTATTTTATTCGAAAGCACAAAAAGAGTTTCGCTCGAAAGCCCAAAAAAGTTGGGAAGACCCAAGGTCCTCCGTTTGTAAACCCAAAAGATGTCCGTTCGTTCTTCGGGTTTCCAAACAGATTTATCCCTTCTGTGCCCCTCCTTCGAACCAAACCCAAGTAACCATCAGGCTTATATACTTGTAAAAAGTACAGCCCTAAAAGCTGACTTAAAGTGGAAATGTGCACTTATAAGACCGAATTAATGGTTTATTACTTTCATATGTTGAAATAAAACATCAGTAATACATCGTTGCATTCGTAATGCTGACATATAGAGTATTGTTGTCTGACAGTTGATAGATAAATGCAACTCCACATCGTTAAAACTGATTTAATGCAATTAGCATTTAGAATGCCGGTTTATGATAGACTTGGGAACTCTTTCAAGTTAGGAAATTGCGTAAATATTATCAATTTATGCTAATGTAACAATATACATATTGATAAGAATATTATTCAAGACAGACAAATTCAGGCATTTTGCTGAGACTGATGCAGACTTATAAGAATTATATCTGGCATCCCTGATTCTTAGGCCGAGGTGAATTTTCGTTCGGTTTGAGGATACATTTCTAAATGTATTCTAATATGTTTATATAAGTTCTGGCGAAACGAACAAATAGGAAAGGTTGAAGTGCGTTAGTTTAGAATTATTGTGTGATGGTTAACAGCTTCAAGCAATGATTTTATCGACAACTGTGACGATTTTTAAATTGGCGTTTATATGATGAAATTGTCAATCATAAACCAACGGCTTCCAAACAGTATAAATCTATATCTAAATCTATATATCTATATCTAAATCTATATAAAACTACAGTTTTCTGTGCAGTGGGCAGGGAATCTGGTCCATATGCCCAGCTGTAACGTTTTTTATGACAGTTTCAACACATTGAATGGACATCATATGAACCAAATCTTAATTATATGTGACCGTTTTCCGAAACCGTTTGAAGAATTTTTCGAGCCAAAACTGTCTGCTTCAACGTAGTATTCTATTAGCAGTTACCAATTGAAAGCTTTTCTTTCCGCATGAGAATGTATCTTGTGTGGCAAGTACAATGGATACAATATGTCCAGTGTGTCGTAAAAGTTTCCAACTCGAAGACATCCTAGACCGGACCAAAAACCGAACTCGCCATCTCCGGATTGGCAATCCTACTTGTTAGCTTAGCTTCTGAACATATCTACGAATAATAATTATTTGAAAATATCGCAACAAATATGAGAACTAATGAGTTTCAAAACTATGAAACTTCAGCAAGGCCGCCTCAAATTGATATTTTTGACCGAATATATCCATCATTCCAATTTTCATTAAAATCAAAAGATCAAATGAACTATACGCATACACATTATAAAAGTTAAGCTATAATTAAGACTAATGAGACATCAACACTACTTGACTGACTAGTAAGAAGATTTTGAAAACTTAAGACACTGAGGTCATAAAACAGAATCGAATTAAAGCACAAATAGTCGGATTCGTCGGATTTCGTCGAATTTCACGCCATAACTCGATAACTTAAAAACCATCAGCGTTAGAATTTTGACGTTGCCATTAGAGAAGACTTATTTTGTTCAATACATTTTTTGTTACTTTTAATTAGGATCATGCTATTCCAAAAAGTTATGGAGAATTTAGAGTCAAGAGTCAATAATTAGAATAGGCTTAGGCAGATACTATGTGCTACATTTCTGTAGTATTTGGCTGCCAGATCTTTACTGCATTGAACATATTTTATCATATAAAGCAAATAAACCGTTTGTTTGGGAAACTACGTTTGAATTATTTTTGTACAAGTGCTTTGAATTGCAATCATTCATCATTATTGGTTACGCTTTTTAAGCAACCTATAACCCAGGCTTTCAATTTTGCCGAACTATGACTACAAGTTACTATCTCACATTTTATGCCGTCAACTAGCACCAATTGCAAGAGAGTTTGTGGGGCAGTAACATGCGGGATTCGTTGGCGAACGCTCTAACACGGATCAGGTGTTCGCTAAACGCCAGGTTATTGCAGAAATGCCGCGAATACAATGTCACATCATCTATTCATCGACTTCAAAGCCGCATATGATACAATCGAACGAGACAAGCTATGGCAGCTAATGTAGGAACACGGATTTCCGTATAAATCGACACGGTTGTTCAAGGCGACGATGGATCGGGTGATGTGCGTAATTCGAGTTTCAGAGACATTCTCGGGTCCCTTTGAAACGCGCAGAGGGTTACGTCAAGTTGATAGTCTTTCGTGTCTGCTATTCAATAGCGCTTTGAAGGGAGTAATACGAAGGGCAGGAATTGACACGCGTGGTACGATTTTCACGAAGTCCGTCCAGCAATTTGGTTTCGCCGACGACATAGATATTATAGCACGTAACTTTGAGATCATGGAGTAGGCTTCCTCCATCAGACTGAAGAGCAAAGCTGGGAGGCTCAGACTAGTCATCAATACGTCTAAGACGAAGTACATGATAGGAAGAGGTTCAGGGGAAGAGAACGTGAGCCACCCACAACGAGTTTGCATCGGTGGTGACGAAATCGAAGTGGTTAAAGAATTGGTGTACTTGAGCTCGCTAGTAACTTCCGACAATGACAAGAGCAGCGACAGAAACCGTACATACTTTGGACTCTGCAAAACTCTCCGATCGAATATAGTTCGCCGCCGTACCAAAATGACTATCTACAAAACGTTTATTAGACTGGTAGACTGGTTCCTACGGACACAAGACGAATGGACGATGCTCGTGAAGGACCAACGCGTACTTGGAGTTTTCGAAAGGAAAGCTCTGCGTACCATCTATTGGTGCTGCGTACAATGCAGATGGTGAACGGTACGTGGAGAAGGAGAATGAACCACGAGTTGCAACAGATGTTTGGAGCCATCCATCTTTCACACTGCGAAAATTGGATGACTGCGGTCGGCTGGACACGTAGCCAGAATTTCGAACAGTAATCCGGTGAAAATGGTTCTCGACAACGATCCGACGAAATAAGAAGGCGAGGTGCGCAACGAGCAAGGTGGATCGACTAGACGATTTGCGGACCCTACGTAGACTGCGTGGTTGGAGTCTTGCAGCCGTGAAGCGATTTGAATGAAAAAGACTTTTATGTACTGCATAGACCATTCCGGCCTTAGTCTGACCAAGTCCTTATTTCCATGCGCTCGAAAGAGAAAAATGATTAAACTTCAGCAAGCTCTAATCGGGGCTACAAGCGTTAATATTCGCTTTGGCATAAGCGTTAACGATGTTACAGTATACTTTGTAGATTAGACTCTAGTGAAAGGGACACTGTATTTCCGTCCATCGTCGTAGGGACTAAAACCAACGAAAACAATGTCCATTTGCTAGAACTCCATTATAGCAGAACGTTTCTTCTGAGCTTACGATTTGGTACGGATGAATTTGGCAAAAAAGTGTTTTATTAGTTTTCGAGACTAATTTCAAACTATACTGAGGATAGGAAATGAATAGTCGATGAAGAACTTACCACAGATAAAAGACATATATAGAGACATATATATATAGAGTAGTATAAATTTCATTAAAAATCTGTGTAAATCAAAATACTTTAAGATATTTACTACGGCAACACGTCGTTTGGTGGCGCTAGGTATCACTCATGGTCAATGGTCGTACCAAGTGTCACATTTCATGGTAAAACAAAAATGGAGGACAGAATGGAACATCACCTTCCTTATGCACTAAATGGAAGCAAGGCACTCAGGATTCTCATTACCAATTAAATGACACAATCCCAATATTGCATTAACGTTTAGTAATAAGGACACTTCCACTCTTTAAAGCAATTAGGCAGAATTGAGCATGTTGTCTTAAATATCAGGACGCTACGAGTTGTACCAAATGTATTTAAAATTACTAATACATTAATATAATTATAAACACATACAAATTGTGATAACCGGTCAATAGAATCAACAATTCTTCTATTTACACTTGAAAAAATAAAATATTGGATAAGCATTATAATCGGAAAAAATATATAAAGGCACGACAGTGACACGAACTAAACAAAGAAGAGAATTTTTCACTTTCGCAATCAATTCAAATTCAACACGACACTGTTTACCCTGTCTTCCACGTGGGTGCACCCACCCGGCATCCTCCCAATCCCAATTGATCCGTCTTCCCCATGCATGCGACAGCTGATGCCACTCTAAGCTTTCTAAACGAACAACTATAAAATGTTGTCATCATTTCGCATTTCCTCTTCCCGCCGAGGTGTTATGCACACATAGTTCCTATAATGGTGCATACGACAGGTTACCTGCGCGGTAATGCGCAACAGCATACCCAAGTTCAACGATCATTGCATTGCAATTTAAATTTAATATCTCGTTTAGCTGTCAATTTGCAACACCATTTGCGGAACGGCACTGGTGGGTACCAGTTCCAGAGTAAGGGACAGAGCCAGAAGTCATCCATCATACACCCGGATGTTCACTTTCCCAACCGGTTGCATGGGTCCCAAGTTTAGCCCCGTCTTATGGATTCCAAGCTTTTCTCCAGAGGCTTCAATCAATTTAAGCTGGGGGATTAACTCGTTGATTAAAACATTGCTAGTGATCCCGTGGATTGCATTTCGCAGCACGCGCGTCAAACTTCTAAAACCATGCGCAAACAACTGCGCAACAGACGATGACATGGGGCACGAGTCTGCATTATTCCGCCGGGCCCGACACCGGTTGTCCGGTTATGGATCGATGCACAAATTCTATTGTATTCCATTTCTATTCCGCTCGTTGGCTCGTCGTGGTTAGTCGGTTATGTCAATATTATTACCCCGCGTCGAACAACAAGAACGGTCACTGGGTGATCGTCGGCAGCAATTATCCATCACTCTCTGCTGCAGGTGTCTGTCTTCGACCACCTACAACTGAATGTACGGAAAGTCTGGCCACCAATGAGCCAATGTAATGCGTATTTTTTTCCACCGCGAAACAGAACCCCATATCCCCCTAAACATTTATTTGAATTTGAATCCGAACAAAAGAAAAACTAATTAACGTGTTACACCTTTAACTATGCTACGCTACAGTTGTTCGGACGTACTGCAACCTTCCCTTCTTTTCATCTCGTCTCATTCCAGCTCTGGTCCCGGCGCGTTACATTCTGGCCGTGCTCGGTTCTATCGGTATGGCCATCATCTACGGCCTGAAGGTGAACCTGAGCGTGGCCATGGTTGCCATGTTGAATCACTCGGCACTAGCACACGGCTCGGCACCGGTTCATGAAGCTTCCCAATCGCACAATGTCGAGGAGGTCTGCACCCAGGCGGGAAATTCTACGGAAGCCATCGAGGTGAGTTTTTGAGATATAAATCTTTCAGCGATTTCAAGGCAAAACGGGGCCCAAACTAACTGTTCTGGAAAACCACTTTTACTGTGATGCACTTAACCTTTTTTACGGCACTTTTTTATACGTCATTTTGTGTTACGCCCCTTTTTTTACGGCTCGTGACGTAGAAAGAATTTTAAACATGATTGACATACAATAACATAAGAAGCCACTCTTAGAAACCGAAAGAACTAAGTAGCTGTTTTGCATCTTCAACATTTGCCTTCAACAAGTGTTCCATTTCAGGTCATCCAAGAATTCCCTGGAGTCTACACGCCACAAGATCTACACGCATAAGTACTGATATATCTTTTGGAAACTGGTTCATGTCCTATTTGAACCGTTTGTTTGAGAAACTGCATATGTAACATTTTTGGACAAAATGAGATTTTTATATATTCTGAATCCTTGTCCAAAGGTACGTATTCTGGCAAAAAACAGGAAAAAAAATTTTTTGTTCAGGAATGTATGAAAAAAATTTCATTTGTTTAAGAAACTACATATGTCCACGTACTTTGAAGAGCAATTTTGGAGAACTGCTTACATTTTTTGCACTGAAAGTGCCCCAGGGTGTTGAGTTTTGCCAAAAACTATTGTTCTGTGTCGAAGAAATCTAAATATTCGGTGCAAGTTTGTTCAAAAACAGTTTTTTGTTGTTTACTCGAAATAGTGTAAAATGGACTTAGGGACTGTTCATATACCACGTGGACAGGTTTTGATCAATTTTAGATACCCCCCTCCCCCAGCGTGGACAATTGCTCATATAAAATTTCGAAAATTTTTATGAGTCGTAGACATTCGTCATACTCCCCCTCCCCCTAAGCTGTCCACGTGGTATATGGAATGCCCCTTATGTAGTTTCTCAAACAAATGATCCATTTGATCCTTTGAACTAAATTGGATATACTTTCAATAGTTGTTCCTTTCCAGGTCATTTAGAATTCCCTGGAGTGGAGGACTTGTCTGTTTACACACGTAACCAAAGAGTTGATATCCTGGTTCATGCCCTATTTGATCCAGGAAACCAAATAGAATTCGCCTTCAATAACTGTTCCATTTCAGGACATCCAAGAAATCACTGGAGTCTACACGCATAATGCCTTAAGATCTACACACATAACCAAATGGCTGGTATCTCTTTTGAGAACTGGCTCATGTCCTATTTGATCCATTCAACTAAATCGGATATGCCTTCAGTTTGAGGTGTGCGCCGCCGCCGACTTTTTTGCATCGCCGCCGCGGCCGACATTCATGCATCGGCATGCCGCCGTTTAAAATTTGTCACGCCGGTGGTCTATAATTTTCCACGCCGATTCGAATTTTCCGTGAAAATTCCGAAGATTCAGTGGAATTTCCGTTGATGTTTACAATTGATCCCTATAGAACATCACGTTAGACCTCCAGAGATTTTGCCAATACGATTTCTCGTTATAAAAGTTCGTGAGTAAATTTCATATGATTTCCGTTCAAATTTTTAAAAAATACTCGTAGAAGTAGAGTTTTTGAACGAAGAACACAAAATACATTGGAGCTGAATAAAGCGCTTACATGACCAAAACTAGTCCTCTATAGCTTATACATATAGCTAAAATTGATGGTTGTTAAAGCTGAAAGTTGTTTGGTCTAATATGTCATTTGACCAAACAAACAATTTGGCTGAAGTCCATCTAGTCTAAAAAACAGTTCCTTCGGCTGGAAAAAAAACAGTTGCCGGAATAGCTCAATTGGCTGAAAAGGTCGTGTGGCAGAAAGGATCATTTAGACAAGATGGTTCTGCTGAATAGGTCATTTAGCCAAAAAAAGTCGTTTAGCTGAATAGGTCATTTTTCAGAAAATGCCGTTTGGCAGAAATAATTGTTTTGCAGAAAGGACATTTGCAGGTCAAATGGCTCTTTCCGCCAAATGACGATTTCTACCAAACGGCATTTTCAGCCAAATTATCTATTTGGTCATATGACTTTTTTAGCCATTTGACCTGCAAAGCACAAACAACTTCTCGATAAAATTACCAGTTCGGTCGGATGTGCCTTTCGGCTACTTGTCGTTTTCGGCCAAATGTCATTTTCGGTCAAACCATTTTCGACCTAATACCGTTTCTGACAAGCGTTTAATTCGGCCTAACGTGTTATTCAACCAAGTGGCATTCGAATAAATGGCTTTTCGCCGAATTACTTTCGGCCAGACAATAGGTAGGGTCATTTGGCCAAAAGGTGTTAGGCCAAATATGTCATTTAGACAAAAAAAAAACATCTAGCCGAAAATGTTATTTACCCGAAATGGGCATACGGCCTAAAATGCCGTTCCTCCGACTGGCCATTTGGCCGAAAAAGTTGTTTGGCAGAAATGGTCGTTTGGCAGAAAAATCATTTGGCCGAAAATGTTATTAGGCCAAATAGGCGGATGTTTTTGACCATATAACCCGTTGGCCGTTGAACGAAATAACATTTACGATCATATGACCCTTTCTGTCAAACAACCAATTCGGCCTTATATCCTATTCGGCCAAACGACGTGTTAGGGAAAAGTGCACACTTAAAATTTTCCGCCGAACTCGGCTGTGCAAATTTCGGTTAAAGATTGTTAGCTGAGATAACGGTAGAAATACGTATGATTATGGCAACTTCTTTGAGTGTCACAGTAAACAAATTGCTTTTTCAGTTGAGATATCAGCAGAAAGTCACATAGAATTTCCGAAGAATTTCTTATGTACAACACAAAGAATTCCTCTTTATAAATCCAAAGAAATTGCTTCATAATTCCGATTTTTTCTTCGTTGAAATACCGAACAGTTTCCCGTAAAATTAAAAAAAAAATCACGTGGAAGTTCTGAACAATTTTAGTTGAAATTTCGTAAATTTCGAAGTTCATAAGAATTTTCTATACAACTTGCATCCCATGCAAATAAAAATGATTTTCCTATGGAAATTTCGAACAATTTGAGGTTGAAATCCAATTTTTTTGGTGGTGTCCACATTGATGTCCACATCGAAGAATACTCAACAAAACTTTCTTTAGATTTCCTGAACATTTTCCTGTAGAAACTTGAAACATTTTTTCGTGAAAATCAGCAAGATTTTTTTATGTAAATTCCAAAGAACTTGCCACGCGAATACCAAGCAATTTTTCTTGGAAATTCAAGAATTTTCAAAACTTTTAAGTAGTTGCCATGGAAAATCCGAAAATAATTTTCAAATTGAAGAATACTTTGAAAATATTTTGGAGAAGCTCAGAGAATTTCCGGGAGAAGTTCAGCCGAATTTTCCGACGAAATTCAAAAGTTTTTCCGTTAAAAATTTGACAAAAGAAGCGGAAAAAAATCTTTAAGAAACAAACGTAGAAAAAATCTCCACGCCGATTCACGCCGCCACCGCCAACCAAAATTCTGACAAACGCCGCCGCCGATTTTCGGACCGGCGCACACCTTCAATAACTGTTTAGTTTCAGTTCATCCAATGATTGTCTGGAATATAGGCCTTAAGGTCAACACGCGCAGCCAAAGGAGTATGTCTCTCGCCCTCTTTGATCTTTTAAACCAAAGTAGATATGCCTTCAATAGCTGTTCCTTGCCAGGTCATTCAATAATTCCCTAGAGTGTAGGACTCGAAGTCTACACGCGTAACGTAAAACCATTATTACGCCCAATTTGATTCAGGAAAGCAGATTGCATTTCCTTTCAATAACTGTTCCATTTCAGGTCATCTAAGAATTCCCTGGAGTATAAGTCTTAAGGTCTGTGCCTTCAATAACTGATTCGTCCTAGGTCATCAAAGAATTTCCTGGACTATGGGTTTTAATGTCTACATCCGTAACCTAAGGATTGTTATCTCTTTTTGAAAATGGTGCATGCCCTATGTTATCTATTTAACGAAATTGGATACGCCTTGAATAGCTCTTTTCCAGGCGCTCCGAGAATTCCCTGGATTATAGGCCTTGGATCTACACGCGTAACTGAAAGTCTGTTTTCTTAAACGGTTCATGCTCTTCTTAATCCGTACGCCTGGATACGCTCTCAATAACTGTTCCGTTCCAAGTCATCCAAGAATTCCCTGAAGTATGGGTCCTTTTTTCAAGTAAATTAATTGTTTATTCGACTTTTATTCTATGTTAGTGATGAACTCTAACTACAGTTGTCCCTCCACATCTCGATATTGAAGGGACCATCGAGATAGGGAGAGATCGAGGAATGGAAGGAAAACTGAAATGGGTACTAGATCCAAAAAAGCTCGTTGCTTTGAAAAACGACAACAAAACAAATGTCGTTTCCTGTTGTTGATGTGTTTGTTATTTCCAAAGATGGTCTAGTAGCCTAAAAATCTGACCATATCGACATAAGGAGAGTGAATCCTGGACAAAATATGATCAGAACCCATCGAGATAGAGAGGTATCGAGATAGGGAGGTTATCGAGGTGTAGAAAGCCCAATTGTATCTAAATTGAAGGGACTGAGGAAACCATCGAAATGGGGAGAGATATGGAGATATAGAACAAGAGTGGACTGTAATAAGAAAAATAAATATAATAATGATGTAAACAAATCTTATTCTAGATTTGAAACAATACTAAAAAATAGGTTAATAGGATAGGTTAAAATCAAACAAATTACAAACATTAACAAAAGCTCTAAGACAAGAGCTAAAGGGATTATTGTATCCGTGCATTGTTCGGTTAGTGGGTTGTAGAAAAAGGACTGTTTTCTCATTCAAAATTAGATTCAAAAAGTCATCCAAGGATTCCCTGAAGCACATGACTAAAATTCTACACGCGTAACCATTAGTTTTGTGGTCTATAGAAGAAAACATAGAAGAAAAAGAAAAAGAACACCTTCAACTATTGTTGCATCTCACTTCAGCCAAGAATACCCTGAATTCAATTTGGTTCAAATGATCTTTAAGAGCATTTTTGATTTCTAAAAGGGCTAAAAAGATCATTCGTTACGCGTTACGTGTTTTTAATCACGATTATAAAGATTTTGAAAAAAACGTTACGCGTATTGACCTTAAGGCCTGTAGATAACCCGGAATGTAACATGCAATAAATTCATATCCAATTTGGTTTAAATAACTACCAAGGGGATGTTACATTTCTGAAAGCTGCAAATAGATCTTTATTTACGTGTATTGGCTTAAGGCTTATACTCTATTTCTTGGAATTCACGAATAGCTTGGAATGGTACATGCATTAAATTCATATCCAATTTAGTTCAAATGGTCTCTAAGAGCATGTTGCATTTTTCAATAAAGCAAATAGATCTTTCGTTACGCATTCTGACCATAAGGCCTTAATTCTAATTCTTGGAAAGTTTGGAATGGAACATGCATTCAATTATCCAATTTTGAACGGTGACTAAGAGCATGCTTAAATTATAAAATAAGCAAAATAGCTCTTTTGTTACACGTATTGACCTCAAAACCTGAACTCTAATTCTTGGAGTTCTTAGATGGCCTAGAATGGAACAAGCATTCAACTCATATCAAATTTTGTTCGAATGATTATTAAACACATGTTTCATTTGTGAAAGAGACAAATAGATCTTTTGTTACGCGTTTCTACCTTATGGCATGAACTCCTATTCTTGGATCTTTTAGATAGCCTAAAATAGAACACATGTTGGAAGCCTGTCCAATTTGATTAGAGAATAGCTAGGAATATTGTTGTTTGGACCGCTGGTAGCATGTACCAAATAAAAAATACCAAGAGATGTTAGTTTATGCGTGGAAGCCTAAAAGCTAAACTCCAGGGAATTCTTGAAAGACCTAGAACATGTGATTATATCATAATCAATTTGGGTCTTGGGATTCCTATGGTTATGTAACGTATTAAAAATTCTTCAAATATCAATGAATTAAGTGAATTATTAATAATTAAGTCATATTCTTTTTACGTCCTCCCAAAAAGTGACGTGAAAAGAGGGTTGAGTGTATAAGAAAATTAATTACCAGATGCCAAATTTTCCGATAGCGATAACGAATAAATAGAACCAATAACCACTACATTATTGTTAGTAAATAGTATATTGTGCAACTAGTTACAAGAAGATTAATTTTTCAGCTCGTCTTGTGCTACAACTCGATGGATAAATAGGGTAAATGTCCGATTTTGGAGCCCTAGAGGAAGTGCTTCCCAATACCTGCTTATATAATTGATACGGGCGGAAATCGCACCATTTCAAAGACGAAAGTCTTCAATTTATGAAATAGAAATTTGACATGGGCTTCAGTTATTGATAAACCGGTTAAATTGCAACGCATTGTACCGCTTGCCTTGTTGCATAAACAAATTTTATTAATATTTCATCTATCTAAATATCGTTACTTTCGCACAGAAAACTAGTTAAACAAATGCAAAACATCATTATTCTCCATTCTCTTGAAGCCAGTGATGGAATTAACAGCGGCATTGATTTTGGGTAAAAATTCATGTTTTGACAAAAAATCAAATTCATGCAGAAAACAATTAGTTAGCGCCTTCCTAAGTATTGTGAAGTGATGTCCATCAAACTATTTCACTTACACTTCGGTCGCTTTTATCGTGTTTTTCTTATATTTTGGCCTTTCGGATTTATTAAAACCTAGGATATTAAAACGGCCGGTTTTGTTCTGCAAAGTAAGCGAGAATTCTCGTTGTGAAACGTCTATGTAAAATTCCCAAAATTTAGGAGGCATTTCAAAAGCTATGAAAATTGAGACACTGAAAGATAAAAACCAACTGCGTGAATAGCGATTCCAGTTTATTACGCGACGCAGACAATTGTATTGGAATGCTCACCTAGGCTAATTGAACAAAATTCATTCATGCAACTGTTATCCCAATTTACTGTTTATTCAAACATTAATAAAAAGATTTATGATCTGGAATTGTAGAAAACACTTTATTTTACTTTAGAAGTCCACACACAAGTTACCATCATGATTCATAATTTTAATGAAGTCATCGGTTTTAACATCTCTACCAAAAAGTCGATTTCGGAATGAAATCTAATCCTTTGGAAAATTCCTATTTGAATCAATCTTTTCATTTATAGATCGTGTATCGAGCCACTTAACACTTGGCCACGCGCGGTGTTGTTTCTCGGTAAAATACAATCTTGTTTGTTGGTCTTTCTCTTGTGCAACGACAGCGGAAGGCACGCGTGCTGCAAGGATGTATCTGGAATGGCATGGCTGTATTTGGTTTCAGTTGCTGAAATGCTGAGATTTGATAGATAAAAATATAACACAATAATCTCCCAGTGATAACGGTGCTTTAATCGCTCATTATGTTGGATATCGCACAAACAGATATCAGTTAATATAAGTTTATCTATCTCACAAATCATTCCGAAGAAATCCTGGAATACAAGTTTTTGAACATTTCGAAATCATCGTAATTCAACCATTTTCTTAATGCTGTTACACAACGAGTGTAGCTAATTTTAGTCCATATTTGATCGTTTCTTTCAACCGATGGGGGATTTTTTCTTGCTGTTAAAGCGATAATCAGTCTGTAAACCGGATTTCAAAATATGAAACTGCTTATTTCCGACTTCTGAGAGATCCACTACCTGGAGTTGCCAACCAGAATAATGGTGATAAATGGATTACGTATAATGACTAACCGCCATCTCGATAATTGTTCCAACAAATCAATTTCAATTAATAAATCAGTCACTAATTGTGCAGTTTAAGTGCTAAAAGATTTGTCGAACGACACAGCTTTATTCCAAACAAAAACACTGTTTAGCATTGGGATTAAGTAATTTGCACAAGTTCCGGAATGATGCGAGCCTAGATCATCATGTGACGGTAGCTTCGTCAGCGTCGGAAACCATAAACAAAAAGTTTGACATAATCTTTGTCTCCCAGACGAATATGGTTCTCAGCGGTCTTGCATCGTAATTTGGTTCTGTTTTCTGTGACCGATAACAAAATATATATAGTACTAGTGGACCCGGCAGACGTTGTCCTGCATAGTAGGCGAGAATGTGCATTTCGAACTGCCCATGTAAAGTTCGCATAGGAATCACAATTTTAGTTATTCACGGTTTGCTCAACTTTACTCGTAATTTTCCCATTAGGAAATATCACATAAACCCGTCGGAAACTTTAACGAATGTTTTTGCTGAAGAAATGAAAAAAAATCCATCCAGCCGTTTTCGAGTTATGCGGATACGAACACAGACCATTTCATTTTTATATATAAGATTTGGAGCATACGTCATTGGTTTGGAAAATGGACATGATTCAAGGAAGTATAACCCGAGTAGATGAAAATAGCTCAATAATATCAAATGTTGATAAGATTGCAAAATGAGATATGGACATGATTGATATAAGAGATAAAAGATCAGACGACAATATCAATATTTTGGTCTAAAATATCATGAGGATATCAAGATATGTTATTTGTAATAAGTGATCGATATCAAGTGCCATTAGTTTGTTCTTATCCATAGCTTATGTTGATATTTAAATGATATTTCGGTGCAAATTTTTGATATTGTTGCCTGTTCTTTTATCTCTTATATCAATCAAGTCCATATCAAGTTTTGTTATTCTGTTCATGGCTTCTGCCCGGGAAGAGTACTGAGGTACCCCGGCAAACCCGGATAAATGTATAAATGACCGAGCCGGTCATGCGGCTTGCGATGCGACATTTCAAACTTCATGTTTTGGCAAAACAAGCACATCGGAATTCTGAGATAATTTGTGCCATGTTTTTTTTTCTAACAGTGTACAGTGCACCGTATCTGGTAACGAAAACACTGCTGTAGATTGCCATCGAGCACGCGGAGTTGTATCTCATTGCTATCCAATCATTGGAAGAAAATTCCTACGTCGATGATCTGTTGTTCGGAGCATCAGATGGCATCCGCTTCACTTCGCCTTCATGTCACTGCCAAGCTTAGTTCCGCTGGATTTACGTTGAAATTGGCGTCGATCACCCCATAAGCTATTCAGGATATTGCGCTGAAAGATCTGCCCATTCATTCGCTCCACAATCTGCAGAATGAACAAATGAGAACGGAGACTGGACAACATCCGTTTGACAGTATATGTCCATCTCTCGCTTGCCATATGAACCAACCGAAAGGATTTGCCATGCATCGCCAAGATTTCCAACACAAAAGCAAAGCTTTTCATGCATCGTCTTCGGGCATTGAAACATGGCGGTGTACTCTGCGAAGGAAATTCTCCATTGCAGGATCAGCTACAGCAAGAGTGGAAGCAGTTCTACACTACGGTCCATATACTCGCTAAAATTCAATTGTTAAGTTTAGGAAACCGCAGATTGTTGGCCTCAAGCCTCTATCCACCGGGATGGAGCGGCCATCTTAGATATAGCATCCGGGGAATAGCATTTCATTCTCAGCCGTCAGAACAGACGCTGTTGGAGCCGCACCTCCTTGGTGAACAGACGCTCGATCAGTCGGGTCAAATTTGTTTGTAGTCCCACCAAACACCAGGACTAGGCTAGTGCGCTTTGAGCTTGCTTGGTCGCTTGCTTGGGGGCACATGCAGCTTTTTATAGAAGTTCAACAGAGCCCACTGTCGAACCCCACCACATCCTATAGGCAGACCCCACAGGACGCACCCTCTCACTCTAGCTGATGGCAGAAGGACAATAGTGCCCAGGCTACGCTACCAGCTTAGTACACAACCCTTAACTGACGGACGATTGTCATCGATAGACCCGTGGAAGCATGACTAGCCGCCCCTTTCCGGCTGTCAATTCACCATTTAGTAGCCCAAATGGTCCAACTTAAAAGTAAGGCCCCGTGGATAGCTTTGTTGTCCATACAGACCTTGAAAACACGAACCCAAAAACTTCAGGCCGTACCATTGATGTTTAGGGAAATGTTCGACATAATCATAATTGAGAAATTATATTTAGTCTTTTCAACTCGTCATACTAAACTTGAAGATCTGAATTCAAGAATAGTTTGCAGTACCGTTGATATCCTAATAATACTGTGACATGTTCACAATAGTGAAGTGATACTCTATGAAGCAGTTCCGACTATGACCAAGACCCCGTAAAACTATATTGAAATGAGATGTACAAAAAATCCGAATGGATATAAAGCTATCACTTCACTACATTTTAAAATTAGGTTGGTTGCTAAGAATCGACGTGGACAGGAAAACTAAAACGGGCTGACGAAACCTTAAATTGGAATGGAACGCTTTTTAGAATAATTTCTGAATTGAACCCATGTGATGCGGACGATGGTAGTATCATACCCTTAAGAAGATTGAGATCATACTAACGATGTATTTGTCTAAAACCTTTCATATTGGTGGGACAGAGGGGAAGTTGAAGAGTTAAGGAAGATAGAATCCACCCAGCTGACCGATTGATCTGAATTTAAGAGCTAGCCTGCAAGGACTCGTTTCTTGGGTATGGTTATAGTGCACTGGCAGTTCGGTAACTGGGGAGTGGAATTTAAACACGGATAGAACCCGTTCTCCACCGAAGGTGGGTCTTATTCCCGGTGGGGTGATCATGATGATGAAAAATGTTCGAAATTTGCCTAAACAGCCCTCCATCTTTCAGACACCAGATAAGGGCTACAAGGCTAGTGGATTTGTCGATTAGCGCTCCCTAATGCTGCAGGCGATGCCTTAGCTCTTCCGAGGCGCCTGGTATCTCGAGCATGAACAAATGAAGTGCTTTACCGTATTCGGTATGTTACAGACTTTACACGTGACACAGTAGAGGCTGCTCCCAAAGTTGTTGAAAGCTCGAGTGTACAATATATGCAAACGGGATATAATTTGTTGATCCTTGAGGTTGATTAATTCATAGCAAGAGACGGTGAAACATTTTATCTTCCGGAGTGAAGACATTTTGTTGGTCATTGTCTTTATCAGTCCTGATTGGTGACTCTCTTAGTCTAGACTTTCACGTCCGCCAGGAGAACTTAGGTTGAGAAGCATCGAGCTTGGTAGATAACAGCTACTAGAAAATATTTATGCGGATGGTCTGGATCAAGGGATGCTTGCTCTGCAGCATTACAATCACGTTGATGGCGGCCTATCGAAAAGATAGGTACCCGGTTTTCAATAGTAATTAAACTGCTATACGTAGACGAGGAGCGTATCGAGATTAGTTATTTAAGTTAGTGACTTAAGATATGCGGCTATGAAGTGAATAGAATATAAACAGCTTTTAGATACTGAAAATACCACTTCAGCCGACACGAAAAGTCAGTTAGTCAATGAATAAATAAAATAAAAAGTCGTTAATAATACCAACGTTTAGGAGTGTGCATCGCCGCCGACAGTTTTTGGCTTCACGCTGCCGCCGCAGTTGAGAATCTGTCAAGCCGCTAATCTATCATTTTCCACGCTAATTCAATTTTGCAGTAGTCCGCAGAATTTTCCGTGAAAATTCCGAAGAATTTAAGTGCGCAAGTTTTTAAAAAACAATCAGCTGAAATTTCAAACAACTTTTTGTGGAAACTGTAGGAATTCCGAAGAATTTTCCGTGGAAATTCATATAACTCGTTCGGCCGTATTATTCCTATTTCGACCAAAGGGCATTTTCGGTCGAATAGCATATTCAAATTACAAAAAATAACTGATTGCCAATACCACAATGCAGTACAGTAAATCACTTTTTTTCGATACTTTGTAGACATGCACTTATCTACTACATTCTTCTCCACCTCTACTCTCCAAATGTGTAATGATTGTAGAATGACTTTTGAACTTCACACTTACTACTTTACTACTTTACTACTTACTACTTTTTTTTATAGACTAATAAATTGAAATTCAAAACTTCCTTCTCAATTCTTCAAAAAGATTTAAAATGTAATACAATCAATCTACGGCTTGAACCGTAGCCAAATCCAATTCAAGTTCTATCAAATTCAAAAGGAATGAAATATGCTAATCCAATTTAATTGCAGTTTAATTTAATTCAGATCCAATCTAAATCCAATCCAAATCAAATCAAAATCCAATCCAAATTCAATCAAAATCCAATTCAAATTCATACGAATCAAATCCAAATTCATTCTACACCAAATCCAGTCCAAAAACAATCCAAATCCAATTCAAATCCGATACAAATCAAATCCCAAAATTCAATCCAAATCCAATCCATTTATAATCCCAAGCATATCTAAAACCAATTTAAATTCAATCCAAATCAAATCGAAATCCAATTCAATACTATCCAAATCCAATCCAAATCAAATTCAATCCAAATCCAATCCATTTCTAATCCCCAGCATATCCAAAACCAATTCAAATTCATTTCAATCCAGAATCAATCAAAGTCCGATCCAAATCCAATCCGAATCCAATCCAAATCCAACCCAAATCCAATTCAAATCCAATCCAAATCAAATCCAAATCCAATTCAAATCCAATCCAATTCAAATCCAATCCAAATCCAATCCAAATCCAATTCAAATCCAATCCAATTCAAATCCAATCCAATTCAAATCCAATCCAATTCAAATCCAATCCAATTCAAATCCAATCCAATTCAAATCCAATCCAATTCAAATCCAATCCAATTCAAATCCAATTCAAATCCAATTCAAATCCAATTCAAATCCAATCCAAATCTAATCCAAATCCAATCCAAGCGCAATCAAAATCCAATCCAAATCTAAGCCAAATACAATCCAAATCTAATCAAAATTATTTCCAATTCCCATCAAAATCTAATTCAAATCCAAAACAATGAATCGCCTGCTTTGAGCGTGCTTACAGCGGCACAGTAGGAGTTAACTTTTGGAAATCAGTATGGCGAAAAGCATCTAATGTTTAACATCTCGAAAATAACCACCTTAATCGAAAAAATATTTGGTAGGCGTAGTAGCGGACACCATCCTTCATAACCGGTACCAAATAGTTTTTCATGAAAAGTTCCTAATTTTGAGAAAACCCGCGTTAGATGTCTTTCGCCATACAAATTTCTGGCGGTTAACTCATGCTGGCAATTTTGCGCATATACGATAGCGCCTGGATGTGGAAGCGGCGGGTTGAAAATCAGCCACTGCCAATAATTCATTCAAATTCAATTCAATTCATTCCAAACTCAATTCAATCCAAGCCAAATTTAATTTGTATGCAATCCAAATCCGATTAAATCCAATCCAAATTCAACCCAATCTATTTAAATTCAAAACTCTCTTCTCAGTTCCTTAAAAAAAATTAAAATGTAACACGATCAAGCCGTGGAAATGTTGGATTTCTAAGGGTCTGTCTCATTTGGAGAATTAAACTTAATAGTGACAGTTCGAAAATTAAAAAATCACCCCGTTACAAGAATGGCTGGTGCTACCCAGCAATTCCAATAGGACATCGATAGAAAATGATTCGATATCTGTCAAAAGTAATCTTCCTCTGCGTGCAGGGTTATTCGATAATTATAGAAATGTCACTTTTAAGTTTAATTTCAGTTTAATTATCCAATTGAGACAGACCCTAAACCAAATCCCATTCAAGTTAAAACCTGGGTACTGCGGATAGAGCCGCTTTTCTGCGCTCAAGCGAGCAGAGGGATATTTTGAAATCACTCCCATAAACAAAATTATTTTGCAGTTACTTGGCTGTCAAACATTTCCCGCTCTTCGAATTTCTCTTTCCACGCTGCATGAGAGCGCACAAATGCGCTAGACTCTACATGACTTTACGATTGTTTACATACATTCATGCTCCGATCAGCTCCGAATCTCGTGAAATTTCGTAACGAATGCTTTTTAGTTGCATTCCCACTAATTTTCCACTCGAAATATAATGTGAGAAAATTTGTTACAAAGAATACAAAACTCAAACAAAGTTTATTTTTATTTTTTCCCAAAATAATAACAATACTTCTCAATATTAGATCAGAAACGAACATAACCACAATCTTCAATGTTTGGCTCCGGCACAATAGAAAATTTAGGCTTCAGTTTGACAACCAAATCGATTCTATCCGCACCACCCAGGTTAAAACTAACATCAATCAAAGAAAAAACAAGAGAAAAGAAATGCAAATCTAATCTAAATGCAATCTAATTCATTTTAGATCTAATCGAAATCCAATGATTCAAATCCAATCCAAATCAAATCAAAATTCTATCCAAATCCAATTCAAATTCAATTAAAATCCAATCCAAATCCAATCCAAATCCAATCCAAATCCAATCTAAGTCTAATCCAAATCCAAAACCAATCCCAATTCAATCGAAGTCCAATCTAACTCCATTCCAAATCCAAATTCAAATCCAATCCAAATCCAATTCAACTCCAATCTATATCCAATTCAAATTAAATCAAAATCCTATCTTAATCTAAATCCAAATCGCATTAAAATCCAATTCAAATCCAGTCAAAATCGAATCCAAATACAATTCAAGTCAAGTCCAAATCGAACCCAAATCCAGTTCAAAATTCAAATGTAATCCAAATCTAGGAACTTTTTCCAAGTAAGAGCTCTGCAAACATAATATTTGAAACCAAATTCCAAAACCAAACCTCCCATTCAATATTGAAATTTTGTTTTTAGGTTTTAGATTTGTATCAAACAAACAATCCAACTCGTCATCTTGTTTTTATAAACATTTGTCATTTTTTCGCTCATTTGCCCTGTTTTGCATTTCTTTTGCACTTTGTTTTGTCAACCGGCCTACTCCACTGCCCTACCGTACGGGAGCCTATACCGAAGACGCTAGCTTTCGTCATTTGCGTTTTTGTTTTGTTTTGGATGCCATCTTTTTTGCACTTTTTTTTGTCACCCGGCCTACTCCTCTGTTTTGGATGCCATCTTTTTTACATTTTTTTTTTGTCACTCGGCCTACTTCTCTGCCCTTCCGTCAGGGAGCCTACCGGAGACGTTTTGCCTTTTCCGTTATTGTGTCGTTTTTTTTGCACTTTTTTTCAACCGGCCTACTCCACTGGCCTTCCATCAGGGAGCCTATCGGAGACGTCAGCTTTCATTATATGCTTTTTTGTTTTGGTTGCTATCTTTTTTGAACTTTTTTTTCCACCTGGCCTACTCCTCTGCCCTTCCGTCAGAGAGCATACCGGGGACATTTCTGTTTATAAATATTTTATGCTATTTTATTTGTGGACGCAATAGCGCCCGTGGCAAGTGTTTTTTTTTTAATTTTCAAGAGTGATAGATTCTTTTCTGCATTTAAAAAAAATCAACGTCTGTTGTCTGTGATTTTTTTCATCAAATGCTGTGGTTGTCTAAGGTTGTCACTGGTTTTGTTTTCTGCATCTGATAGTAAAAAAGTGTCAAATATTTTATTTTTTGTGAGAATTTCCCCGCGTGCTGCGTCTGGTTGGCTAGTCACCGGACAGACAAACAGGGCTATAGACGAATCCAAGTAAAAATAAGAAGAAGACACACGACGGTGTTAACTTTGACAGATCCTACAGCACAGCATAGGAAGATCATTTTAAAATGCTTATAATAAATTCTAGACAAATTGTAATTAAAATCTGATTGATGTACGGTACGGAAAAAGTTCCGAACTGTATGATAGATACATTTTTAAGTAAGTAATGTGACTTTCAGAGCTTAACGAAATTTTGTGTAAGATGGCTTCCGCAAGTGTTATTTACACTGCGTGAGTTTCATTGCAAAATTTCCAGTAGTTTCGAAAAAATAGTCAAAGGAACAGGATGTGTGCGAGATAATCTTGTGCACTCACCTGAACAATCCACATCTTATGAAAAGTTGCTAGTAATCCAACGTTGTGCCAATGACCCCAAAATCACTGAAACTGTTATCGATTCAAAGATACTGGGCTTCATTTTGGAACATGCATTGGCCTCTCACGACATCATTTTTAATTGATTAAAAACACTAGTCTATTCAGATTCCACAATGTATGATAATATCGAGTTCAAGTGGAGAACGAAAATTGAATATATGGGGATTGGCATCAAGTAGTTCTTTATCATTGTAAGCATTATCCAGGGCCGAATTAAGGGGGGCCGGGGGGCGTGGCGTTGGTGGGCGTTAACATAAATGGCGTAATCTGAATAGGTTACACACTTAATCAGCATTTCAATTTTTGCTATTTTGTTTGCCGAATTTCAACTGTGAAATTTCTTATTTACTGAAACACTAGTTTTATTAGTGGACCACCAATGATTATCGTAAATTCCCGAATTTCGGTAAAGAGTTATGTTGATTATTCTGATGTTTACTTTTTACTGAACAAATAATTAAATCCCTATAAATTGCTGAACAGCACAAATATTCGGTACAAATCTATACTGCTATACTATACTATCTATAATGACGGTGTGCTAAGGATGATGTTAATAAGTGAAAGACTTTCTCTTTTAGTTTAGGATTCAATCCCTGTGTGACAATAATAAATTACTTTCCGCCGAATTTTTTTCATCCAAACCTTCCCCTTTTTAAACAATTTTCCGTGGATTTTTCTATGAATTTCTTTATGATAATACTAAGAATTTTCCGTAGCTCGTGAAACTTTCGAAGAAATTAAAAATTCTGAATAATTTTCCGTTGAAATCGTTTGATGAGGCACCAATCTACGATGTACCACGCGTTTCCACTCACAATCTACACTAGCTAAAAGGCGTTTAGATCCATGTAAATAAAATTTAATTTTTCTATAATTTTGGGATGGCATCATCTATCTATGTTTTTAACTGTAACATGATATAAATACCCAAATACCCATGAAAATCCTTACAAATAATTAACTAGGACATATGCCAACCATGTGGGGCCCTCCTTAGCCGTGCGGTAAGACGCGCGGCTACTAAGCAAAAGCATGCTGAGGGTGGCTGGGTGCATTCCCTGTGCCGGTCTAGATAATTTTCGGTTTGGAAATTGTTTCGGCTTCCCTGGGCATAAAAGTATCATCGTGTTAGCCTCATGATATACGAATGCAAAAATGGTAACTTGGCTTAGAAACCATGCGGTTAATAACTGTGGAAGTGTTGAATGAACACTAAGCAGCGAGGCGGCAATATCCAGCGGGGGATGTAATGCTAATAAGAAGAAGATATTTTGCTATATATGAATTTCCTTTTGCCTATAATTCTGAAATGATTGTCTGAATAAAAGAAAAAAAATCATCTAAAAAATATTTAAAACCCAATTTAAATCTTTCATATTCACTTCATTCTGGAAAATCGATTGATTTTGTTTCTTCGAAACAAAAAGTCAACGCAATGAGTGCGTGTTTCTATGTCATAGAAATACGGTACGTGGTGTATATTGATTTATTACCCAATTAGGCCAGGCATATCAAATTCTCATTGGGAGAGCCATCCGTTGCTACTGATGGGTTTGACGCTACAGCAAAATCATCTTATAAAACTGAAAGTGAAATCAGTCCAAATCAAGTCAATTGACGCGAATATAAATAACCCATCAAGAAACAACTGGGTTGGTGACAGATCCAAACCGATTCGCACTGACCGCCTCCCGATATGGTCCGAAAGGGCAACGCCATGAAATTCTTCCAGCACCATCCAATTGATGGGGTATGAATTCCTGGTTCAATTAACTCCAGTTAATACTGGCGTCATACTATACTCGCTTCAAATCGGAATTCGATTGGTTTCACTTTCATTCGTATTCGAACGTTGGATAGCAATTGGCATGGCTATGACGCGGTTTTTTCGAATGACGCTTTTAGATGATTGAAATATCGCGTTTGTAAATATTGAATTATCCGTTTCAATTTAAAAATCATTGGAAGAGTTAGTTGATATAAATGACTCGATTAAGCTAAATATGTACCAATGCAATGATTCAAAGTATGTACGTGCGGAATATACCGAATCAATGTCCGTAATAATCCCCATCCTAATCAAATCCACTCGAACTAATTAAACCAATATTTAACTTGTCTCTCCCACAGGACGGCCCATTCGCCTGGAGTGAACCCCTGCAGGGAACCATCCTCAGTTGCTATTTCTGGGGTTACTTCGTGTCGCAGATTCCCGGTGCCCGCATCGCCGAGAGCTTGTCCGCCAAATGGGTGATGTTCTTTTCCGTGTTCATCAATGTGATCTGCACGCTGTTGACTCCGGTTTCGGCCGAAGCGCACTACGGTGTGATGATTGCCATGCGTATCGGTGAAGGTATCGGCGGAGGCGTAACGTTCCCGGCTATGCACGTCATGCTGGCCTCGTGGGCTCCACCGAACGAACGGTCGGTGATGTCCGCCATTGTGTACGCTGGTACGGCGCTTGGTACGGTTATCTCCATGTTGATGGCAGGTGTGCTGGCCGGAAGCTTGGGCTGGGAGTCGGTGTTCTACGTAATGGGAGGCTTGAGCTGCATCTGGTTAGTGTTGTGGGTGTTTTTGGTTCAGGACAACCCCAACAAGCAAGCTCTGATCAGTGCCGAAGAACGAACCTTCATCACGTCATCATTGGGCACGGAAGGAGGATCTGGTCACGGTGGAGCCAAGCCAGCTATCCCATGGAAGAAGATCTTCACTTCCGGACCATTCTACGCCATTCTGATTGCTCATGTCTGTAACAACTGGGGCTGGTACATGCTTCTGATCGAACTTCCATTCTACATGAAGCAGGTCCTCCAGTTCAACATCAAAGAAAATGCCGTCGTCACAGCCATTCCGTTCTTGACCATGTGGTTCTTCAGTATGGCTCTTAGCAAAACCTTGGATGCACTGAGAGGACGCAAGAAGATTGACACCACCATTGCTAGAAAAACTGCAACTTTGATCGCATCGGTAATCCCCATGTGCTGTTTGCTGGCTCTTTGCTACATTGGTTGCAATCGTGGAGCAGCCGTTGCTCTCATGACTCTTGGCATTACCTCGATCGGTGGCATGTTCTGCGGTTTCCTGTCCAACCACATCGATATTGCACCAAACTACGCTGGAACCCTGATGGCCATCACCAACACCGCTGCCACGCTGCCTGGTATTACTGTTCCCATCTTTGTCGGCCAAATCACTCACGGAAACGTAAGTATTGTTAGTTTTATCATCAGTTACCTCTATAACTTATCTTCAAATTGATTCACACAGCAAACGATTGGAGCCTGGCGTATTATCTTCTTCGTGACGATCGCGCTCTACGTCATCGAGATATTCGGCTACACCTTCCTGGGTTCGGGAGATGAACAACCGTGGAACAAAGGTGATAAGGTCAACACTGGTGCAGTCGAGAACGGCGAAGCTGAAGCTACGCCATTGAATACGAAAGATGCGAAACCCAATTATACCACCCAAGATCAGTAAGACGCTGCTCCCAATGCAACATAATTCATACTTCTGAATTAACTTGGAGACGGCTTCTGCCCCTGAAAGGGTTTAAGAACGACAAAACGATATCAAAACTCTTGTTTCTTACTTGAGATTTTTAACTATTACTGTGAAACAATCTTCAATTAGAATTACTTATTTCTGCAACTACAAAGGTACTTTAATATAAAATACTTATTATGCAAGGCAAGAAAGTCAGTTTTTACTTAAGTTGATAAAATAACATTATAATTTGTTATTACGCCATGTTTTGTTTTCAAATTTTAAATCATCATCACAGAAGGAACCCATACCGCCGAACGATCCAAACGCTGCCATATGCAAACAGAAACTTAGAATTTTTCTACGCAACAACCAGACACAAACCTATGAATGCTAACAATCTGATGGACTTGAACTAGGACTGAAACCACAGTCAAACCACTGATACTTTAGGAACCAAGCAATTAAAAGTTACTTAAAGAGACTTTCTGTAAACTAAATTGCAAGCATTTAGTCTAAATAAATGAAACAAACAAAGAAAACTACGATGACGGAATGTTAGGTAACGTTAGGCACACATATGAAATGCTTTAATTGATGAAAGGATATTTAAATGTTAGCGTGATACTACAGAATTATGTAACATAAAGTGACTGGCAGGTTTGGCTGGTCTATGTTTCTTATTGGCAGAAGGAGTTTTTGCGATCACATCATCTCAGATTCATCCACAAGTTACCTACTTTGGTGTAGAAAGTTTTTCCCTATCAATTGATCCATATTGATCCTTAGAGATCCTCGAAGAAAACCCATTGTTAATAATAAGAATAAATCAGCCGAAGTTAACAGTTCTTCATAAAAAGAAATATATAAATTTGATGGATAGCGTATAATACAACTGTCTAAATCTCAAAATCACTCTAAATGAAAAACAAATGTAGAAAGCTGCTTAAGTGTAAGAATTTGCTGCATTAGAGTATATTAGGTAGGTTAAGCTCTACCAGAAAAAAACGCAAACAAATCCGACATAAAAACGTCACTATGTTAAGATTAAAAACTGAATGATTTGTTATTCGAAACAAGTGAAACTTCATCAAGGCAGTTAAACCACTAACGAAGTTGAACTATTTTGATCGTTTTGGTGGAGAACTATCAGAAAGATCATAGGGTAACATGTTGTTCAGTCTCTAAACCGCACATAGTTAAAACAAATGCATGAACAACGTTGTTATATCGTACATACATTTATCAACCCAGATTCGTCAATAAAGTAAGACCCTAAAAATAGAAAATATGTTTATGTTTATTGTATCCGAAATGAAAAAACAACTTATTAGGAGGAATGAAGATTAAAATTTTACTTGTTTGTTAGCTAATGAACGCTGCTTTATGGGGAATACATAATTATCAAATAGATATGATAAATTACTTTATAAAGAAGCTTTCACCAACAGATTCACATGGATTCTGGACCGTCACGAAATTGTCCTGGAATTTGAATTAAATGGTCTAGAGAATCAACCACAACTTACATGATGTTCCAAGCCCCGGTATCAGCCCAATAATGTGCTCTGAATATTTGTCTTTCATTTACGTCTCAAATCCTGGCATATGAAATGTTGTAGGATCTCCCAATTGTCCTGGAGTTTGAATCACATGGTTTACCGAATGAAGCATGACTTTCATTATGTCCCCAGTCTCGGTATCAACACAATCATGTCCTCCGAATATTTGTCTGCATCTTAAATCCAGACATATGAGATGTTGTAGGATCTGCAAATTATCCGGGAACTTGAATCAAATGGTCTACCGAATCAACCATAACTCCCATGATGTTTCCTGTAGCGATATAAACCCCGTTATGTCCTTCGAATATTTGTATTTCATTTGCGTCTCAAATCCTGCCATATTACATGTTGCAGGGTATCCAAACTGTCTTGGAGTTTAAATCATATGGTCTACCTAGGATGTGGTCTGCCTAGAACGCGGTGGGGTTCGACCTAATCCGAGCTAATCCTGGTGTTGGGTAGGACTTTAAATAAATTTGACCCGACTGATCGAGCGTCTGTTCACCAAGGAGGTGCGGCTCCAACAGCGTCTGTTCTGGCATCCAGCGGTTGAGTATGAAACGCTATTCCCCGGAAGCTATACCTAAGATGGCAGCCGCATCCCGGTGGATAGGGAACCTTGGGCCAACAACCTACTATTCCCGAAACATCAATTTGTTCGAGAATCCGATAAGGCTGATACAATTATTTAAATACTATTTTGTCAACACCCCACCCCCCCACCACCCCACCATTGGCACAACCTGCCAATGAGACACGCCGCATGAAGCTTAAGATCCTGCCTGGGACTGAGAGAAGTCCGTTGGCCAAACTTTGGAGAACACAGCACGCCATCGGGACAAGTTCTGCTATACTCTGGCTTACGAGACGAACACGCTTCCCGGTATCGCGGAGTTGGGTTCCTACTAAGCGCTCAGGCACACTCTGCGCTTATGAAGTGGGAACCTATAAGTGAAAGGATAATCGTTGCCAGATTTAGAACACGGGTTCGAAACCTGACTATAATCCAATTTTATGCGCCAACCGATGCTGCCTATCTGCAAGACAAAGAGAACTTCTACAGTCAACTCAATGCCGTCGTAGATAAAATTCCGAAGGGTGATATCAAGATCTGTTTGGGCGCCTTCAATCCGAAGATCGGATCCGACAAATCGGACCATGAGCGCATTATGGGACGCCATAGTCTCGGAGAAATTAGTGAAAACGGGAAGCTGTTCGCAGAATTGTGTAGTAATAACGACATGGTGATCGGGGGATCGCTCTACCCTCATCTACCGGTTCACAAGGTCACGTGGGTGTCCCGTGACGGCTTTACAGAAAATCAAATCAACCACATCTGCATCAGCCGAAAATGGAAACAGAGCCTTCTTGATGTACGGAATAAACGTAGTGCCGATATCGCGTCTGATCATCACCTCCTCATCGGCGAAATACGCCTGCGCATTGCTCGGATTCGTCGGCAGGAGGAAAGAGTTGGACGACGATTCAACACACGCCGACTGGAAGATGCCACGGTGAAACGGTCCTTCGTTGAAGAACTGGAGACGCGTGCTGCAGATATTCCGGAAAGTTGCAGCGTGGAAGACCAATGGACCGCCATCAAGAATGCCTTCATCGCCACCAGCGAGAACAATCTGGGCGAATTGCGCACCCAGAGAAAACAATGGATCACCGATGAGACCTGGAGGACGATAGAGGAGCGAAGAGAAGCCAAAGCCGCAATAGAGCGATCGAAAACCAGAGGAGCCAAAGTCTTAGCCCGTCAACGATACGCGATCTCACGACGCTTAAGCGGGGCGAAGATGAATGCAACGATGCCTGTGAAAGACGCGAATGATCAGTTATTGACCGACCCAACTGACCAGCTGAAACGCTGGTTCGAGCACTTCGAACAACTTTTTCAAGTGCCAGCAGCCAGGCCATCGCCACCTCGGCATGGTCTGCCTCGGATCCGACGTATAACACGCATCAATACCGAAGCTCCATCACTGCTAGAGATTCAAACAGCCATCCAAAGCATGAAATCGAATAAAGCCCCAGGGGTCGATCGCATATCAGCCGAGATGCTCAAAGTTGACCCCATGACATCCCCTGAACTACTGCATCGTTTATTTCGTAAAATCTGGGACACCGCAACTTTCCCGGTCGACTGGATGCAAAATATCTTAGTGAAGGTGCCCAAAAAGGGTGACCTGACTGTATACGATAACTGGCGAGGCATTATGTTGCTGTGTACTGTTCTCAAAGTTCTATGCCAAATTATCCTAGCCCGGATTCAGGAGAAGATCGAGGTGACTCTCCGGCTGCAGCAGGCCGGATTCGGTGCCGGAAGATCCTGTGTGGACCATATTATCACGCTCCGCATCATTCAGGAGCAGGTCAACGAATTCCAAGAGTCCCTTTACTTGGTATTCATTGACTACGAAAAAGCTTTCGACCGTATCAATCACGAGAATATGTGGGGCACCCTGAGACGCAAGGGGGTTCCTGAGAAAATCATCGGCCTCATCGAAGCACAGTACGAGGCCTTTTCGTGTAGAGTGCTGCACAATGGTGTCCTGTCCGACCCTATCCGGGTCGTAGCTGGTGTGAGGCAAGGATGTATTCTATCACCGTTACTGTTCCTCATCGTAATCGACGAGATTCTGGTAGATGCGATTGACCGTGCCGTGTTTCTAAGCAAAGTTACCATTTCTGCATTCGTATATCATGAGGCTTGCACGATGATACTTTTATGCCCAAGGAAGTCGAGACAATTTCCAATCCGAAAATTGTCTAGACCGGCACCAGGAATCGAACCCAGCCACCCTCAGCATGGTCTTGCTTTGTAGCCGCGCAGCTTACCGCACGGCTAAGGAGGGCCCTTAGTCAGGGCAGGTTTAGCCATCAACGTCAACAAAACCAAACCGTTGGATGTAAACACGGTGACTCCTTCCAGTTTCACAGTAGCCGGGCAACCAGTGAAAAATGTTGAAAGCTTCCAATATCTTGGTAGCCAAATGGCATCAGACGGCGGGACCAAGATCGACATAGGCGCACGGATCAAGAAAGCAAGCGAATTTTCAACTCTAACGTGGAATCTGTGCTGTTATACGCTAGCGAAACATGGTGTGTATCAGTGGAGAACACTCAACGGCTGCAGGTTTTCATTAACAGATGCCTGCGGTAAATAATTCGGGCCTGGTGGCCTCACAACTGGATCTTAAACAACGAGCTCCATCATCGTTGACACCAGAGGCCGATAGCAACAGAAATTCGGGATCGGTAGTGGGGCTGGGTTGGTCGCACTCTACGTTGGGGCGGAAACGAAATCTAAAAAACAAGCATTAGACTGGAACCCAGCGAGACATCGCAGCAGAGGCAGACCCAGAGGCTCATGGCGGCGAAGCCTCAATAAAGAAATAAAAGAAGTCGACCGAAATCTAACCTGACAACAGGTTAAAGTGATAGCTGGGCAACGCTCAGGATGAAGATCTTTCAAGTCGGCCCTTTGCACCACCGGAGGTGTACAGGATGTTGAATGTTGGACAAGTCTAATGTTATGTGTACGATGTTTATAATCCCTTACCAGCCCTGTGAATATGTTGTTGTCTATTGTATGTTGAATGTAAATAGAAGTAAATATACGACCACCGCGGAGAGCGAATCGCTTGTGTTTTCTCGTCCACTTTACGCGTCCGAAATACTCCGCCGGGAGTTGTGTCGGTTCCGCTGTGTACCGTGGGAAGCCTCCGTGATAGCTTCCCACAGGTTATTGGCCCAGTGATAGTGGAGAAAACGGTGGATTTCGCTGAGAAAATAGACCCGGAGTGTGAAAGTTTGCCCGCGGACGCTACCCTTTGTGCTTGTTGTTCGGCGGGAGCAAATTTGTTCCACTCGTTAGACTGTGCTGCAGTGGGTGGTTAAAGCAGCTGAGAACGTTGTATATGGTAAAAAGTGATTACCGGGAGGTGGTTAGTGTCCGGATTGCCAGCTGTGTTTCGTTCCATCGAAGCTGGATTCGGAAGCAATTAGTGCGGACTGAGAACCATTTTGTGCAACGAGCTGTAACTGTAGCCGGTGGTGATCGAAGACATTGTTGTGTACCGACTTCGTGTGTGTACGGGATTACAGTGTGCGCCATCAGAAAACGAACGATTTCAAAATGGCTGAAAAAGTTTCGATCGCGCGTTTGGGTAATAAGAATTATCAAACGTGGAAGATAAAAATCAGCCGGATGACAAACAGCTATGCTTCTGGCTCCAGCATAAAATTCACGTTATTATTTTGTTGTGGGCGTTATTTTCTGATACAATATTATTACCCAATATTCAAATTTGTTTTGCACCGTGCTAACCGTGTTGTGTTGAATAACGGTCTTATATTACAATTAAATTGAAAAACGAACACATTTTTCACGGCACGGAATACGTGGTACATAACAATAATAGTAATAAATTCATTCAAATCGCTTAACAACAATTACCCCATCACAGAAAATTAGTTCTGAAATGATGTTTTTGTTTACTAATTTTGAATTGTCAGTGGGGCCCACCGCGCGCTAACCCCAGAGATTTTAGCCACCATTTTTTCCCATTGGAGAGATAGGCGATGACAGTATGGTGATAAAAATGGAGATGATGCTAATAAGTGTCGATCTGTGGCATACGGTGAGTGAAGGAAAACCGAAACCGGTGACTGAAGCATGGTCGAAGGAAGACCAGAAGGCCAAGGCAATGATTATTTTGTTCTTGGAGGACAATCAGTTGCCTCTAGTGAAAGAAGCAGTTTCTGCAATCGAAGTGTGGAAGAAACTGAAGAAGTACCACGAAAAGGCTACGGTTACGTCGCGAGTGCCGCTTCTGAAGAAGCTATGTAGTTTAAACTACGAAGAAGGTGCGGATATGGAAGCGCATCTGTTCGCCATCGATGAGCTGTTTGATAGGCTATCGTGTGCCGGTCAAAAGATCGAAAGTTCGCTACAGGTCGCGATGATCTACCGGAGTTTGTCGGAGTCATACGACGGTCTGGTGACGGCGTTGGAGAGCCGCCCTGACGCGGACCAGACGATCGAGTTTATGAAACAGCGGCTGATGGACGAGTACCACGGATGGAGAAGCGTGCAGGAATGAGCCATGAGTGTGAGGACCGGGTATTGAGTGTGCACAGAAGAAGAAGGCACGGCAAATACTGGGTAAAGCGTACCATTGGTACTTCGCGTACCTGAAGGAATAAAATAGACCCCATCTCGCGATCCTTAGCCTCTTACCCAGCAACTCCTATCTCTACCTCCCGCGCGGTGCTGGCCGGGATACGAGCAACCTTAGGGAAGATCGGGTAACCAACCCCGGTGGGAACTATGGTCGTATGCTGACAGGGAAGGGGGGGTTTGCTCCTCTCCGGAGGTGAAAATCTTATTGAGCGTCTGTTCTCCATGTCAGGATCGGCTCACAACAGCGTCTGTTCTCCATGTTAGGGGCGGCTGATCATCGTCCGAGTGCCAGCGAGGGACTCTAAGTGAAACTGTGCACCATGGTCCACCGGAAATAAGGAGGAATGGTCCTCCGGAAATTTAGGGGGTTTGGTGTCAGGCCCTGCAAGCCAGCCTAAAAAAAACTCACGCAACGAACAATCAACAAGAGAGTACGGACCGGAACCATTGGCGAAGACCACTGCGACGAAAAGGGACTAGCGATTGGAAACTCGGTTCGTGGAACTGCAAATCTCTCAACTTCATCGGGAGCACACGCATACTCGCCGATGTGCTCAAGGACCGTGGATTCGGCATCGCAGCGCTGCAGGAGGTTTGTTGGAAGGGATCAATGGTGCGAACGTTTAGAGGTAATCATACCATCTAACAGAGCTGCGGCAACACACACGAGCTGGGAACAGCTTTCATAGTTGTGGTAGTAGCGGATTGTGTTAAAATCATAATCGGAGATACGAAATGAAAGCATGGATTATTTGAATGAGATTTGAATTTCTAAATCGAAGCAATCGGCGTTCGAATAGTAGGCACCCATTAGCACACGAATATGAACTCGATTGACAGAACAAAACAAAGAATGAGACGATACTAATTCGAATATCCCGACATCCTACCGACTGCGCCATGTCGGGGCCGAGCGAATATCCTTAGGACATCCGTCGAATATCTGAATTATCATGGGCAGTGTACTCACATGTATGCTCTGACAGAACGAGTAGCTCTAGTGATACATGGAAGATGTACCCAATATTCGAATTAGTATCGTCTCGTAAAGTTCAAAACTGTGTTTTCTTTTTTTTTCTTCCTTTTTTTTTAGATCATCTTGTACTCTTGCTTCTCCGTCTATTTCCACCGGAGAGCATTTCTCAATTCCTTTTATCGCATTTTTCTGTTTTTTATTTTCTTCTTTTTTTTTCATCTTGTACCTTTGCTCCTCCGTCTATTTCCACCGGAGAGCATTTCTTATCTCTTTTTCTTACTCCTCCTACTTTCTCTCTTTTACACAAAAAAATACCCCGAATCATGACCAGCTACCAACCGCGCCATGTCGGGGCCGAGCGAATATCCTTAGGACATCCGTCGAATATCTGAATTATCATGGGCAGTGTACTCACATGTATGCTCTGACAGAACGAGTAGCTCTAGTGATACATAGAATGTCGGGGCCGAGCGAATATCCTTAGGACATCCGTCGAATATCTCATATTATTTTTGTGGCTCTACGTCTATCTCAGGCAAAGGCCAACTGTTTCCTTTCTTTCTTTCTCTCTCTTCTTTTTTTTTTGTACTCTGTCCATCACTACCAAAGTTCAAAACTGTGTTTTCTTTTTTTTTCTTCCTTTTTTTTAGATCATCTTGTACTCTTGCTTCTCCGTCTATTTCCACCGGAGAGCATTTCTCAATTCCTTTTATCGCATTTTTCCGTTTTTTATTTTCTTCTTTTTTTTCATCTTGTACCTTTGCTCCTCCGTCTATTTCCACCGGAGAGCATTTCTTATCTCTTTTTCTTACTCCTCCTACTTTCTCTCTTTTACACAAAAAAATACCCCGAATCATGACCAGCTACCAACCGCGCCATGTCGGGGCCGAGCGAATAATCGGAGATACGAAATGAAAGCATGGATTATTTGAATGAGATTTGAATTTCTAAATCGAAGCAATCGGCGTTCGAATAGTAGGCACCCATTAGCACACGAATATGAACTCGATTGACAGAACAAAACAAAGAATGAGACGATACTAATTCGAATATTGGGTACATCTTCTATGTATCACTAGAGCTACTCGTTCTGTCAGAGCATACATGTGAGTACACTGCCCATGATAATTCAGATATTCGACGGATGTCCTAAGGATATTCGCTCGGCCCCGACATGGGCGATATGCAAAGGCGCGTGATAGGGTGGTGGCCGATCAATGAAAGAAGGTGCAGGTTGAGGATCAAAGACCGGTTCTTCAACTTCAGCATAATCAACGTCCATAGCCCACACTCCGGAAGCACTGATGAAGGACGCATTCTACACGCAGCTGGAACGTGAGTACGACAGCTGCCCAAGCCACGACGTCAAAATCATCATAGGAGATTTGAACGCTCAGGTTCGCCAAGAGGAGGAGTTTAGACCGACTATTGAAAAGTTTAGCGCTCACCGGCTGACGAACGAAAACGGCCTACGGCTAATTGATTTCGCCACCTCCAAGAATATGGTGATGGTTAAACTGCGCCCAAAACTATCCGTCATCAACAATGTTCGGTACCGACGACCGCCGCGGTACGACCTAGAGCGACTGAAGCAACCTGATGACGCCACTGCAAACGCGCAGCATCTCGAGGCAGCGTTGCCGGAAGAGTGTGAGCTTGATGGGGCCCCTCTTGAGGACTGCTGGAATACAGTCAAAGCAGCCATTAACGACGCAGCGGAGAACAACGTCGGGTATATGGGTCGAAGTCGACGGAACGATTGGTTCGACGAAGAGTGCAGACAGATTCTGGAGGAGAAGGACGCAGCGTGGGCGGTTGCGCTGCAGCAAGGTACCCGGCAGAACGTGGAACGTTATAGACGGAAGCGGAGACAGCAGACCCGCCTTTTTCAGGAGAAGAAACGCCGCCTGGAAGAAGCGGAGTGCGAGGAGATGGAACAGCTGTGCCGTTCTCAAGATACACGCAAGTTCTATCAGAAGCTCAACGCATCCCGCAAAGGCTTCGTGCCGCGAGCCGAAATGTGCCGGGATAAGGATGGGAGCATCTTGACGGACGAACGTGTGGTGATCGAAAGGTGGAAGCAGCACTACGAGGAACATTTGAATGGCGCTGAGAGTACAGGCAGTGAAAGTCAAGGCAGCGGAGGAGATGACTACGTCAGTTCAGCGGACGATAGAAGCCAACCAGCCCCCACCTTGAGGGAAGTTAAGGATGCCATTCAACAGCTAAAGACCAATAAACCAGCTGGTAAGGATGGTATCGGAGCTGAGCTCATCAAGATGGCCCCGGAAAAACTGGCCACTTGCCTGCACAAACTGATAGTCAGAATCTGGGAAACCGAACAGCTACCGGAGGGGTGGAAGGAAGGGGTTATATGCCCCATCTAAAAGAAAGGCGACAAACTGGAGTGTGAGAACTTTCGAGCGATCACCATCCTTAATGCCGCCTACAAAGTGATATCCCAGATCATCTTCCGTCGTCTGTCACCATTAGTGAACGAATTCGTGGGAAGTTATCAAGCCGGCTTCGTTGACGGCCGCTCGACAACGCACCAGAGCTTTACAGTACGGCAAATCCTTCAAAAATGCCGTGAATACCAGGTCCCAACGCACCATCTGTTCGTTGATTTCAAGGCGGCATACGACAGTATAGACCGCTTAGAGCTATGGAAAATTATGGACGAGAACAGCTTCCCTGGGATGCTTACCAGACTGATCAAAGCAACGGTGGATGGTGTGCAAAACTGTGTGATGATTTCGGGCGAACACTCCAGTTCGTGCGAATCACGCCGGGGACTAAGACAAGGTGATGGACTTTCGTGCCTGTTGTTCAACATTGCGCTAGAAGGTGTCATGCGGAGAGCCGGGTGTAACAGCCGGGGTACGATTTTCAACAGATCCAGTCAATTTATTTGTTTCGCGGATGACATGGACATTGTCGGCCGAACATTTGCAAAGGTGGCAGAACTGTACACTCGCCTGAAACGTGAAGCAACAAAAGTTGGACTGGTGGTGAATGCGTCAAAGACAAAGTACATGCTTGTGGGCGGAACCGAGCGCCACCGGGCCCGCCTGGGAAGCAGTGTTACGATAAACGGGGATACCTTCCAGGTGGTCGAAGAATTCGTCTACCTCGGATCCTTGCTAACGGCTGACAACAAAGTTAGTCGTGAAATACGAAGGCGCATCATCTATGGAAGTCGGGCCTACTACGGGCTCCAGAAGAAACTGCCTTCGAAAAAGATTCGCCACCGCACCAAATGTGTCATGTACAAGACGCTTATAAGACCGGTTGTCCTCTACGGACATGAAACATGGACAATGCTCGAGGAAGACTTGCAAGCACTCGGAGTATTCGAGAGACGGGTGCTTATTGACGGTGTACAAGAAGACGGTGTGTGGCGGCGAAGAATGAACCATGAGCTCGCCCAACTCTACGGCGAACCCAGTATCCAGAAGGTAGCTAAAGCCGGAAGGGTACGATGGGCAGGACATGTTGCAGGAATGCCGGACAGCAACTCTGCAAAGATGGTGTTCGCTTCCGATCCGGCAGGTACGAGATGGCGTGGAGCGCAGCGAGCGAGATGGGCAGACCAGGTGCAAGACGACTTGGCGAGCGTGGGGCGTATCCGAAGATGGAGAGATGCGGCTTCGAACCGTGTATTGTGGCGTCAAATTGTTGATTCAGTGTTATCTGTTTAGATGTAAACTAAATAAATGAATGAAATGTCATTAGTGTTAGCGTCATTCTATAGATTGAAATGGCTTATTATTTGCTGTATAAAAATGTATGTAAAAGGTTTACAATCAAAATAAAAATATGTTGGAGATCAGCAAAGCATGCTCTTTATCTGGGTGCTGCGAATAGAATCGATTTGGTTGTCAAACTGAAGCCAAACTTTTCTATTGTGCCGGAGCCAAACATTGATGATTGTGGTTATGTTCGTTTCAGATCCTATATTGAGAAGTATTGTTATTATTCGGGAAAAAAATAAACACAAATTTAGTTTGAGTTTTATTTTCTTTGTAACAAATATGTTTATATTATATTTCGAGTGGAAAATTAGTAAGAATGCAATTAAAAAGTACTCATTACGAAATTTCACGAGATTCAATAGCTGATTGGAGCAGGAATGTATGTAAACCATCGTAAAGTCATGCAGAGTCTCGCGCATTTGTGCGCCCTCATGAAGCATGGAAAGAGAAAATCGAAGAGCGGGAAATGTTTGACAGCCAAAGAACTGCAAAATAATTTTGCTTATGGGATTGATTTCAAAATATCCCTCTACTCTCTTGAGAGCAGAAAATTGGCTCTATCCGCAGCACCCAGCTCTTTATGTTAAACTATAGACGAATCCAAGTAAAAATAAGAAGAAGACACACGACGGTGTTAACTTTGACAGATCCTACAGCACAGCATAGGAACATCATTTTAAAATGCTTATAATAAATTCTAGACAAATTGTAATTAAAATCTGATTGATGTACGGTACGGAAAAAGGCTATAGGCTAATTGGATTTCACACACACATAAAGAAGATTACCAGGGGTGACATTGCGCATCTCGAATCGAATCACTCGATTCGTAAGTTTTTGGATTCGTTTCGAAAAAACTGCGGCATTTATCTATTTCGTTCGACTTCATTCAGTCGCAGTACAAGACTTCGAATGGTGCTGTATATAGTTCAATCGAGTATGTTCTGTCAAACGAAATGTAAACAGAGAGAATAAAGAGCTGAGCAGAATGGATACGTATGCGTACGTTTTGACAGTTTTCCCATGGTAAAACTGTCAGAACACACGCAAACGTATCCATTCTGCTCTTGAGATAGCTGTCTCCGTGTTTAGTATTCGCGAAGTCGAAGCAAATTCTGCTCTTCCCTCCTATGGGAAATCCCATTGCTATCTGTCAGAGTTTGAGTGAAACATGGCCGCCATTTCCTCCTCTCTGTTGCTCTACTGTAAAAACCCATAAAGAACTGTCATTAAGAACTTCACGTATGCAAGGGTAAACGGAAATCTGCAGACCCCTGATACAACTGAGACGTACGCTGCCATATGATGATTCAATATTTTTTACTGTGTCCATTGAGAAATAAATTCACCACCCACAGTTTTGTTTTGATTACTATTCATCACAGCACGTGTGAAGAATCGGAAGAATCCGCTGTGTTTGCAAAAACAGCTGTGTAAGTGTAAACTATCAATAATTGGCTGAAATAATTAGAATTATTTTGTTGAAATATTCAAAAATTATGTTACGAACGAGAAAAGTTCTTCTTACACTTGTAAGATCGAAACACCGCAAAACACACTGGGTAGGTCTTGATGAAAATTTCATTTTTATTTCACAAATTTCAAATAAATATGCCTCCACCCTCAGTCGCAAGCACAGAAGAAGCAGTTCACCAAAGATCGTGCCTTGGAGAATTTCGACGATTTCTATGGGCAGGTGTTCGGGAATCGATGGAAAAGCATCCGTGTGGCGCTACTCAGCGAGCACAAGTACATGGCACTGGTTAACCAGTTCGGTGATTGCGAGAAAACGACGGCCTTCCTACAAGCGGACGGAGCCATCAATTTGAGAGACATCTACAACGCCAAGAAGCAGTACCTAACGCAAGACAACGCGGAGATGTTTTCGGACGACAAGATTTTCAAGGTATGATTGTTTTTCTAAAAGTTTATTTTACTTAAAATCTTAACATACAAACCTGTTTCAGTTGGACCAGAAAATTGAAGCATTTGCCGAAAGTCAACAAAGGCAAGAAATGGAGAGCTTGTACAAGAAGGATGCTCCCGTTTTTGTTGGACAAACTAAATCGAGCGAATCAATGGATGACGTTGTTGACTATAAGAAATCTTTGAATCGAACTCTGCGTGACGATACCGAGATAGACTTCCAGCGTATGATAGATCCCAATGAGGGCACAGCAGGATTGCACGAATTCATCCCGGCTTCTAAGCTTAAAGGAATGGAAGACTACGTTGCGGAATCGGATCACTACAAATACTACAATACCAACGCAGATTTTCCCATAACGATCGAGATGGAACACAACTTTGAAATCCCAGAGACCTTAAACATTTTTTCTTACGAACGGGGAAACGTTTCTGACTTTCGACCCCCTCGAACCTGTTCAACCGGAGTGCTTTCACATTTCCTGTTAGATGGAGCGTCGGTGCTGCCTGCTCTGGCATTGGACGTGCAGCCGGGTGATCGTGTTCTGGATGCTTGTGCAGCTCCTGGTGGTAAATCCCTTCTGATGCTGCAAACTCTTCGGCCGGGAACGCTCGTATGCAATGATGTGCAGGAAAGTCGTGTTAATCGGATCAAGAAGCTGATGAATAGCTACTTTTATGATTTCGGCGATGCGTGTAGGAAACGGCACTGTTTCGTAACGCAGCAAGACGCACGCCACATAAAGGAGTACGAGATGTACGACAGGATCCTGGTGGACGTTCCTTGCACGACCGATAGGCACTCGGTCATGGAGAACGATAACAACATCTTCAAATCGAGTAGGGTGAAGGAACGGTTGCGACTGCCGGAACTGCAAGCCGCTGTTTTGTCGAATTGCTTAAAACTTTTGCGGCCTGGTGGATCGCTAGTTTATTCGACCTGCAGTTTGAGTCCTGTGCAAAACGACGGCGTCGTTCACATGGCTCTGAGTAACGTTTTCAACGACACGGGGATTACGGCAACAGTAAGGTATGACAGTCAGTAACTGTTATTCATTTCAACATACTCATTGAAAAGTTCAATATTTCCAGAGACTTGAGCCTAGTGATGCAACCGTTCTCCGACATGTACAAATTTGCCTATCCCAATACGCTGAAATATGGCCAGCTGGTTTTACCTTTCTTACCGGCAAATTTTGGACCTATGTACTTCTGCAAACTAGTTCGGAATTAACAAAAAATACATATCGTAAAGTATGTTATTTGTTACAAATAGAATTAAACTAAAAGATACTTCATGTTTTCATCTTCTTTTTCTTCGGCTTGGCCGCAATTGGAGCTGGGGCTTTGAACACAGTGCTGCAAAAAATATTTTTCATGTTATTATTACCCTTTACGCTTATTTTGTTTCGAAATACTTACTGACATGTGGTGCAAATTGGACTAAATTTGCAGAAAATAGACAAACACACCGAGCAGACGTAGCCGATGTCGATCAATTCTCGATGACAGAAACACGCTGCACGGTAATCGACTTTGACCGGTGGTGGAAGAACCAGCTTACACCTAGTGAGTGGTTCTGGCAAAAAGACCCACTGAAATAAGAAATTGTGAACATTGTATTCGTGAGTCTCAGACACATATTTCCACTATACTTCAAGAATATAAGTTACTAATTGAATAAACGTGATAATGATTGAATTGTTCATTTCAGGTAGTCCCAAGAGACTTCCAAGCTATGTATTCAGAAGAAATAAACTCGCAATTCGGTAATTATTTGATAAAGACTGTTGCAAAGCATGGAATGAAATGGCAACCTGGAGGCATTGGTTCGTTTTACCTACCAACAAATACTGCAGGAAACCATCCAGTTGCGGCAGCTTCAGATACTGCCCTCCAGTAATATCGCATCCCTGTTGCAGCAAACTCAGCGGTTTGTCGAGGGCGCATACATCCAGCGTTACGTTTTGCTTCTGTGCCGTGAAAAACACGTTCATGTAGGTCATGTACTGCGAAGCGCATTCGTTGCTTCCCGTCACGACCAGAATCCGAGAGTTTATCTTCACTCCCGCAGGTTTGTTGCGGTGTATCTGTAATGTTAAAAAGTCAGTAAATGATCCTAAACTGCGAAGATCCTAACCCGCTGTTACCCTGGCTATGTAGCACAACGCCATGGCCATACTTCCAGCCAGAAGCGACTCAGAAGGGACGCTCGACCGAGGGGCCTCGCTGATCACCTTCGCCAACTTTTGTTTGATAGTTTTCTCAACCAGCGTGAAAGCTTCGTACTGTCCGTCAACCTGCCGAATGTCTAGCGGCTTTCCTGGTGTTGGAAACAGAAACTCTCTGAAATTAATTCAACATAATTACAGTCCCATCAATTGGAGAATAAACGTTTGATTTACGTAGCATGATGATGGCAAGCCAAAACGGCCAATTTATTTTGCGCTTTCTGCATTAAATGCGCATTGGCAAAGGCTACTATCGAATCCAGACACTGGGTCAAGTGGTGAGGATTTTCACGAATTATCTGCTGGGATGGATTAGTGTCCAGCACGATCACCAGTAGACTGGCGTCCTTGTTTTCTAAAATAGTCACAAATCAGAGAATTAGTATACCTATTTAGACTATTGTTATAATCTGAGAGTTATATATTAACTTCTTACCTTCCATTTGATATCACCAGCGATTTAAACTTTCGGCGACCGCGGCGACCGCGGCGACAGAGTTTACTGACAGACTTATGATTTCGTTTTTGTTTCCCTTTCTTTGACATTTTCATTTTGTTGACTATTTTTTATTCACCACTGTTGAGTAGCTGCGTTCTGGCTGCGTTCTCTTTGTCTGGCAACGCTGCTGCAACAAACCAAAGAAACAAAAAAAACAGAAAACAAAACAAAATTTGCCCGGTTTTATCGATCATGTTTTGTGAGAAAAGTTTCATAAACTAATACTTATTTGATATTTCTTTGAAAACATAAGAATAGAAAATAATGAATATTTCCACAGATTTCGGACCGGATTCTGGAGGGCGGGTAAAGGTAATATTATTTAAATTCCAAAATTCCTACGGCATAATCCTAGCTCCCACTCTACCAGGGCCTAACAATCGTCAAACCACTAGTGTACGGAAATGTCGCGCGATCCTTCGGCAAGAAACGCGAAGAAGACGGCCACACCCACCAGTGGACGGTTTACGTGAAACCCTACCACAACGAGGACATGTCAACCTACGTGAAAAAGATTCACTTCAAGCTGCACGAAAGCTACGCCAATCCGAATCGGGTAGTGACGAAACCACCGTTCGAGGTGACCGAAACCGGTTGGGGAGAGTTTGAAATTGTGATCAAGATTCACTTTCATGATCCGACGGAACGGCCGGTCACCATGTACCACATCCTGAAGCTGTTCCAGTCGCCGATACTGGACGGGGAAGTTTCGAACCAGCTGGAGGGCAAAAAGGTGCTGGTCTCGGAGCAGTACGAGGAAATAGTCTTCCAAGAACCGACCCAGCTGATGCAGCAGTTGCTGACCAATGTGCAACCTGTGACGGGTGGCTCGTGGAAGCACGATACGGATTGTGAGTAAACCCTAGCTTCGTTGAGAAATTATAATAATTTGTGATTTTTTTTTCATTGTTTCAGTTGAAGAGAAAAAAGTATCATCCTTGGAGAACATAATCGAAACGAAAGGGAAAGTAAAGTCGGAGATTACCTTGCTGAAAGACAAGCTCAAACTCGCTCGCGAAACCATAGAAAAGTTCAAGGCGGAAATCGCAAAAGTGCAAGGACAACAACCGGCCAGCTGAGAAGGTTTGTAAGTACGACTATCTAATTTTAAGATATTATACTGAATATCCGTATTTGCAATACAGTCTATATTTATTCTAAAACGTACCGATTTTTCTAATCAAAGAACACGCTTTATTGCAATCTTCTTATTAGCATTACATTACACTGAGGCATTGCCGCCTCGCAGCTCCTCGTGTTGCCTCGTACACTCTAAAGGTCGATATCAACGTAGCGGTTTTTAAAGCTGCGTCCACGCAAGGTACCCAGCATCAAATGAAGCAATGCACACGTATTCGTGTGCATGACTACATTTGATGCTGAGTACCATTTTTGCATTTGTATATCACTACGATAATAGTTTTATGCCCTTTCTTTGTAGCCGCGCATCTTACCGCACGACTAAGGGAGCTTTTTAATTCAGTCGACTCTCCACATCTCGATGTTCTATATCTCGATATCTCTCCCTATGTCGATGGTTTCCTCGGTCCCTTCAATCTCCATACATTTGAGCATTCTACATCTCGATAACCACCCTATCTCAATATCTCTCTATCTCGATGTGCTCTGATTAGATTTTGCTTTGGATTCACTCTCCTTATGTCGATATGTTCAAATTTTTAGGCTACTAGACCATCTTTGAATAATAACAAACACATCAACAACAAGAAATGACTTTTGTTTTGTTTTTTTTTTTCATAGCAACGAGCTTTTTTGGATCTAGTACCCATTTTAATTTTCCTTCAATTCCTCGATCTCTCCTTATCTCGATGGTCCCTTTTGTTCCCTCACGTATTACCTGTTGGATGAGATTTAATATTTTGTCAGCTTAAATTTGAAATAAAATTATCAGAGTCGATAAAACCATTAATCTAAATCTACTTCTAACATATATTTACTTACCAAAATTTCGCAAATAAGGATTCGTCGAATAGGTAGACTCTGAACGATTTCCCGTGGACATTCTGAGCTTCGATTTTTTTTCTCGAATATATTCTGAAGACCTTCGCGAGGGATTTCCGTAGTATTTTCGACAAACTTCGTAAGTAAGATGTATCAAGAAGCAGGATGGGCATAGTCGGCAACGGTCAAGCTTTGGAATCACCAACGCTGGATGAGGTAGAGAAGGCTCTTAACGAGCTGAAAACAGTAAAGCTGCTGGGAAGGACGAGATCCCGGTCGAGCTTCTCAAACACGGAAGTGAGCAGCTGCATCAATCGATCCATCACATTATTCAGAAGATATGGAAGAATGAAGAACTGCCTGCCGGCTGGTTGGATGGCCTCATATGCCCAATCTATAAGAAAGGGCACAGACTAGAGTGTGCCAATTACAGAACTCGGCGTACAAAATTCTGTCGCGTATCCTGTTTAACAGACTGAGACCGCTTGAGGAGTCCTTCGTCGACGAATACCATGTAGGTCTTCGTTAGGGCCGATCAACGACGGATCAGATATTTAGCGGCTTTAGATCCTTGATTAATTCCGGGAGAAACTTGTAGACTCACCATCTGTTCATTGATTTCAAAGTAGCGTACGATTCAGTGAAAAGAAATGAGATGTGGCAAATAATGTCAGAACATGGTTTTCCGTCGAAATTAGACTGATACGTGCAACGCTGGATGGCTCGAAATCAAGTATTCGGACTTTCAAATTTATTGTTCAACATTGCACTCGAGGGCGCTATTAGGAAATCTGACGTGCAAAGAAACGGCACTATTATCACACGGTCGCATATACTCCTGGGCTTTGGGGACGCTATCGGGCTCATTGGAATCGATCGCAGGGCAGTAATGGAGGCATTTGTCGGCGAGGATAAGCTTAACCATTAACTCTACCAAGACCATGTATATGGTGGCAGGTAGAGATAGATGAAGACCAAGTGGTGTTGGTGCAGAGTTAGTGCTTGATGGGGATGTGTTTGAAGATGTTGAAGAATTTGTTTACCTTGGAACGCTTGTGACATGTGACAAAGACGTTTTTCGTGAAGTGAAAAGACGTATTGCAGCTGCGAATAGCGTCTTCTACCAGGGTGTCTACTCATCTGCAAAAACGAAATTCCCTGATTTTTCCAGGTGTTTTACATTAATTTCCAGGTAAAAACAAACTTACCGTATATAGATTATAGCAGCAAAATAATCGATTCAAACATACAAATATTGCGAAAAACAATTTTAAAAAAAATGGTAGCAACACATAAACAATATTGTAAATTACTTAAGAAATTCTTACCAATGTGTGCACCCAAAAATTACTTCAGCCATTCAATCAAAAATTCCTTCAGGAATCGCATAGGAAATTCCTCCAGGATTACTTTGAAAATTTCTCCATAGATTCCATCGGAAAATCCTCCGGAAATGATTACAGAAATTCCTTCAAAGAGGGAACTTTAAGAATTGCTTCAGAATTTCCCTTAGAACCTCCTCCAGGATTTCATTTGAAAATTTCTTTGTAAAAACTTTAGAAACATATCAATGAATGGTTCCGGAAATTGCTTTAGATATGCATTTGGCGATTCCTTAACGATTTTTTACATCCTTTTTTGGAAATTTGATTAAAAATTCTTACTGAAATTTCTTTGAATTTTATTTCAGCTATTTTTTTAAAAGAAACTTAAGAAATCCTCTTAAGGAATTGTTCCGGAAATATGTTTGGGAATTTCCTCATGAATTCCTTCAGAACTTCTTCAGGAAATGTGTTAGGCATAAGGACGTTAGTCGTAATACTACCTTTTTTATGTCGTGGGCTGTTTTTTGGGAATTTTGTGGTTAACATCCTTTATGCCAAACGTACTCATGCCTAACGTCATTATACCTGACACGGGGTATCACTATTGTTACTCTTGTTCAAGTGACCAACATCTAGTTTGTTTAGACCTAACAGCCAAGGTACCGGTACTATAAGTGTTAAGCGGTCAATTTATAGCCTATTCAGATAACGTCATTTATGATCATAAATATGATGATGAACAACAACCTGATGCCATCCCCATACATTCAAAACTTTTTCTCCACTTTAACACAATATTTATTACGATAAATAATCTAATCGTAATCTGAGTAGGTTATTAAGCTTATTGAAGCATATTTTGGCTTAATAATTTTAATGGTTACAGTGCCACTAGCGTTCTATTACTTATGGCTTTATTGTAAAAACCTTCGGAAAATGCTTCTGGTATACTTTTGAAATTCCTTGAGATTTTTTGGGAACTCATGCAGAAGTATCTTGAGGAAAACTTTAGAAAACACCTGGAGGAGTTTTTCCGGATATTTTGTTTTAAGGAATTCTTTGGAAATTCACCGACAATACCTTTAGAAACTTCTTTGAAAAATCCATTCGGGATTTCTTCGGCTATTCTTTCAATAATTCCTTTAGCAAAAATTCTTCACAAATCACTTATACTTTTTTTCAAAAATCCCTTCAGGTGATTTTTTTGAAAAATTCCTCGGATATTCCTTGGAAAACTGATCCCGAAATTCCTTCGGAATTGCTTTAAAAAATCCTAACTAATTTAGTATTTTTTATTATCATGCCTGGTAGCGAGTCACTTTTTAGTGACTTGGTCACTATTTTGAGTCTAGTCACTAAAAAGTCACTATTTGCATCCAAAAGTCACTAAAGTCACTATTTTTCGGAAAATGGTCACTAAAGTCACTATTTTTGCGTTGCCAATCATTTGTACCTACTATTATTATCAGCCAAATCAAATGTATATCTGGAAGCAATATATTAAATTTGGGAAATATGTACCAAAGAAGTTCCAAGTGTGTTGTGAAAATCGTGAGGCTATTTCCGATTCATGTCAACTATGATCTTTTTCTTCACGAATGGAATTTGTTAAAATGCGAAAGGCTGATCTCGAGTATAGAGTACAGAATTGGGGAGTATGTATTGGAACCAGAACCATGTCTGTTGATGAGCGTTAATACCCTCCGGTGACAAAGATAGTGAACAGCCTCAGTTTCATCACATGACAATGAGGCACCATAATTTAGATGTTAGTTTTATCGCAAATGTGGATGAAAAAATGTTCACGTATAATCGTGTTTTTCTTGGATTATAATGATTTTTATTATAATATGTTTCACACAATTAAACTTTTGATTTGATCTTAAAAAGCATACGCATTTTTGGGATGTGAAAGGTTACCGCCGCCGGGGGTGAGAATGGGTCACTGTTCCAACTACATAGAATGCTTGTAGAAGAGATTCAATGTATCTGAGGACAAGAAAACTGAATTAAAGGCAACCTTTTTGAACGATTTTGTTATCTGATCTCCACACTATCGGTGAGGGCGCAGACCCATTCTCCCCCAGACCGATTGTCACCCCCCGACGATGGTATTAGGAATAAAGCGATTGAATTGTATTCCGTATATATTGGATCCGCTCCATTTTCTTACAAAACATTATCCGGAGACTTCAATATTACCCGATGACAATCTTATATAATCGAAGTAATTAAACAAATAACATCTTTTCGGAAAATTTAGTAAGTAATATTATTTGTTTATTAGATTAACATAAGAAAGATACACACAGCAGAATTTACTCTGAAGATTGGCGTTGTCACGGCTGGCACCACTCATCGCAAGCACGCTGCTGTTCTCAAAAGCAGCGTTCTTGCGCTAAGTGGTAATATTTCATTGCTAGATAAATGCAAAGAGCATTAAAACAAAAAAATACACTTTGCATTTTCAGACGACAAAATGATTGACATAGTTTTGGCCACACTTTTACACTGCGAACTTATAATAAGGGCGTCGATGACAAAAAGAACATTATGACTGTTGAATGATTGTTAAATCCGTTTATGATTGTTAAATCCGCAATTGAGAATAGATTCCCAACAAAAATTATGTGGAGGTGAATGAATTGGTCGAATTTTTAAAATCTAAAATAAAACAAAAACTAATTGAATTCAAAAGTTTTTTTTAACTCGATACTATTTGGCCAGCCATTTTTAATTAACTTTAATGCTAAAGTCTGCCATTTAGAAATAATAGTTTATTTAAATTTATAGATTTCTAATAAGAGACCATGGTTTATAGAATTTTCAAAAAATTTCTCAGAAATTGCCAGGTCGTGCTCAAAATCTCAAAAATTTGATTTAAATTTGTTATTAAACCATACTGCCGTCATACGCATATTTGTCCCATGTTTGCTGGGATTCCCTATGTACATGGGACAATTATGCGTAGAACGGCAGCATAGTTTAATAACGGATCAAGTAGTATTTTTAAAAGATTTATAAGCTTTGTGAGTCCAAATAGTTCTCCGTCTATGAATCAATAAGATTATTTTATATCATTCTTTGGCTGTTATGCAGAGAACTTCGAGCTCATATTAAACAACAATAATATTGTTGTAATTATCAACATAATTTTGTGACACAACTTGTAACTCACTGCGCGTTCCCGTGACGGATACGGATTTCAAAAATAAAACACTAGTTTGCAATCTACGAATTATATCGTTACAATGCTAATGCAACTTGTTGCTCTATATCCAACTTCATGCAAAAGTCACTATTTGGTCACTTTTTCTGAAATTGAAAGTCACTATTTGGTCACTTTTTTGTCATCGTTGGTCACTAAAGTCACTATTTTGAACGGCATTCATCGCTACCAGCTCTGATATTCCTAAAGAATTTCCGAGGAAATACTCAAAAGAATTTACAAAGCAATCCCTATAATTGATTTCCCGAATAAACTCCTAGATTTCATCAAGAATAGCGTCGGAAGTTCTCAAGGAATTCTTTTGAAGATGGCAAAACGGTTTTTGCGGAACAACGATCCATTAATGTTCACTACACTTCCGTGAATCGCAAGTCAGTCCCATCTGTAAAAAAGTGAAAACGAGAAATCGCTTGCAAAAGTTTGGCATGTTTTCTCTACTGTTTATGTGTTTAGACTGATTTCATATAAAATTGCCATGCTATAATACAGAATTAATGGTTTTCTAGTAGTAACATTATTTAAAACTTTTGATTACAATCATTTTTCCAATAATAATTTGAGTGTGACTGACATGCGGTTACATTCTTCACCCACGCGAAAAGTAACCGCAAGTCAGTCACATTGTGAAGCCGATTCTCTCATTGCATCGTTCGTTCGTAGCAGCGCAATTAGTCTAGGTAGGGGAAAGTGGGGCAAGATGGTCACCCTAAGTGAAGGTTAACACACAAGATATTTCAGTTACTAGATAAAGATTGTCGCTTCGGTTCCCTTTGTTCTGCTGTCCGAAACATGTGTGGTATCAAACTGTCAAATCGTATGTATTTTTCCTTCATTGACATTTAGATCCCCTATCCTCGCCAGCAAAAGATGTTCCGGACAGCGACGACAGCGACAATCTTTATCTGTAATGTGACCAGACGTCCCGCGTTTCGCGGGACGCTGCATTTTTCAAATTCATTTTACAAAGTTATATTATTTTTTACGGTCTCACAAATATTTTAAAATATTTTTTGGCCCAAAATCTATGCGGAATGCATTTCTTTTATGTAAATTTTCAAGCCAGTGACGTAATACAGATAGGCGTCCCGCGTTTCGCAGGACGCTCACTGGTCACATTATTTATCTGGTAACTAAAATATCTTTTGTTGACACTTTCGAATTCTGCTGATTTTTCTCTGAAACACCTTTCTGGCGACCCGTTTTTAACATAAGTATCAATAAACACTGAATAATGACGTTTCGGTATCTTAAAATCTGGTTTAAAAAAAGGTATTTTATTGATGCCTATACTAACGATATTGTGGTGATAGCGATTAAGTTAAAAATAAATAAAATAAATTAAAGTCGAACAAGTATTTAAATGTACTGAAAAAGCTTAAAAAGAAGTACAAGGCACTTATTATAAATCTTTGCATATCACAAATTCTTTAACATGTGATGTAAGCAAGCTTTTCCTATCCCGTAACACGGTAGATCACTTTGACGTAGTGTGTTGCGGTGTAAGATCTACCAAACAGAGCCCTAGCTTAATCCATTTTTCTAGCTAGGGCAATGAGTTGTGGTAATTAAGGATTCATCGTATTTAGTCCCCGCTACCAACAGCAGTCTCAGAAATAAAACATAATTAATGTTACCTTGCAGACAGTTGAAAGACTCGAATTCCTCTTGTTTGAGGCTAAACTGTATGCAGCGGAAACAACTTTTCAAGCAATTAGTTAAAAAACCTCGGTACCCGTCCCTAGGCTGAACTGATTGCTGGAAAAATCGAGTTAGGGGTTTAAATACGTACTAACTCTTCTCGAACTGGTGAACAATGGTAGTGAGAGGAACACACGGAAGTTCTTATTACTGAACAAATTCTCTTGCTTGAAATGGTCTTGTAGACAGAGCTAAATCCCGGGTTTGTAGCTTTACTGGTGATACTCTAGAAGCAAGACAAGGATGTGGCTAGGGCTCCGATGCATGGCCAAAAACAGTATTACTGTTATGTTTTCTCAAGACAGGATTGATTTCCTATTGATAAGAAGCGCGCCTTCAATGGGATTGCTCTCTGTGAAGGGTCTAAATAGCGGGACCTTGTCATGGTGCTCTTGAGAAAACAAAACAACAACTGTATCGAAACCGATACTGCATTGCTTATCAATAGTAATGGAGTAATTCGACATGCACTTAAACACTAAGGATACGGGTAACGCTACAATAGATCTAATAACTGGTCGCAGTGGCACACCCGAACAGGAAAAAAAAAAAGCAAGCTTTGAAAGCTCAGTGCATATTGCTGGCAATTCGCCAAAAAAAAGTAGGCAATTATATTGCACCTAATGAACGTGAAGGCATTCATGGTAAAATATGGCAACAAGGTATGAATGGCACGAATGGAGTATTAACCCATCACTACCGGACCATGTCTCATATGTCTATAGATATGAGTAAAATGGTAGAAACAATTTGAATTTTTGGCCGATGTGTTTAGGCGCATCAACGGTGAGACCTGCAGCTGGGCGGAGACTACCGCAGCGTAGTGCCCATTCCTGGACCAGGACCTACAGGAGTAGGTCCGAGCAGCGGTGGACCTATAGGAATAGGTCCGTGTTCCCGGTGGCAGTAGTAGGCAGCGGGTAAGCGGGTGGCACCGCCCCCTGCTGGTCGAAATGCCGCCGGAGGAAGCAGTTCCCGATGACAATCAAGTCAGAGAGCGGGTAGAACTGCTCTCTACTTTGATTGTCGTTCGGAGGTAGCGGCAATCGCTCCGATTAGGAGCGGTGGTTGAATCGGTCACGACAGATATGACCACCCCCTCGGGGCAAGACGAGCAAGGACCAAACATTATTTCAAAAGTGTGAAGAATTTATTTAGAACATTGGATATATTTCTTGCACTTCTAGGGATTATGTTCCAATGATCACAGAGAAACAGACGTCTCACTTAGAACAAAATGTAATCCAAATCATTGTCACGGAAACATTACCGCCCAATGCTGAATGCACTGTAGGTGGGATGAATGATGGAACATCTGTAGCGTGAGACGTCTGTTTCTCTGTGCAATGATGTTTCGCTGGAAAATGTTGTATTCCATGTTGATTTGTTGTCCACCAGTGGCCACTGGCACATAACGAGCTGTTTCCATCGAGTGATCAACGGTTGCAGGAGAAAAACGAACAGTGGGTAATGTCTGTGACATAACCGCTAAGTGGACGTAGGACTTGACTTGACCATGCCTTTAAGATACATAATATGTCCAAATTTCTCACATCTTTTATTTTGGATAAATAATCGGCGTTGCATACCATTCCTTGGCAAAATCTTCTCATCAAACCGACACAGAAATCAAATCTACCTTGAACCAAAATCATCAAAAAAAAATTCAGGGAGTATCTGTCTGGTCACGAAATATTAGCCTGGACATTGGCAACCTTCCCACTGAAGGACTGCCTGAAATAAACCACAAGTTGGCTCAGCAGGGGATGTAGACTGTATCTCAGCCCTTCCACTGAAGGGCCTTCTAATCCGTGCGATAGCGACTGAAGGAGAACATTATTTTTAACTCTTAGAGCCTTGAAAAAGGCTGTTTGCTTCGGCTAAGTGCAAAAAGTAAGAAAACGATCTTCTCAAATAACCGCGAATTTCTAGTGATGGTATAAAAAAGACTGAATGCTCTGCGAGCGAATGCACTTTTCTTTTATACTACTTAATTTTGAATCTTCTCTGCTTTCCAATTGGTGGGCTAATCAGCTAGTGTCTTGTATCCCGCTTCTTTGTCAGCCAAAGCGTCATCATCATCAACGCGTTCGAGAAGGGCTTCTTCTTTTTTACGCTTGTTACTCGCTGCTGGCGTCTATTTCTTAACGGGACTCGCTTGATACAGGCCAATAAGCCGGGCACCCACCCTTTGTGCGGATTTAGTTTTAGGAGTATTTAAACAAATGAAATTCTATATCTAAGGACGTTTATTTGAAAATTAGTTTTATGTCTATCTAGATAGGCTTTATTCTCGTTAGCAAATGTTTTCGAGAACAAAATTAACGTTTGTAGTCAATCTTCGGATATTAACAAACCCTGTTTGAATTCCATGGTTACACTCTTGAGTATTGATTAAACAAATGTTATGAGGAGAGGGGCGCCACTTGTTGTCTTTTTTTAACCATTCTGAAGCATGGCGCATTCAAAATATGTCTGTTGAAGTACATGAACACCCGTCTTTTAAGTGATTCCGCAGAAATTGTTTTTGATGTTGATTTTGAAAAAAAAAACTGTTGAAAATTTTTGAAAATGTTTTCCCGGAATAGTTCTTGCAGAGATTCCCGAGAAATTCCCGCAAGAATTCACGTTGCGATTTCCTTCGAAGTTTATTTAGCTATGATCACAAGAATTTCTGTGAAAAATCCTGAAAATTTAACAACAGATTTTTCGGAAGTTTTTCAGCAGGAAGTCACCAACCAATTTCTGTTAGAATTTCCCAAGCGATTTCTGTAGGAATTAATTAGGGGTGTCCACATACAGTTTCCGAAAATTTCCTGCATGTTGTTTTTGAGGAATTCACAAAAATTTATGAAAAAATGAAATTCCGCATAAATTTCCGGGGAACCTTTTGCAAGAATGGAGAAATTTCCACAGATGTTCTCGGAGAAACACCCGCAGACAATTTTGGAGCGACTTCTTCAGAAATTCCAAGAAGGACCATCTAGATGAGTTGTTATATCAACTGCTTTTTCCTTAATCCTATTTTCAGTTTTGTACAAACATGTGTAACGTTGAAGTTAAAACATATACTTAAAATCATTAATATTATAAAAATGAACTCGAAAAAAGACGTTCACTAAATTGTTGTAATGTTCAGCGTAATATTTAATATTGATATTTAACGTGTATTTGCTTAGAATTTAGTTTTGGATCGCACGGATTTTGCGCAAAATGGATTTTCATGTCGCGCGGAAATGGTGTGGATTTGATTTTAGTCGGCGCGGATTAGGGGCGGAAAATATTTCAGGATCTCCGTAACAACCCTGTAATTTCTATCCCGAAGGGAATTGAAAGCTTTGATATTGATCTCTATCATTGGCTCTCTGAAGAACCGTTTGTTTTTTGATCATACATGCTGCATCATGTGGCTTTTCTTCAGCTTGTCTCGGCTCATCACCGATGCCGACCAGTCTCGGCTCGACTCTGCTGCTGCCGGTATCTGCTCAGCATTGCTGCTTTGTCGGGTTTGTAGGGTGGACTGCTGCTGTACTGGCTAGGTTTCAGCTGATGATGGTGGCTTCGATGACTTCATTCCCTGCTAAAAGGTGGAAGTGCCGATGATGCGGTTGCTTCGCTTGTCCCGGTCAGAATGAAAGGAAAAAATCGCGTTGCGCTATTTTATGGCTTCTCGGCAGACCCAGCGGCTGCTCATTCGCTGGTGTCTGCACCAATCAGAACGTGGTAATGGAATGGTGCAAGAATTATGCGGTACCCATATTTATAGGTTCCCTTGATCTCAATGTTTTTCATTGAAAACAGTTTCATGCCTATTGAAACAAGTTTTTCGGGTCTTATCAAGCATGGACATGAAAGGCATACTTGAAATCTGTCGATTGAGGGGCTTACCGCAGAAATTCGTCCACTGAGACGAACGCTATTAACGTTTAAAATCGTTCAACACAGCGTAACGCGGTCGATTTGAATATTTTGAAATGACACCCGGTATAGTAAAGAGAGACGTAAGTCCTACGTCAATAATGTTTTGGCTAGATAACTGCAGTGCGCAAATTAAAAATTGGAATATGTTCCGACACATGATATTTTTAATCAACTCTGACGTTGTGAGTGTTCGCAAAATATCATTCAAATATTTTGAAACAGGCCATACTACGAAAATGCGCAAAAGTAAACCAGCTGAAACATTCTCAGATTTTTCAGAAATAGTTGGAAGTGCGAAATAAAACATGGACGCCCTGAACATGGATTTCGATGATTTTTTCACCACAACAATGAACACCACCCAGTAGAGTAGAGTGGGGCAAGAGTGCGCGTGGGGTAAGAGTACGTTTTCGATTTTTTGAAGTAATAAAAAAAGATAAACTAGCAGCACTGCATCAGTTTGACAGGTATTCTGGCTAACTATTAGGCTTTCAGCGATCGTGTACGTACACGCACGTTTCACTCACACTCGGTTTGTTTGCAACCACGAGCAGCTGTCACGGCAAAATCAAATGGGATTGTTTGCAACCACGAACCTGCGTGTTGGTGAGAAATGTCGGCGAGACCCTAATTACCATGTGTAATTGTAAACGATTTGAATAAACAACAAGGGAGATATGGAGTTAGATAACTTTTTGGTCATTTTGCTAAAAATAATTGGGTTTCCGCAACTAGTATTTCATTACCATATAAACGTTCAATCAGGTGAACATTATACCATTTCGATAACCTATTGTATAGAGTACTTCATGGTACAGAACACCAATCCGGTTGGTTTTCCAAGAAGTCAAAACCATTACTTGAATATTTTTTGGGACTGTGGGGTAAAAGTACGCAGGAACCGGTGGGGCAAGAGTACGCATATGAATCTTCAAGTTCTGACGTCAAACCCGTATTTCCGGCCAAAATAAGACTTCTTCCAAAGCGTAAAGATCCACAACTAAGAAAAAAGGGACAGAATTCGAAATTATCACAAGTTTTTAGGATAAGTTGAAGTAATTCGGTGTTAGAAAGGACTTAGCGAACAAAGCACTGAAGCGAAATAATGAAATTGTATTAGAACTTGTTGTACACCTAAACATAGTACGAAAACACAATTTCATCTAAATGGTAATTTCATTTAATCAAAAGAAACATTCATAAATTACGCAACGTTTAGCTGGGAGGGGTTGCGAGATGTATGACGATCCATATAATTTTTAGAGGATTCATACAAGATAGGGGGATGTGTAAGATAGGGGGGAGGGGTGATGAAATAGCCAAATTTTACGTTACGTGATTGGTGGACTTTCTTCAAGGAAAATTCCTTTGTATACGCCACGCGAAACCTGATATATATTTTTACCTCTAAAGTTTTTTGTATATACAAAAAAAAAGATTTTTCGTATGAAAGTGCACATTTTTAGGACCCCCTCCCCCTTTAAGAGTTACGTAATCTTTAAACATTCCCTAATATATACTCATTGAACATCAATTAAATGTTATTAACTCTTATTTGTGTTAATATATACTTAAAGCACATGATTGGATAAATGCGTACTCTTACCCCACCCGATGCGCACTTTTACCCCACCGGTGGGGTAAGAGTGCGTTTTTCACTTGTCTTGCAATAAGGGTTCTACTAAAACGGATCTCAATAATTTCAATATTTTTTCCACTGGGTGACATAAAGGAAGAGTATATGAATCATCGACACTGATTTGATATGCAGAAGCTTGCTTCATAAGGGCCACATGATCGATTGAAAACTAAGTGCGTACTTTTGCCCCACTCTACTCTACGTGTTCAATCAGTGCAAACCTCGACTGTACATTGACAAAATTAAACACATATTTTTTAGAAAGGAAAGTTCCAAGCTTTTTTACAACAATGCTCTCGACGGAAGTGAGTCGATGAATCAATGCAATCTATTTACGAAAGGAAAACAAATAAAACATACAGTCGCTCTCAAAATTGAGCGTACAGTATGGATTAGTTGACTACATTCGAAAATTTCAAAGGAAATTAAATGGTTGGCTCGGTTGTTTTTAATGCATTTCAATATTCATCCCTTCCTTCAATGTATGCGTACATACAATGGTTGAAATTTGTTCTCTAAAGTTCATTTATTTGAAAATAATCTCAAAATACGCCTGTTAGATGTGACAAAATTGAGCGTACAGCGATTTTTTTTAATCAAATTTCTTATTATAAACACGAATAATGTATTTTAATATTGTTTTTTTCATGATTATATTTATAATAATAAACATACGCTACTTAAACATTCAATGTTTTGAAATTAAACCATGTTTTGGTCAAAATGGCGAACAAGTGAGAGGTAAAAACATTGCTATTTAACAATTCAATGCCGCTGGAAAAAATAGATGCTTTAATTTGTATGTTTCACCGGAATCGTATCTTATATATGATAGATAATCGAAATCGAGTGAGACATACGATTAATTTGGGAAAATTCAGTCGTTAAATGATGAAAACAGATGTAAACATACAGAGAAAACGACAAATGTTAGGAATGACATAATTCAAATTTAGTATGTCTTTAACTTAAATTTGTTTTAAAGCTCGATTATTGTCTCAGGTCTATCATTAAGAGTAATATTATTGAATCCAATCATTCACAGTCAAATTCTAAAACTACAAGATGCATGTTAAGGTACCGAACATAAAAACAACTTTTCAACCCCGTAGAGCACTTCTAATTGAATATTGAAAAGATAGCTCAAAATCGTAATTTCATAATTAAATTAGGATTAAACTCCACGATCTGTTACCATAAGGGATAAAATTGAATGAGTTCCATGTGGCGAGTAAAAATAAACTTTTTTAAGAGTTCGGCAGCTTATTTAATATCTTGGTCGATTTAAATGATTCAACCAAATTTCTTCCTACGGTGACTGAGTCTTCAAATATAAAATGACATCTTATAATGTATCCGTGTGCTGCTCTTTTATTAATATTATTATTCATGAGTGTCCTGAGCTTATAAATTACATATACATCGACTTTTTAAAAAAGTTATACTTAATTTAAAATATGCCATTCCCAACATTTATCGTTTTCTCTGTATGTTTACATCTGTTTTCATCATTTACCGAATGAATTTTCCCAAATTAATCGTATGTCTCGCTCGATTTCGATTATCTATCATATATAAGACACGATGCCGGTGAAATCCATATCTTAAAGCATCTATTTTGCCCAGCAGCATTGAATTGTTAAATAGCATTGTTTATACATCTTACTTGTTTGCCATTTTGACCAAAACATGGTTTTATTTCAAAATATTGAATCTTTAAGTAGCGGATGTTTATTATTATAAATATAATCATGAAAAAAACAATATTAAAATATATTAATCGTGTTTATAATAAGAAATTTTATAGAAAAAAAATTCGGTGTACGCTCAATTTTGTCACATCTAACAGGCGTATTTTGAGATTATTTTCAAATAAATGAGCTTTTGAGAAAAAATTTCAACCATTGTATGTACGCATACATTGAAGGAAGGGATGAATATTTAAATGCATTAAAAACAACCGAGCCAACAATTAAATTTCCTTCGGAATTTTCGAATATATTTATTTAATCCATGCTGTACGCTCAATTTTGAGAGTGACTGTATTCAAAGTGATGGATTCCTTCTGCAAGACATGCCAAAAAGACAGGCTGCCCTCAAAGGAATATCAGAAGAGAGGAAAACTTCTTTGCTGAAAGTTATAATACCGCTCGTCAATAACGATAGTAAATCATACTGGACGAATTTGCCAGAACAGTAAACCTACAGAAATGCTTCAAAAATGCTATCAAAAATATGGTTTTTTGCCATAACATATAAGGTTATTTTTTTACGTGTATGCTGGCTCATCTCTCTTTTTAGCATTATTGTAGATGGTGTATATGATCCATTCCTTCCACATACATCATACATGGAAGATTTTGATTTGAAAAATATATTGGAAGTAATCACTTTACCTTCGGTGGGACTCGAACCCACGACCCTCAGTATGCTAGACTGGTGCTTTCAACCAACTAAGCTACGAATGATCTCCGTCGGACTTCGCAACTTAGCGGCTTAGCGGCTTACTCACAATCTATTTGTCAAGCAATGTAAAGCCAAGCGATGTAAACATGTTTTTCTCTGCTAAGAATGACAACTACAAGAACTACTTATACTTTGAGAACAAATGTATTTAATTTTTCTGTTACAAATTCACGTTAAGCCTACATGTATCAAATTTATCACAATACTTTAAAAATATGCTTTGAATTAGTTTAAAAATATGTTTTTGTATTTGTATACCACTAAAAATATCTTATGAATAACACAAGTTTAAACAGTAAATCGTCTCTCAGTTGGAGCAAATAGCAGTCCTGCTCCACCCATTGGTGGTGTTGATGTTTGGCACTGTGAAGAATTCTTGCGATTGATCATCCTCGAATGAAACCTGTCGGAGTAGAAATATTTAATATTCTCACATCCGGTGTAAATGCTGCCGAACTTACCCAAGTATTCTGCAATAGCTCCCGATGATCCTTGGCGCAGATTTCCGCGGTAAGGTCTGAGTTGAAATCGATCAGTAAACTTGGACAGTCGGCTTCATCTGCTGCACCTCCACGGTTGCGGTTGCTTCTGGTACTGCTGCTTCGGCATCCACTTCCGCTGGCACCTTCCACCGGTAGACCCGGACCGTTCAGCTTGACCAACTCCTTGCGTTTCCTATCCGCTTGAAACTGTTTGTTCTGCCAGATTTGGTAGGCACGTTCGAAGCTCCGGGCCACCGTCAATGTTACGGTTTGGGCCATTTTGCGCTTCTGACAGAGGAAGGCATAGCATACGAGTGGACCCTCGAAATCCACTTCTTCGGCATCTTTTCGAAAGCACATTTCCTTCACTTCCGTTTCCGGGCTGTTTACGGTGCCCACGAAGGCGAACACGTGATCGTGCGCTGCATCCGCTGAACAGTAGGAAATGTTGTAGATCGATACCTGTAGCAGTGTTTCACCAGTTGTCAGATCTAGCATTTCGATGCCTTTTGGCGAGATGGAGAGAGTTACGCGTTGAAGTTTTTTGTTTCCTGTGGGTGAAAAAATGAAACCTGATGAAGTACCTACATTGCTTTCCTATTCTAATCAGTTAGTTATGGATATCGATTCCTCATATCCTCATTATATTTAAGCATATAATAGTTGCTTGGAAGAATGATAAGGTAACATGCCCTGCCCATCATATCCTCTCAGCTTTTGTCACTTTATAAATACTGGAGTCGTCGTAGAGCAACCACGTGTTTCATCTTTTGCCGCCCGATCGTTCTCTTGCACACGCTTCAGGCGTGTGTACTGATCTGACACCTTTTCAAATGCTCGACCGCAGTGGCGTCGCGTAACCTCACTTTTTACCTGCGCACTGATACAAGAAACGATAATTTTTATATTTTTACTGCCCAAATTAAAAATATAAATATAAGAGTCGTTTAAGCTAATCGAAATCTAGTGATTCGATGCATTTCCGCACAAAATTTTCTTAAATTTCAATCCAGTGAACAGGTAGATTGAGGTTAGGGAAACGCCACTGCTACTGCCCATGATCGCATATTTGTAACAATCGACAAAAGTAGGCATGGGAAAAATGGAAGGATAATGTTGTGATACGCATAAGTATGGAAATCTCAATAATTTTCTAAAAATTGCCAAAAATTATATAAAAACTTTTTCTATTCGAATTCTTCGGTAGCAACATTGACATTACTTGATATTTGAGTACGAATTTATTGCGTTAATTTTTGTTCGATACACAAGGCATACAGGCGACAGAATTCTCCAGTGTTACAGTTATGCGGTCATTTTGCTCGATGTTACAAAACAACTTGGTAGTTTTTTCAAGTTTTTCAGAACAAACCTCCTGATTTCATCTGACCTGCTTGAAGATCCAACAATTTTGGAACGATTTATAAGATAAACTCAAAATTGAAAAAAATGCAAATGTTACAAATATGCGATCATGGGCAGTGCAGTCGACCGACAATACTCATATCATCCGCGAAGAAAACAAATTGACTGGATCTGTTGAAAATCATGCCCTGGCTTTTCGCATGACACCTTCTAGCGCAAAACAGACACGAAAGTCTACCTTGTCACCGGGGCTTCCGGATTGTCTGACATAAACCTTCTAAATTTATGACCAATACCAATAATATATACTGCATCCCCTACGAAAAATACCAAAACTTCTTCATTCTACGAATGGAAACTAGATTTAATCTAATCACTTTAATCCTACTATTGGTCTTTTTTATAGCTTTATATCCCAACTGGAACATGGCCTGCTTTTCAACTTAGTATTGTAATCGCATTTCCTCAGTTGTTAAATGAAAGCTTTTATATGCCCGAAATTGCATGAGTATGTATCTTGTATGGCAAGTACAATGGATACACTATGCTCAGGGAGTCGAGAATGTTTGCCACCCGAAAACATCCTAGACCGGACCGTGAATCGAACTCGTCAACTCGGGATTGGTAATCCTATGTCTTTTGCTAACTGGAGACTGTTGGGCTTATTTTAGGTTTCATACCTTTGGCAGCAGAGATGATCTTCTTGACGGCTTCGGCCGTAGAATTCTCCGAACGGGGTGTTGGTATCGTCGTGTTACCCAAATACTTGACACTGTACGTGATCGCATCGCCAAACCCATCTTCCAGCTCTTCGTGATTGTCCGAAAAGTCCCGGATGTTGTTGGCGAGTGCCATCTCCTCACACAGTTCTGCAATCGAAAAATAGAGAATTAATATTGACACACACTATGTATGAGTTTGCATAATTAATTGGGCAATTGATATCATAATCAAAAAATGTTTGGATTGAACACTTCATCAAGGGTTATCGTTTCTTCACACTGCGTGGCTTATGCACCGGCACTTGGCATGATTTCCTGCGATCCTAGACAGGGTGCCCTCCTCAGATAAGCGTGACTGCGGTCACATGCACAAAGTAATACACGGGAGCGCACGCCATTGAATGCTCTGTCGTCGTTATGGCGGTTATGAAATGGACCGCGCCAGAGAAACGTTATCGACCGGTTGGTGTCGGTAGACCGATAGAGAATAATTATTTTAAATAATACATGATCGCAAAAGTGCACTGCTGTAGTAACAGTAAGGACACGCAGCAGCACACGATATCGGTTTGTATGCTATTATTAATAAACAGATTGATATTGCATACAGCAATGAATGGATGAGGTGCTTTGCCATTTATGTGGCTCAGGGGAGTTAATACCGGCGCTGACCGGGATGGAACCGCTGATAATGTGAAGCTGGCATCGGGTTATCATAGTCTTATAAGAGTGCAGTTATCTCACCTTTCCAAAGTCTTTCGGAGATAAAGAAGGGAAAACGAAGGTAAATAATTCTATAATAAAGCGAGCGAAAGAACGTTAACGATATTCGATTCTAGAGTGGAAAATTAAATGTTTATGTTGCGGGACAGAATGTGAACAACAATCGGCCATAATCACCTGATTTAAGGTATCTCACAGTTAAATACAATGAATATGATAGACACAATACAACCCCGGTAATAATTACAACGCATTCGCTGATTTTCATACAAAATGGTCATGTTTGAGGATCATAATCTCGATTTCTAGCGTTTAGATTGAGGACATTTTTAGCATCTCAGAGGAATCCCAAATAAGGTTTCTTTAGTTAGCTCCGAAAATGAGAAGAAAGCCAACGAACTGATTCAACGACAACGACCTTACGTAATATGTCTGGAAGATGACATTTGCAATACAAATTGATTATAACACGCAAATTAATATGCCAGTTTTTAATCAGTGCCAGGTTATTAGTCAATGTCATTAGCTTTGTTGCAAAATTAATTGCATGCTAATCACTAATCGAGATTGTTAATTACATGGTCTAACTCAACCATGGTTGATCCACTTTCTAAACGACTGCAATGTTGCTGTAATGTGCACGCGCTATCGGGCTTGATACCACTTGTAAATGAGCAGCGACTAGCGATTATTTAGTCCAAAATGCAAATTTTGAAGATTGATAACCGCTTGAAGATTGATAACCGAGATAGCGGATATTGATTCAGTCGGATTTAGCAGGTGATACATCTGGTCTCCAAATGGAAGCCTGTTGTTTCTGAAAAAATGCGTTTTTCTCCATTCTAATATGCTTATAAAATTAGTTCTTGCAGTTTTTTTTATTCCTTTCTTTAATTGTTAGGTACTGTGTTATTTAACCGCTACTGTGAGTACTGTGCCGAGATCTATTGTGGTATTCTGCTGTACACAGGGCCGGATTTAGGGGGGGGGGCGGTGTGGCCGTGGCCCCGGGCCCCCACAAATGTTATGTACCAAAACCAACCTGTTTTGTACATTTTAGGGCCCCCACAGGCTGTCGGCCCCGGGGCCCCCTGTCGGCTAAATCCGGCCCTGGCTGTACAGAATCCACACAGAATCTATTTTTAGATTTCCATTACCATTATTGTTATCGGAGTTCCTTGCAGTTTTATTTACTACTAGCTTTATGTACCCGGCCTTGCTCGGAATTGCCAGTTTGATTCGCAGTTTTTTTTTCACAATCGGAAAATGAATAAACCAATTGGTCAACAGGATAATTGCGTTATCTTATCGATACTTCATCATTTGATCAAAAGAAGGCAGATTTCATTTGAAAACATTGACTGATTTTGGAAAAGGGAGCGAATCCATAATCGCCATATTCCGGGCAAACGTCTATTTCTAAAGAAGGACAAACATCCACCGATGCCTTATTCCGAGCAAACGTCTATTTTTAAAGAAGGGATCACATTCACCATCCAGAAGGAAACACATTAATCATTGCTTTTTACGTTGGGCAAAACCATGATTTCGATAAATGGTTGAATTGATCGATAACTAAACAATACAATAATGGGTTCAGAAGTTAGGCTGGAGCACACACACAAACATACAAACATTGAGTTTTATATATCTCGGCAACTTATTCAAAACGACGTATGTGATTTTGTAAACAAAGATGCATACGTCGATTTGTCAAATATGATGACACTCCCACGCAAACCAATACAACGAACATGTAGCCGAAACCTCCCTACCTGTATGTGGCGATAGTTTGCGTGGGAGTGCTATCAGATTGCAGAAATCAACGTTTAAATTTTTGTTTACAAAATCACATACGTCACATACGTTGAATAAGTATCCGAGATATATAGATAGCTAATAGCTATATGTATCCGGCTTTGCTAGGGACTGAAAAGTAAATTATAGAATTAAAATGTCCAATGCTGTAGCACGAAACCCACAGAGGTAGATCTACCGCTCATAGAATTGAACCTTTGTATCAATATATTTTTATATCTTTGTTTGGCCCTACCTTTTCAATAAACATCTTCCAAAAATAGAGAATAAGTGTACCAAATCTGGTTGGAATTTATCCTGAGTTACACTGAATTGCTCATTTTTAAAGACAACCCTTCCCCCATAACTTTCCCTTTTCCAAAATGACCTCCCACCTTCTTTGTTATCTTCTCCTTAGAATAGAAAATGTGTGCACCAAATTTGGCTGAAATTGGTCCTGGGAGTTGGGTGTTACACTGAATTGCTCTTTTTCTAAAGACAACCTTCCCCTTACCCTCCCCTTTTCCCAATGATCATCCCACCCCTTTGTTATTTTCTCCTTAGGATAGAGAATGTGTGTACCAAATTTGGATGAAAGCGGTCCAGGGGTTCAAAAGAAACACTGAATTGCCTGTTTTCTGAACAATACCCTCCCCCAGACCCCTCCCTCTTCCCAAATTACACTTCCATGTGATCGACTTCTCTTAGTGAATACGTGTACAATATTTGGTTGATATGGGTACTGGAAGTTGGGAGTAACACTGAATTGCTCGTTTTATAAAGACAACCCCTCCCCCATACCCTCCTCTTTTTACAATGACCGCCCCACCCCATTTGTTATCTTTTCTTTAGGGTAGAGAATGTGTGTATCAAATTTGGTTGAAATCGGTGCAGGGGTTCAGAATTTACTCTAAATTACCCGTTTTCTGAACAATACCTCCCTCCAGACCCCTCCCCTTTCCCAAAATCTCTCATATGATTGTTTCCTTATAGTGAATATGTGTACAAAATTTGGTTGAAATCGGTCCTGGGAGATGAAAGTTACACATAATTGTTCGTTTTCTAAACAAAACCCCTCCCCCTTTCCTAAATGACCCTCCCCCCCCCTTTGTTAACTTCCCCTGAGGATAGAGAACGTGTGTACCAAATTTGGGTGGATTCGGCCTAGTGGTTCAGAAGTAGTTAGCGAACATACATACATAGATTGGTTTTTATATATATAGATTTTAATTTTATTAGACTTTATCAACATGGAACTTCAAGTTTGAGGTAAATCATGTCATGAAATATATTTTCAACATTCGTTCAAGCACCCTAATATTTTTTCTCAAATTTTTAAATTAAGTTTTAGTTGTGAATAAAATATATTCAAATTATGAACTCATAACGGAATGAAAGATAGTTGCTCCACGCTTTTAATGCTGTTATGAGCTCATCCGAACTCGTCCGAACTCCAGAGTTATAGTAGTTTGAAGAAAAAGTAAGATTTTCAGTGTTATTCATTCGTAGCACATAGGAATTACCACGAAATCCATAATTTTAAAATGTATTAAAGCCTGTCCACGTTAAATTTTTGACAGTCAGACAATGTTCAATAAGCCATTTTATAGAAAGCTCAAATGACAGGAGACCAAATACTAATATTTACATTTTACAAGGAACATTTGCGAAAATGAAATGAAATGATGATGATGATGACGAAATGATGATGGTTTACATGCAAATTTACCAAAACAAAGACCGAGCCGTCCACTCAAAATTTCGATCAGCTGTTCGAATCTGTCTCTTAAAATGGCTTATTGATTTGTTGCCATTTCATCAATTTGGACGACAGCTAAGACATGTTGAAAGCAGCAGTAAAGCGAAGCGATTGAGCTGTAATGTAAATAGATCGTCTCAGTGGTTGGTAATAACACAGAGAAACAGACGTCTCACTTAAAACAAAATGCAATCAAAATCATCGTCACAAAAACATTGTCGCCTAAGGTGCCGGCCAGAGTAGACGCGTCTACGCGTCGTCGCGCGAAAACTACACGCGAAGGAATAACAATCAATAATAAGGAGCTGTCAAATCGTATGGACGCTTCGCTTCGCATCGCACTTCGCGTCTACTCTGGCCGCACCCTAATGCTAAAATCGCTGTGTGAGGTCAAGCGGCAACCAGATGGCGGTAGTGCGCAAACGTCAAACACAAGCAAAATCGATGGAAGCTCCATCGGTGGCCGATTGACCACCTACAAAAAATTAAATCAACCGTTAACGATGGAACATGTGTTGAGTGAGATGTCTGTTTCTCTGTGGTAAAAATGTTTAAACATCGCTTTAGAAGATGGGTGTCCAAAATTTAACGTGGACAGGCTTTATGACGGATCATGATATACTAATGGTTAAATATATTATCCAACCAGTTATACCTGTGGGGTCCGCATAGGATGTGGTGGGGTTCGACAGTGGGCTCTGTTGAACTTCTATAAAAAGCTGCATGTGTCCCCAAGCAGGCCTTATCAAAACGACCGTGTGCCGCTCAAAGCGCACTGGCCTAGTCCTGGTGTTGGGTGGGACTTTAAACAAATTTGACCCGACTGATCGAGCGTCTGTTCACCAAGAAGGTGCGGCTCCAACAGCGTCTGTTCTGGCATCAAGCAGCTGAATATGAAATGCTATTCCCCGGAAGCTATACCTAAGATGGCAGCCCCATCCCGATGGATAGGGAACCTTGGGCCAACAACCTACACTGACAGAAATCCAATCATATCCATTATGTGTGGCACACATAAATTTTGACTATAGCATTTCCCACATAACGGCTATGTGAATTCGCATAGCATATATGTGGAAACACACATAACCGTTATTTCATAATAACCTTTAAGTGGATTCTCCTATAGTGGGTGGTTATAAACGCACACATAAAATATATTTGTAAATTTCTTTAGATTTTTGCCAATAAAAATGTTTGGATTTTTATTAGTGTACTGTTCCCGAAACATCAATTTGTTCGAGAAACCGATAATGGAAGAATACGGACTGATATTACGGCGACGACTCTTAGCGCGAAACAACGGACACGAATAGGAACATGGAACGTTTTAACCCTAGTCCGGTAAATTGGCACAACTTGCCAATGAGGCACGCCGCATGAAGCTTGAGATCCTGGGACTGAGTGAAGTCCGTTGGCCAAACTTTGGAGAACACATAACGCCGTCGAGACAAGTTCTACTATACTCTGGTTTACGAGGTAAACGAGCTCAGGCACACTCTGCGCTTATGAAGTGGGAACCTATAAGTGAAAGGATAATCGTTGCCAGATTTAGAACACGGGTCTGAAACCTTACTATAATCCAATGTTATGCGCCAACCGATGCTGCCGATCTGCAAGACAAAGAGAACTTCTACAGTCAACTCAATGCCGTCGTAGATAAAATTCCAAAGGGCGATATCAAGATCTGTTTGGGCGACTACAATGCGAAGATCGGTTCCGACAACTCGAACCATGAGCGCATAATGGGACGCCATGGTCTCGGAGAAATGAGCGAAAACGGAGAGCTGTTCGCAGAATTTTGTGGTAATAACGACATGGTGATCGGGGGATCGCTCTTCCCTCATCGACCGGTTCACAAGGTCACGTGGGTCTCCCGTGACGGCTTTACAGAAAATCAAATCGACCACATCTGCATCAGCCGAAAATGGAAACGGAGCCTTCTTGATGTACGGAATAAACGTAGTGCCGATATCGCGTCTGATCATCACCTCCTCATCGGCGAAATACGCCTGCGCATTGCGCGGATTCGTCGGCAGAAGGAAAGAGTTGGACGACGATTCAACACACGCCGACTGGAAGATGCCACGGTGAAACGGTCCTTCGTTGAAGAACTGGAGACACGTGCTGCAGATATTCCGGAAAGTTGCAGCGTGGAAGACCAATGGACCGCCATCAAGAATGCCTTCATCGCCACCAGCGAGAACAATCTGGGCGAACTACGCACCCAGAGAAAACAATGGATCACCGATGAGACCTGGAGGAAGATAGAAGAGCGAGAGAAGCCAAAGCCGCGATAGAGCGATCAAAAACCAGAGGAGACAAAGTCTTAGCCCGTCAACGATACGCGACTCTTGAGAAGGAAGTAAAACTCTCTTGTCGACGGGACAAGCGAGCGTGGCCAGACTCTCTGGCCGACGAAGGAGAGAGAGCCGCCGCAACCGGGTACATTCGCATCCTCTACGATATCTCACGACGCTCAAGCGGGGCGAAGATTAATGCAACGATGCCTGTGAAAGACGCGAATGATCAGTTATTGACCGACCCAACTGACCAGCTGAAACGCTGGTTCGAGCACTTCGAACAACTTTTTCAAGTGCCAGCAGCCAGTCTATCACCACATCGGCATGATCTGCCTCGGATCCGACGTATAAAACGCATCAATACCAAAGCTCCATCACTGCTAGAGATTCAAACAGCCATCCAAAGCATGAAATCGAATAAAGCCCTAGGGGTCGATCGCATATCAGCCGAGATGCTCAAAGCTGACCCCATGATATCCGCTTAACTACTGTGTCGTTTGTTTCGTAATATCTGGGACACCGCAACTTTCCCGGTCGACTGGATGCAAGGTATCTTAGTGAAGGTGCCCAAAAAGGGTGACCTGACTGTATGCGATAACTGGCGAGGCATTATGTTGCTGTGTACCGTTCTCAAAGTTCTATGCAAAATTATCCTAGCCCGGATTCAGGAGAAGATCGATGCGACTCTCCGGCGGCAGCAGGCCGGATTCGGTGCCGGAAGATCCTGTGTGGACCATATTGTCACGCTCCGCATCATTTTGGAGCAGGTCAACGAATTCCAAGAGTCACTTTACTTGGTATTCATTGACTACGAAAAAGCTTTCGACCGTCTCAATCACGAGAATATATGGGGCGCCCTGAGGCGCAAGGGGGTTCCTGAGAAAATCATCGGCCTCATCGAGGCACAGTACGAGCCCTTCTCGTGTAGAGTGCTGCACAATGGGGTCTTGTCCGAATCCGACCCTATCCGGGTCGTAGCTGGTGTGAGGCAAGGATGTATTCTACCACCGTTACTGTTCCTCATTGTAATCGACGAGATTGTGGGTGAACCAATCCGCGGGCTGCTATGGCAGCCTATAACCATGGAGCACCTAAACGACTTCGAATTGGCTGATGACGTTGCACTCCTCGCTCAACGACGCTCTGACATGCAGAGTAAGCTCAACGACCTTGCCGAGCGCTCCTCTCGGCATCAACGTCAACAAAACCAAATCAGTTCAATCACAGTTAATTGCCTATTTCCGGGGATTAAACCACCCGACTTGGACGTTAATTTACAATGTTATGGAAACTCATATGTGAATATGTACGTTATGTGGAAGATATTGATTTGAAAAATGTATTGGAGGTAACCACTTTCCCTTCGATGGGACTTCGAACCCATGACCCTACAGTACGCTAGACTGGTGCTTTAACCAACTAAGCTACGAAGGACCTCCGTCGGACTTCGCAACCTAGAGGCTACTGAACGAGCTCGAGATTCCCAAATTGGACGCATAGTCAAATCACTCGCAATCCATTTCTCAAGCCAATACTTCCACATGTGTATTGTACACGTCCACATTAGAGGAGCGTGAGTATTTAGAATGTCTGGCGGCTATACACATTCTTCATCAGCAACTGTACTGATCAAGTGAGGTTGTGTAAGAATTTGCCAGTCGGTCGTCAAGCTCAGACCCGACCGCATTGCGTAGGCAAGAGCACGCAACTCAGGTTCAGTTCAATCACAGTTAATTGCCTATTTCCGGGGATTAAACCACCCGACTTAGACGATAATTTACAATGTTTACATGTGGAAGTATTGGCTTGAGAAATGGATTGCGAGTGATTTGACTATGCGTCCAATTTGGGAATCTCGAGCTCGTTCAGTAGCCTCTAGGTTGCGAAGTCCGACGGAGGTCCTTCGTAGCTTAGTTGGTTAAAGCACCAGTCTAGCGTACTGTAGGGTCATGGGTTCGAGTCCAATCGAAGGGAAAGTGGTTACCTCCAATACATTTTTCAAATCAATATCTTCCACATAACGTACATATTCACATATGAGTTTCCATAAAACCAAATCGTTGGATGTAAATTAGTATGGGAAAAACTTTTTTCAATTTTTTTGATGAGCCGCCCTCTTATTCGGTTCTATTTGATGCCCTGATGCTCTGGACAAAATTTCAGCCAAATCGGTCAACGTTTGGGCGGTGCTAAACTCGTTGGAAGTTTTTATACAAAAATGTATGCAGAAACATCCAAAAACAATAAATTGCAGCTTGACTACACAACTTACGTTGAAGAACTATGATACTCATTCAGATCTTGGAGAATTAAATACAGAATGTTATGCTGAAAACCGCGAGAAGATTAGAGCTTGCCCGGCTAAGTTATTACACCTTTCACTTCTGGAAAAGCAGTAGGACATATTTTTTTACGGGCAAACTAAGTACTCAAAAAGAGATAAGCATAAGTGCTCTTTATTAGTATGCTTCACCACTCATGCTAACAACTGAGATAGTAATTCGAAGACTGCCGATCATCAGTGCTATTAGCATATAAACGCCTATTGTATGAAATGAAAAGCACATTCGACTTACTTGAAACTTATTCTGATTCAATGAATTAGAACGGGCAATCAATTACACATTAACAATGTAAACCTATTACAAAATCAGTTCCAGCAAAAACAAAAGTCGTCCTTTCACCGCCCATTAATTCGACGAGCGGTTTAATTCTTCAATGAGGAACTGGGCACATTAAACTACCGGGTGAGCAACCACCTCTCCAGTTCACTGGGCATGACTGGTGTGATTCTCATCGAATGTAATTTACCAATTTAGCCGTTTTTACAATTTTCGTCCAATTTAGCTCATCCATCGACGCACCGCCGCGTTCTTACGAAGAACTCGCGCATCGTCTGATTGGACCAATTTTGTACGCAGGCAAGGACGTCGGGTGATTTCGGAGAATTACGTTTGATTCTTTCATGCATGCACTAATGATCCGTGTGAAGTGCAGTAAGCAATGCCCATCGGTAACATGTCTCGGCAACTAGATTCTCGTCAGTCATAGAACTTCGAATTTTAAGGGTGCTAATTAGATCAAATAATTTCGCTTTTTTACCTTTCCAAAACGCGTGTTTTGCTATAAAAATATTGTCTGTATCTTTTCCGTTGTCGAGTTATATCAATTTATAAGAAAAACCCAATTTAATTTACCGAGTAGTGATCAACCTTATATGGCGCTTATATGACGTGGTTCAATGTACCATTTTCTTTACAACTTTTAAACGCAAAAGTCGATCGTTATCAAATTCAATAGTGATCAACTAGGCTTTGCCCCCTGTCGAATGAACCTGTTGTGAGAAAATCGGTTGAGGATTGCTATATGAAAAGTTGTCTGATGTTTGTCTTAGCTTCCGTGCACACACATACACACACATACATACACACGGACAGACAGACATGTGCTCAGTTTTTCAAGCTGAGTCGATTGGTATATAACACTATGGGCCTCCGAGGTTCCTTTAAAAAATACATCTTCGGAGTGAAATGATAGCCTTTTTGTATAACTTTGTTGGACGAGAAAGGCAAAAATATGATATTAGTGAAATTAGTAAAACTTGAGATAAATAAAATAACATATCTTCATTTTTTGACATAATAAAGAATTAGTTGCTCTTCCAAATGCCGTGTAAACATATTTTTTTTGGTCTGCCCTAAACGGAGATGTTAACTTTTGAAGAAAAAATCACAGATTTATCCACCTAGCGGCGATGAGCATATTTATACACAGGGTGACCATATAATTCCTTAAGGAATTTCTTTACAAAATACACCGAAGCAAACCTTTGGAAATACCTTCGGCATTTTCTTCAGGAATTTCGGCTGAACTTCCTTTAGATATTCTTCAAAAAAATCCCTCGGAAATTATTTCTGGAAATGCTGCAAAGAATCCATTCCCTCGGAAATTCTGTACTTTCGGAAATTTCCTCCAGTACCTTCTTCAAGAATTCTAGGAATTTCCTAATATTTTTGTAAAGGAATTTCTGAATAAATTATAAAATAAATTTTAGAAAGAATTCCTAATGGATTCCTCCGAAAATTCTCCCAGAAATTCCTTTAAATATCGTATAAAATGTTCCTTCGAAAACTCCTTTAGGAATTCCATCGAAATTTCCTTTATGAATTCTTTCGAAAAATCCTTTAGGAGCTCTTCGGAAATACTTTTAATATTTGCTTGAGAAATTCTTTTAGGAATTCCATCGAAAATTATTTCAGGAAATTCTAAATGACTCTCCGAAGGGATATTTGTATATTTGGAATGTATTTAAAAAAAAATCCAGGAGAAATTTTAGAATGATTATCTAAAGGAACATCCGAAAGAACTCCTTTCCACTAAATTCCTGAAGGAAAATCCGAAAAAAAATTCATGTAGAAATTCTAAGCGAATACCTGAAGAAGAAACGTTGCAGAAATTTTCCAAATTACTTCTAAGTAAATTTTCAGGAGGAATCCCCAGAAAAATTCCAAGAGGTATTCCAAAAAGAATTCCTGTCGGATTACTGAAAAAATTCTGGAAGAATTTTCAATGATATTGCCCAAGGAGAACCTGAAGAGATATCCGAAAGAATTTCTTTTTTAAAGAAATCTTCTTCAAATTAGAGGAAATGGCCTATGATATAGGGGAACTAACTGCTCCGTTTTCCATCTCACTGAACATTGGAGGAATTTTCCAAATTACTAACCGCATGATTTGGAATACTTGTTAAAGTGTCTTCGTCTTCGTAGTCTTCGTAAAACAAAAATCATGCGGAATACTTGATTTGGGATACCAATACTTTAACACAAAAAGCTGCTGGCTGCAACTGACAGTTCGCGACAGCAGCTGACTGGCAACAGATGAAGTTACAGTTTTTCCTCTTTGCAAGTCCCGACCCAGCCCCACTTCCGACCCCGAATTTCTGTTGCTATCGGTCTCTGGTGACAACGACGATGGAGCTCGTTGTTTGAGATCCAGTTATGAGGCCACCAGGCCCGAATTATATACCGCAGGCATCTGTTGATGAACACCTGCAGCCGTTGAGTGTTCTCCACTGATACACACCATGTTTCGCTAGCGTATAACAGCACAGATTTCACGTTAGAGTTGAAAATTCGTATTTTGGTGCGTTCACTTATCTGCCTGTTTTTCCAGATATTTCTTAAACTCGCAAAGGCAGCCCTTGCTTTCTTGATCCGTGCGCCTATGTCGATCTTGGTACCTCCGTCTGATGCCATTTGGTTACCAAGATATTGGAAGCTTTCAACATTCTCCACTGGTTGCCCGGCTACTGTAAAACTGGAAAATTGAAAAAAGTTTTTCCCATACTAATTTGAGCCACCCTACTGCAGGTGTCCCATAGGGATCAATTTTGGGTCCATTGCTGTGGAACGTGATGTACGATGGCGTGCTGAGGTTAAAGCTCTCACCAGAAGTCAAGTTAGTGGGATTCGCCGATGACGTAACCATGACCGTGTACGGAGAATCCATCGAGGAGGTCGAATTGACTGCAGCCTATTCGATCAATTTAGTGGAACAATGGTTGCGCGCAGCAAGAAGCTCCAGCTGGCACATCATAAAACGGAGATGATAGTCGTTAAGAACCGGAAACCGGTTCAAGAGGTGACAATTAGAGTCGGCGGCTGCATCATTACCTTCAAGAGATCTCTGAAACATTTGGGGTGATGCTCAACGATAAGTCACGTCGACTACGCCTGCAAGCGCGCGTCGTCGGCGATAGCGGCACTATCGAGGATGATGGCGAACAGCTCTAGGGTGTGCTCCAACAAGCGCAGGTTGCTGGCAAGTGTGGCGGTTTCAATACTACGGTACGGAGGTCCAGCTTGCAGGCCTGGTAGCGAGTCACTTTTTAGTGACTTGGTCACTATTTTGAGTCTAGTCACTAAAAAGTCACTATTTGCATCCAAAAGTCACTAAAGTCACTATTTTTCGGAAAATGGTCACTAAAGTCACTATTTTTGCATTGCCTGTTGTAAAAAAGTTCAAAATAAAAATCATTTGTACCTAGGTATTATGATCAACCAAATCAAATGTGTTAACGGGCTTGGTGGTCATGGTATGGCTACCACTTCTGCCTCTTACGCAAAAGGTCGTGGGTTCAATCCCAGGCCCTTCCTATTTCTATCTTCTACGTTACATCTTGACTAGTTCTGGCGGTTCGATATCTGAGCGACAAAGCTCGTTTCTGGCGTCCAATTTACATATACCACCTTTCCATCACTACCACATTAGCAACAACCCGTTAACCAAGACGAACCTATGCCATGAAAACCCCTAGATTTCAATAAAATTCCGCATGAACTCGTGGCGAGTCCAGAGGCGTTCTCGGCTTACAGTGGGCGAGTGACTGCATCATCAATTCCTTCCCATCCTCGATAGACCGTGAGGACGTGACCAGCGCCGTTATCGACCATTTAAAATACAAGAGCTCTCGGACTGCGTACATTGAGGTTGGAGAGCAAATCTCATGCTTCCATCCATTGGTTCCCTGTGCAATTACGATTGTTCTGGTCAATCACGGAACTACAAAGTGCACGGTCATCTTGCCATGATCAATCAAATCAAATGTGGATCTGGTAGCAATATATTAAATTAGGGAAATATGCACCCAAAAAGTTCCAAGTGTGTTGTGGAAATCGTGAGGTTATTTCCTATTCATGTCAACTATGATCTTTTTTTCACGAATTTTGTTAAAATGCGAAATGCGAACCTCAAGTAGAGTACAGAATTTAGGAGTTTTGGTACCAGAACCACGTAGTTTGCGTAGAATACTGAGCAATAAGGGCGTCGATGTTAAATGGTTGTTAAATCCGTTTATGATTGTTAAATCCGCCTTGCGACCCTTCGAGACAAGTCTCGAAAAAAAATTGTGGAAGTGATTCTATTTATTAACAATTAAGAAAAGATACCCAAAAAACTAGTGTGGAGGTGAATGAATTGGTCGGAGTTTTTAAATCTAAAACAAACCCAAAAAACTAATTAGATTTAAAAGATTTTTCAACTCGAGATTTTTTGGCCACATATTTTTAATTAACTTTAATGCTAAAGTCTGCCATTTAGAAATTAAAGTTTATTAGAATTTTTGGATTGGTTTTATTGGATTTTCAAAATTTTCCTCAGAATGCCACGGTAAAAACTTCATTTAAATTTGTTATTAAACCATAGTTCAATAACAGGTAAAATCGTATTTTAATTATTTTTTTTCATTATTTTAATTACTTTGTATTTTTTCAAACAAATGATCATGCCAATTATTTATAAACTTTGTGAGTCCAAATAGTCTAGGAATCTATAAGAGAAATTTATATAATTCGTTAGCTTTAACTTTGAGCTCATACTAAACAACAAATGTTGTAATCATCCACATAATTTTGTGATACTCATGAGAGTGTCGCAGACGCTGGCCTCCTGCTTTCATCCTCTCCCTTCCTTGGATAAAGATGGGCGTGGCCAGTAGCAGTAATCATCATGCTTTTGTTGTTTTTGCCTTTTCTTGATTTCTGATAGCATTCTACATAAGGATTTCAAAAATAACACACTGATTTGCAATCTACGAATTATACCGTAACAATGCTAATGCAACTTGTAGTTCTATACCCGATTCAAAACAACATACAAAAGTCACTATTTGGTCACTTTTTCTGCAATTGAAAAGTCACTATTTGGTCACTTTTTTGTCATCGTTGGTCACTAAAGTCACTATTTTAAACGGCATTCATCGCTACCAGCCCTGAGCTTGGGGATCGGCGTTGAGTGTAAACTGTGCCTGAGAGTCATCAGCGCATATCGCACCGTATCTCGCGAAGCGGCATGTGTACTCGCGGGCATGATGCCTATCAAACTGGTGGTGGAGGAAGACGAGGAGTGCTACGCCCTCAGGGGCACCGATAACGCTCGAAGGAATATCAAGGCAGCAACGGTAGCCAAATGGCAGAGGGAGTGGGACAACTCGGCTAAGGGAAGGTGGACACATCACCTAGTCTCTAGTGTGTCGGCATGGATTAGCAAACCTCATGGAGAGCTAAACTTTGGCTTGACCCAGTTCTTAACAGGCCACGGATGCTTCAAGTGGTACCTACACAGGTTCGGACACGCGGCTTCCAATAATGAATGGGAACGCCAACGCCAGCTACCGCGCGTAGCCTCAGAACGTGACGAAACGGCCGGTTTCGGAGGAGCTCCCGCTTTCGGGGAACTTTTCGTCGGAGTAGGTTAGATCCGCCGTCGGGGACTATCCGAGTCGTTCCCCATCGCGACCGGGGTGGGAGCTAAATGGCTCAACGAATAAAATGGCTCAACGAATAAGGTGAATGGCTCAAGGCAATCGAAACTCGGTTATCGGAATAGGCTAGGCCCACCGCCGGGGACTAGCTGAGTAGATCGTGGCGTGCGAATGCACCAACTCCAGGTCGGCGGGGCACCATTGAACCGAAAGTTATCTCCACTCGGAATCCTTCCCCAGTTTTTTTTTAAGGATGTCGACAATCCTAACCTTTTTCTAAACGGCATAAAATCAACATTTAACAAAACTAATTATAATTTTTTTCTTATATATGGAACAAATTAAATCTCGTCACCAGCTATTAGCTTATGCTTCTAGGTTTCCATCGGCAACCGACCATCTGCGCGTACCTTGATTAGTTGCATTACGAATGTTTTTGTTTTTCTGTTGTTTTAAATTTGTCAAAAAAATAAATAAATGGTAAATGTTTTGTTACATGCGGACATTTGTATACCAATGAAAAGCTTGATGAATAAAGGTTCCCCCAAACACACGCGATGCGATTCAATAGCTTGGCGATAGCGATTCTGTCGTCATTGGTATGGAAGTGTAAATAGAACATTGCCTGCAGCGACCCAACGATAGAACCGCGGCGACTAGTTGTCGCCGTCACGGAGATGAAATCGCTTAGGTCTGGGGGAGCCTCAACTAGCAAAGAAATTAGCTTGATTTCGTCTGTTTGACAGTTTTTGTTTTTGACAATTCTGCTAATTTCACAATTTTGGACATTTCAACTTTGTGGTCGGTTGTTGGCACCTTTGAAAACTCGGCTAACTGTAGAAGAGTGAATGAAAACCCCCCAGAATTAAAGAAAAAGAATGATTTATTCATTAACAGTCATGGGGCATTAAAACCAGATTAATCTACCTAGCATTGATAATGCCTTTTTCGTGCACTGAAAACAAACAAATAAATATAAAAAAGGTTTATAATAGAACTTTAGGTAGATGGGTTTAATGATTTTCATTGATCTACATTTATTGCGTTCATTAATAGACGAATTTCGCGCCAACTCGACCAGCGGTTAGCAGTACCATCTCAGAATCGAATGAAACTTGGAGGGAATAAAGATATGGTATTTCTAAGCCACTCTGCATACTTAGTTTTTTTAAAAATTGTCAAGAGTAACATTTGATAAGGGCCTATTTTTTTCATTGATTTTTTTTTTAAATCGATGTAACTCTAAAATGACAAGACTTACAAAAAAGTGTTGTATGGCGGACTGTTCTGAAATTCCCCGAAGTTTTTTTGGAAAATATCCAAAAAATAAAAAAAACGATTCCTACACTGAAAAAAAATAGTTTTAAAAATGAAAAACGATATTACAAAAAAAGCTCATCTCAGAAATCGATGATTTTAGGCATTTTAATTATCTAACTTTTCTGGGAATAATGTTCCTGTGACATATTTAAGGAAAAAAGTTTTTCTAACGAAAAAATTTTCCATGTTCATATTGAGTGAACATTTATCAGCGTGTTTTATGCCTACAGCACCAATCACAGGTTCAGCAGCCTATCGTCAACCAACGACACATTTTGGACGTATAAAAAATTGTTTAGAAGATTTTTATACTAATTTGAATCATCTTAATGTTTGTCAAATCAATATTTCCTCCGAATTCCGTCAAAATAAAATAGAGTGCATTTGGTAGCTGAATGTTTATACTTACATATTGTTGGTTTTCGATCTGCCACAATTTGCCTCAGATAGATATAGATATAAAAGATATGGACATAGTAAAATTGCATTATATAATATGGAAAATTCGAATAACTTCTCTAATATACCTCCGAAATATCCACATTTTTCATGAAAACGTTTGATTTGATGTACTTGTTCACTTTGTAGAATATGTCCATGTTGAAAAACAATAATAAAAAACTTTTCTTGAAAAAACTGGTTTTAGACACATTTTTTTGAAATTTCATCATAACTCACTACCGTTAAAAGATAGAGAGTTGGTATATTCTACGAAGTTGTTTGTATTTTCAAGCTCGATCACTCTTGTAGCGCCTTAATTTTATTGAACGAAAATGAAAAAGAAAATGCTTTGGATCACCCTAACAGGCGAATTTTTTGGTCAACCTAATCTTCCAAAAGATAGTTAATTTTTTTGGTAAAATTTTCTTCCGAAGACACCACCTATGTAAAATCAAACGTTTGCAGGCAAATAAAAAAACGCACGTTTTTGGTTTGCTGCGCCCACTGTGCATTGTACGCATGTTGGACTACTTTGATTGCAGAGATTGTAAATGTCAGTTTTAGGATAGGATAGGTCCATCGAGAAATGATTATCAAATGCTCATTTTGTGTAGGTGTCCATATTTTTCGCCCAGCTGTATAAAACAAATAAAAATGCATCATCAGAACCAGTGCCCCCCGCATTTGGAGCGTTTTAAAAACAAATTATCGTAGGGTATGCTACATATCGTAAATGTATACAGAAATGATAAGTGAGAAAAAATTTCACTCTCTTTTTGGGTGCTTCCCTGATTACTGTACCTAACATGTTGGTCACGATTAAAAAAAACACGTTAATAAAGATTAAAAAAATGTTGGCCACGAGATCTTATACTTATGGATCTACTATTATGTTTAACAAATGTAGATCAACCAAAAAAAGATTACGTTTCATCTTGTAGTTAAGGGTTTCGACACCCCGTTCCCCCGTGTAAGGTTTTGTCCATACAAATGATTTTTTATTTTATATGGTGCGTAAGAAAACGACAGACCCCCTCTCTCTCATAAGTGCCTACGCAATAATATGTGTACGGCGTCTAAGGGAACATCCAAAAAATAACATAACGTTCAGAGGGCAGAGAAGTTGAGAGCAGTATGACGATCCATACCAAATTTTTAGATGCTCCATACAAAAAGTGCGATATAGGGAGGGAGGAGGTATGGAAATTGTTATTTTTTGCTTTACGTAGTTAATGGATCTTTCCTAATGGTAGTTGAACGAAATATGCTGAATGAAGAAAGTATTACTCGCCTTAAATTTCAAAGTTAATTACAATTACGCCTGTTTGAAAGAAGTTCCCAGAACTACTCGTATTATTTGAAGAGGTATAAAAGGGTTTGGGAATACTAGCAATCATTTTTTTTTTCAACGTGACTCCTAGTGATCCTAGTGATTCAATTATGATAGTGTTTATTTTCTAATCAGCTACTTACTCTTGTGCTTGGAATTATTTTTCCAAATACTTTTGAAGAACGCCATCGTAGGTCACACAAAACTTCTTATCTGTTGAGAATTGAATGCCTCTCAATTATTGATTCAATGTATCCAATCGGCTGTTTTTGTTTCCCTCTGTAGTCTGCCTTGATGTATTCGAATTAGTTTTGCTTTTCCACGCAACTCACACAAAAGCGCAGCAACGTTGTTGCTTGTTATTGAGCTGCGTTTCGTGATTCAGCACCGCATCAAAAGATCGATCAACCGTTCGATATATGACAAGAAGCATGCAGGTACCTAAACTCGGTAGATGCACAACGCGCACACTTGACCGCGAGTCTCAAATCGCACGAGTTTCACTTTTAATTTATGGATTTAATTATTCGCGCCAAATATCACACTCCGCGAACGGAATGAAGCCGCCTTGCTGCAGATGGAAAATGGAACTGCTAGAGCAAATAACGGCAAGGTTGACGGCCCGATTCGCTGACGGTTTCCCGCTGCATTAGATAGGTACAAGATTTTCCGTCACACAAAGAAGGGGTTTCGCCGAGAAGTTTGGCGCCGAGCTGATCGTTTTTTGAATGTTTTGCACTACTTCTGCTACACGTGCTTCGCTGGTGCGTTTCCTTGTTCGCAGTGTGGCACTTTCAATGGAGCCACTAAACTTTTCACACGCGCATTACGTGAACTGATATGCCAGCAATCAACATATTCAGCGATGTGCACGAAAGGAAAATTAAAGCACACACTTTTCCTGCTTCCAACCAAAGTCAGTTTGCTGCGGCGGTGATAGTTTATGGCGTAATCTTTGCGTTTCGGTTGCATTCGATCGTTACTTAAACGCGCACTACTAATTAGGTAAGATCACGCTCGGCGATGGAAAGAATCGATCGGGAAACTGATGCAGAACAGGATCATGCAAAGATTGAAATCAATCTCGCAAGCTAGGCGAATGGTTCGAGGATTTGCACACACTCTTAAAACGTCCGTCCTGGTCGGCGATTTGTCTTGCAATGAAGCGAAGACTGAGTTGCAGTTTTTCATTCGATCGGTGGTCGTTCCGCTCTTTAGGAGGTGCCATTGCCTACTGCAACGTTGTTGTCGGCAATCATTGTGCTACGGGACATTGAGTATGTTAAATCCGTGCGCATTGTATACATGTATATATACTCTCATCCAGTAGATTTTATATCTTCTTTCATTCTACAGAAGAACCTGTTGCAGTTTGAATATAAACGTGACTTGTATTGTACACGCCAAAAAGCATTTATGAATTCGTGAACTAACAAGTTACCGGTGTATTTTTTCGGGAACAACAGCCACGGATTCTGGAACGATCTAGAAAACGTGACTGGTATTCCAGAATCCATGAAATAAATCACGGTGTATTTTTGCTGGTTCACGAATTCGGGAACGCCTTTTGCGTGTACGCTATAGCAAGATTCCCAAAAAAATATCGCATAAAACATTACAATTTGCAAGCTTTTCTTACGATCCAAAAGATAACTAAAGCTGAAAAGGTACGATGGGCCGGGCATGTTGCAAGAATGCCGGATTGCAAACCTGCGGTGATAGTGTTCGCTTCCGACTTGGTAGGTACAAGAAAGCGTGGAGCGCAGCAAGCGAGGTAGACTGGACGTAGCCCATCTAAATAGCACAACGAGTGCTCCCTTTCACTCCCCTTAGCCTTGTGGTAAGATGCGTGGATACAAAGCAAAACCATGCTGAAGGTGGCTGGGTTCGATTCCCGGTCCGGCCTCTGCTAAAACAAGTCACTTTAAATTAATAACACAGAGAAGCAGACGTCTCACTTAGAACGAAATGCAATCAAAATCATCGTCACGGAAGCATTATCGCCCAGTGCTAAATGCAGTGTGTGTGGTCAAACGGCAACCAGATGGCGGTAGTGTGCAAACGTCAAACACAAGCAAATCCGATGGAAGCGCCATCGGTGGCCGATTGACCATCTACAAAAATTTGAATCCACCGTTAAAAAGGTGAACGATGGAACATGTGTTGAGTGAGACGTCTGTTTCTCTGTGTTAATAAGTAGGATAAAGACCTAATACGGATAAAACGGCAACGATGGATTGGGATTGATAGTCATTAGATACCAACTGAACGTTTACATTTCCACGTTTAAAAACAGAATCATTCGTACAGATTTCGTGATTCCATGCGTCAAAGCTCACAGCAGCGCGATAAACACTTGTTGGATGCAGTTTGATTGCCGCAAAGCCACAGAAGAGTTCGGTCTACTGCCCATATGTATGTATCAGCGTAGTTTTTGTGGTTTTTCCTACTCTTTTGTTTGTTACTTTTGGTTCTTTCGCTTTTTAGTAATTTAATCAAATCCACAACACAGTAACTGTAGCCTTGTAAACACTGCTCTAGAGGGCTGAGATTTGGGTGAAAATCAATTCATCAAAAAGACCGTCACGTTCATAGGACCGTTGGAATTCATAAATGGAATTGAGATACCGTGTTCCACATGGGTGGGTTCAATAGGGCTGATTAACTTCAACGATTAAGAGATTTTGCACTAATTGGTGAATGTTTGACTGAATACTGATTTTTTTGTTGCAGACGTATATTTTATTGCTATTATACTTATATATAAATTACTGTCAGCCTTTCTAATTCAGCAAATTTGTATTAATAAACTGATGTTAAACGTTGATTAAATACTTTTATCTCTAATTACTTTGCAATTTTTTTCTGGCCTTCCGCGTACAACAAAGTTGTGCCGGAATGCTATCATTTCACTTCAAAAAACATTTTTTTTTTATAAAAGGCTTGGACACCCATCTATAAAACTCAATGTTTGATAATTCATATGTATATTTGTATATTTCAGCATACCTTCTGAACCCATTGACCGATTTCAACCAAATGTTTAGTATTTGATCAACTCAGTGTAACTTCTAAACCTTTTAGCCGTTCTCAACCAAATTTGAATAAAATATTCTCTGTCCTAAGGAAACGATTTTAGTGGAAGTGGGTAGGTCATTGGAAAAGGGGGACGGTGGGAAGGAGGGGTATTATTTAGTTATCGATCCAATCAGTGTAACTTCTGAACCCCTATTTTGATTTCCAATAAATTTGAAACACATATACTATGTCTAAAGAAGACGATATCAAGCTGGGAGAGATTGTCATAGACGAATGAGAGAAAAGGCATATTTATGAAATGAAATTTTTTGCATAACTTTTTATCGCACGGTTCGGTTTAAAGCAAATTTAGAACACATATTCTCTATCCAGGCACGGCAAATGCTGAGTAAAGCGTACCATTGGCACTTCGCGTACCTGAAGGAACAAAATAGATCCCATTTCGCGGTCCTTAGCATCTTACCCAGCAACTTCTATCCCTACCTCCTTGTGGCGCTGGACGGGATACGAGCAACCTTAGGGTAGATCGGGTAACCAACCTCGGTGGAAACTATGGTCGTATGCAGACAGGGAAGGGGGATTTGCTCCTCTCCGGAGGAGAGGAAATCTGATCGACCGTCTGTTCTCCATGTTGGGGGCGGCTGATCATCGTCCGAGCGCCAGCGAGTGACTCTAAACAAAGCTGTGCACATCATGCTGCATCGTGTCAGCATCGAGAAGGCATTCCCTTCAACGCGATAAAGGTAGCGCAACCCTCCTGGTAAGGTAGTCTACCGAAGATTCTACAGTTACCAAGAAAGGCAAAACTAGAGCAAACGGATTGATTCAACGGCCACAGACCCGGCAACGAATAAAGGACAACGATTGGAAAGTCGGATCTTGGAACCTGAGAACTTTCATTCAAGTACCACATCTACTATGAACGGTGACGGAGCAGAACGAGGAGTTGAAGCATGTTATCCGGCGGAAGCCGATGAGTATTGAGAATAAAGGGCAAATTCTTCAACTATAGTCTGATCAGCATCTATGCCCCAACGAACGATAAGCCTGATGACGTGAAGGATGAGTTCTATGAGAGCCTTGATAAGGCCTACGGAGAGTGCCCAACACACGATGTAAAGATTAGATTGTCATCGGGGATGCAAAATCGCAGATCGGAAGCGAAAGTTTCTTTCGCCCTGTCATTGCACTATGGTCCAGGATATAGATTTACGCGGAAAGATGAATTTTACGCCAAAACTATATTTTTTAGAAAAAACTGTTGTTCTACAAAATTGTTCGAAATAGTAAGGCCATCAATATGGTTTTACCAAAAAATAGGGTGGCCCATTATATAAAAAAAAATTAGAAAATATTTTTTTTATTTCTTGGAATATTGACATGTTATGTTCTACAAAGTTGTAGCGTAGCTTATTCCAATCAATTTTGCTAAAAAAACTTTTTCTGTAGCTCTTAAGTTGGCTGATTTAGAGCAATTTTACCTAATTGGATTAGGGTGTGCTTCAAAAAAACAGTATTTTTGATCTAATTTTTTTGTTTTAGATTTCTCGAAAAAGTCGTCTTCAGGTGACTTTAAGAGCTCAAAAAACTCCAACTTTTGATGGGTGAATATGCTTAATATCTTTTTCCGATCAAAAGTTATAATCGTTTTTCTGTCAAAATAACATTTTTTTCATAAGTTGATATCTCCGGTTAGGGCAGACCAAAAAAATATGTTTACACGGCATTTGAAAGAAAAATTAATATTCTTCATTGTGTCATAAAATTGGTGATATGTTATTTTTTATCTCAAGTTTTACGAATTTTACTAAAATCATGTTTTTTCAAATAAATTAATATAACTCGACAACGGAAGAAGATACAAACGATTTTCTCATAGCAAAACACGCGTTTTGAAAAGCCCCAAAAGTCTTCAGAAGATGACATTCGTGAGAAATCTACAGCTTTAGCACTTTCTATAAGTTTTATCATTATCATCGTATTGCAAGATTTACGAGAAAAGATGCATTTTCGGTCTGAAGCATACTTTTAAGAAACAAAATTTGTTCTACAAAGTTTTTCTGGATACGTGGGCCCTTATTATAGAGTTACCGAAAAATAGGGTGGGCCATTTTATAAAAATGTAAAATTTTCATTTTTTTATTTTGCGGAATATTGACGTAAAATGTTCTACAAAGTTGTAGCGCAGCTTTTTCCAATCAACTTTGCTATATAAACTTTTTATGTAGCTCTTAAGCTCACTTGTTTAGAGTAATTTTACTTACCAGGATTAGGGTGTCCCTCAAAAAACATGATTTATGATCTGCTCATTTCATTTTTTATTTTTCACGGATGTCACCTTCTGAAGACTTTTGGGGCTTTTCTAAACGCGTGTTTTGCTGAGATCGAAGAGTGCCACGCGTGAATTCAAACGTAACTTTTTTTTTCCTGCGTCAAATTTTTCAACGATCCTATATAGAAAAGTTCTAGAAGTACAATTTTTCTATCGCCGATTTCCATTTCGACGTTTTGATGACCCGTATCGTGTTGGTGATCCTTGTTCGTGGAGCCTCTGCTATGATCGAGACGAATAGGAGCGGAGTAGTGGTAGGGCATCAAAATAAGGTAAGAACGTGGGCACGAGCTATGGAAATGATTGAGAAAGAAGTGGACAACATAACAAGGGTGAGTACCAGATGCTATAATTGAGTTTCAAATCTCCCGGAGTGATTGGACACTGTTTATTTCAAAAGCATTTCAGGCTTTTTCCGCTGCTCACAATCATACACAATATTTGAGTTGTCCCGCTTTTGACGAAAATGTATAGATTTGATGTAGGTACTATGGAACATGTTGCGTTTGCTAGCATTGAAGCATTATTATAAGAGAAAATGCAATTTTTGTTATTTTCGAATTGCTAAATTTTACTCTGACGTTTATCACTTTCGAAAAATCCATTTTTGTATGTATTGTATCATACGTACAGTTCGTATGTCGATGTGCATACATCGATGACAATACGCTAAAACCGATAGCCAGCGTATTTCTGTCAAATATTATCCATTGTTTGGTGTCAATAGCGCAAAACTATAATTGGAAGCGAGAAATAAAAGGTGACTGATCTGATCGGAAGTTAATTGCTTTGCTTTATTCTCTATTTCTTAAGTACCTTCGAAAACTCTGCATTGTGCTGATTTTTGCATCAATGAAGCTGTTATTGATTCATTATTGGTGTACTTTGTAAAAAGATGAATGTGTAAATTGCTAGTTCCCTTTTTTATGCGGATTCTTCTATTTGAAAATTGAAAGGTCAATAACAAAAGCCTCCGTCAAGTGCTAGTGCTAGTGCGTATCTATTCTGCTCAGCTCTTTAGTGTGCATCGCGTGCGTGTTAAGTGCAACGCTATTTTTTGCCTTTCTCGTACAACTAAGTTGTACCGAAAGGCTATCATTTCACTCCGAAAACGAACTTTTTATAGAAGCCTCTGAGACCCATAGTATTATATACCAGTCGACTCAGCTCGACGAGCTGAGCACATGTCTGTCTGTCCGTGTGTATGTGTGTGTGTGTATGTGTGTGTGTATGTGTGTGCACAAAAACTATAAAAAACATTAGTCAACTTTTCGTATAGTAATCCTTAATCGATTTTCTCGCAACAAGTTTCATTCGACAGGGGACAAAGCCTTGTTAATCACTATTGAATTTCATAAGGATCGGTCATTGCGTTTTAAAGTTATGAAGAAAATGGTACATCGGACCATATAAACCCCATATAAGGTTGATGTCTTAGCTAAATGCGAGAAAGGCACACCAACGCTAGGTGGATTAATCTGAGTTTTTTCTTGAAGTTCCGGTTTCAGCTACTGCTCCTTTTATGGCATTAACGCTGACTGAATGGGCGTATCCAAAACGTCCAAAAACAGAAAACGTTCGCACTATGATTTTGCTGTTGCAATTGTGCTGAAATTATGTGATATTTGTCAACATTATATTTTTGTATACCCATTCATAGATTTCTCCCGATTTCTGTGGTCAGTATTTTGAATTTTGGAAACGAAGCTGAGAAAAAGACCATTCACTATAACTGCCCTCTCAATGTGATTTTGATTTCAATTCTCATGTTTTCTGCATTGATAATAAACAATATTGTGTGATTTTCTCTTTCGTCCCTCACTGGCCCTTTTACCATGTTATGAACATTTTTTTTTTAATTTCAGAATCATTAACATACCTGAATTCTTAAATTCAATTATACTCCAAGTACCATACAAACATTTGATTTGATTTTGCTCTGATCAATATTAAAGATCAAAGCAAATCACCCCAAAATGCTGAACATTTCAACTAATACAAATAAAGTCGGTGTCCCATTAGGTGCGTAAAGAGCCATTCGCAGACCTAATCAGCAATAAATTATTTAAGGCAGCTTCCTATTTTACTCTCCAAATCTACTTGACTTTATCAAATTCCCTGAATATTATCCCGAAACATATTCAAATTAATAAATATTAAAATGTATCAAACTTTCAGTAAGGATACAAATTAAGGGCTTTTATCTGTAATTGAAAATAATACCGCTCTTCATATTAACACATTTTTATTACGAATCTACCAAGCACCTAACAACCATCTCTATTTTTTTATATTACTTTGTTGAAATGATTTTCAAATCTTATTTCCATATACTCTTTGATGATAATTTTGTTGTTAGCACCGATAAAAACATAACATCCTAAAGAAAGCTTAATTTTGCTTCATTTCTTCCCTTCCATTCTAATGATTTCACTTTCGCCTTTCGTATTTAACGACTCATTCTGAATACTTCAATCTCCTCGTTCTTATAAATCTCGTCTAGTTGCTTCTTAATTTTTCTCTGTTTTACGAGAGCATCCTACAATCAACCAAATCCATTCAAGTCGAACTTCCTTTTAGCAAAACATATTTTAGCAAGATTATACACTAGCTTCTGTTTATAGTTTTATCGTCTAATAACTTACTTGCAAAAAATTTGTCAGTGTAAAGTGTCAGTGTCAATGTAAAACTAGTAGTATGTACCCTAAAACAATAGTTCCTCGCATTAAAGGCACTTATGTCTTTAAAATTGCTGTTAAACATAAACAGAATAGAGGAAATTTATGTACAAGTCAAATAACCATTGTGCATTCCGTTTTATGTGCTCGATGATCCTGGAGAAATCATTTTGCTTACTGAGCAGCACAAGTAATCGGTCAAGTTAAGGTTCCCCCAGACACACGCGACGCGATTCTATCGCTTGGCGACTGCGATTCTGGTCTGGAAGCGTAAATGGAATATTGTCTGCAGCGACCCAGCGATAGAATCGCGGCGACTAGTTGTCGCCGTCGCGGCGATGAAATCGCTTAGGTCTGGGGGAGCCTTTAATCAGTTCAAGAGGATATTATAACAACACTTAAATCAACTTTACTATTGAAGCCCTACCCTTTTTCTACTTTCCTCGCATTCAAAGAAACAATCACCCATTTTGTGCGATTGATTGTTTACCATTACGATGGATAAACAATAAAACATCTAAAACTAGTGCGCGTCCTATCGTGTTTTAATTAGTACGCAGAACGATCACGTGATCACCAAAATGTTCTGTTCTGCTTTGTGCGGTCGATAAGTCAGAATGCCAATAATGTTGTATGTTGTATTTTGAGAAATCCGTTTCTATTAGTTTCTGTTTATCTCACCCAACTAACACAACCTCCTTCCCGTGGTTATTGTGGAGATACAGAGGCATTCTCGGTCTCTAGTGGCAACAATAACCACACACTAACATTCCCATTCCCCTATATTCAAATCTTTCTTTTTCTTCTCAATGCCTATTTCAAATATATCTCTTTTGTCAACTATCTACCTCACTTTCCATTTTGTTAGTAGAAAATACATTTAAGCCTAAAACATAGCTGATTCATTGAAGAGTGGTAGAAATGCTAGTATTTATTAGGTTGGTAAGAAAATAGATCAGAGTGCGTTTTTAATAAGATATTCAGATTGTTCGCGAGAACAGGCAGAACGGTCGGCCGGTCATTACATAATTTGTTCTGCTTTGTGCGGTTAGCAGAACGAACGCCCGATCATCGAAATGTTGTTCTGCTTTGTGCGGGTGAGTAAATTAATTAGAAAGTGGAGATTCAGTTCGCGTCAGTAAGCAGAACGATCGGCCGGTCATCGAAAAAGTTGTTCTGCTTTGTGCGGTTAGCAGAGAGATCGGCTGGTCATCGACAATTTTGTTCTGCTTAGTGCGATCGGTAATTAAAATAATTAGTGTTCGTTCGATTATGTTTTGAATTGATCAAACTACACGCTATACACGGCATACCGTTTACCAAAACGAACCCTGCCACAATACCTACCCCATATATCCAACATCCCAGTGATTTCTCGTGGAAGTGCAGATGACTCGTCGGCTTCTATCAAAGCGAGTATCATGTCAACATTTTCCTACCCATTCCTTAATTGACCTGCATTCGGACACGGCCGGCGCTGGTATTGCTTATTTTTGGGTCACCAGTTCTTACACATTGAAGATGATGTTAGTCCCAAACTTCATCTGTTGGTTCTCTGTGTAATTACAGCTGACCTGGTAATAACGGAGTAGCAACCGTGGGCGGTCAATCATGCTCATGCTCATGCTCATGCTAAACGCGTGTTTTGCTATAAGAATATTGTCTGTATCTTCTTCCGTTGTCGAGTTATATCAATTTATTTGAAAAAACATGATTTTAGTAAAATTGGTGAAACTTGAGATAAAAAATAACATATCCCCAATTTTTTGACATAATGAAGAATATTAATTTCTCTTTTAGATGCCGTGTAAACATATTTTTTTGGTCTGCCCTAACCGGAGATATCAACTTATGAAAAAAATGTAATTTTGACAGAAAAATGATTATAACTTTTGATCGGAAAAAGATATTGTGCATATTTACCCATCAAAAGTTGCATTTTTTTGAGCTCTAAAAGTCACCTGAAGACGACTTTTTCGAGAAATCTGAAACAAAAAAATTAGATCAAAAATACTGTTTTTTTTGAGGTACACCCTAATCCAATTAGGTAAAATTGCTCTAAATCAGCCAACTTAAGAGCTACAGAAAAAGTTTTTTTAGCAAAATTGATTGGAATTAGCTGCGCTACAACTTTGTAGAACATAACATGTCAATATTCTGAGAAATAAAAAAAATATTTTCTAATTTTTTTTATATGATGGGCCACCCTATTTTTTGTCAGAACCACAATGATGGCCTTACTATTTCGAACAATTTTGTAGAACAACAGTTTTTTCTAAAAAATATAGTTTTGGCGTAAAATTCATCTTTCCGCGTAAATCTGTATCCTGGACCATAGTGCATTGGTACGGAAAGCCTTCATTCCGCTACCAACGATAATGGTCTGCGACTTGTAACCTTTGCTGCTGCTAGAGGGATGGCAATCAGCAGTACCTACTTCGCACTTAAGAACACTTAAGAATATCTGCAAACACACCTGGCAACATCCGAATGGAGACACTTGCTCACAGATAGACCACGTGTTGATCGACGAACGACATTTCTCGGATGTTATAGATGTAAGGTCCTTCAGTGGTCCGAACATTGACTCGGATCACTGCCTTGTATGTAGTTGCAAAAATTTGGGCGCGACTATCCAGCGTCACGGATTCACGAAACAACCGAACGATGCGTTTCAATATCCAACGCTTGTCAGTTGAAGGAGTTGCTGAATACTACCACCAGAAGCTGGACTAGCGGATACGAGATGCCACCGGATCTGGCGACGTCAACAGATTGTGGGAAATTATCCACGAAGCTGTGATTACAACAGCGCAGGAAGTGTTGGGCACTGCACAGCGACACCAACGAAATGGTTGGTTTGATTAGGAGTGCCAGCGAGTGACGATCGAAAAAAAATGTTGCTAGGAGTCGAAAGCTAGCGGCTCGTACCCGTTGCAACAGAGAGCGGTACAGTTTAGCAAGGGCAGAAGAGATACGAATCCACCGCAGAAAGAAGGCAACACAAAGAGAGTTTGATAACTGAAGCGCAGGAGAACATAGATAGAAACGATAAGCGGAGGTTTTACTGTCAATGTCAATGGCGAGCGACATAAGACTGCGCCAGTGCCCGCCATGTACAATGACCAAGAGGGGAACTTGCTGACAGACAAGACTATGGTGGCAGCCAACACGGTAGATCACTTTGACGTAGTGTGTTGCGGTGTAAGGGCGAAGCCAGAGTAAACGCGACGTGCGATGCGACGCGACGCGACAGTGCAATTTGACAGCCTGATGATAATTATTGTTATTCTTTTACGTGAGTCGCGTCGCGTCGCATCGCACGTCGCGTTTACTCTGGCTTGCCCCTAAGATCTACCAAACAGCCCTAGCCTAATCCATTTTTTTAGCTAGGGCAATAAGTTGTGGTAATTAAGGATTCATCGTATTTAGTCCCCGCTACCAACAGCAGTCTCAGAAATAAAACATAATTAATGTTACCTTGCAGACAGTTGAAAGACTCGAATTCCTCTTGTTTGAGGCTAAACTGTATGCAGCGGAAACAACTTTTCAAGCAATTAGTTAAAAAACCTCGGTACCCGGTCCTAGGCTGAACTGACTGCAGGAAAAATCGAGTTACGGGTTTAAATACGTACTAACTAGGGCTCCGAGAGCTCCGATGCATGGCCAAAAACAGTATTACTGTTCTGTTTTCTCAAGAAAGGATTGATTTCCTATTGATAAGGGGCGCGCCTTCAATGGAATTGCTCTCTATGAAGGGTCTAAATAGCGGGACCTTGTCATGGTGGTCTTGAGAAAACAAAACAACAACTGTATCGAAACCGATACTGCATTGCTTCTCAATAGCACTGGAGTAATTCGACATGCATTTAAACACTAAGGATACGGATAACGTTACTATAGATCTAATAATTGGTCGCAGTGGCACACCCGAACAGGAAAAAAATGGTGGCAGCCAGGTGGAAGAAGCACTTTGAAGATTTATTGAACGGTGAAAATGAAGGTGTATTAACCTTTTAAATATTAGGAAAATCTTATGAGATGTTAGGGTCATATTGACCCAGAAATGTTAATGCTTATAAAACAGTTTATAACCGAATTACAAAGTTTATATACCGTTCGAAAGATAAACTTATCAATTTTGTAGCTATGTAGTGATATGTTGGTTCTGGAGACAATGGCCACCGGGAAACGACTTCCACGGGGACCTTGTCGGTCATATAAGGGGAGCATAAAAATCGCTCCATATATGCTTTTCGATCGCTAATTCTTCATAGAATCTCTTAAAACGGTAATGTATGGTCCATTAGAGGGCTTCCGATGAAAGTGTCCACTCCTGATACATATAAGGGGCCCCCGGGGAACCCGGGGACATAATCGTTTTAGCACCAAAATATGTCGTTCGGCGGCTCTTTCGTCATTTTTTTTTATATTGTCTTTATTAATGAGGTTTTCGGCCCCAGACCGGTTCACCTCATAGCTCTTTCGTCATGATTTTCCACAAAATAGATGATTATGCGCTCGAAATCGATTAGAGACCACAGTGGCCACTCTTGGAGCCTATGAGGGGCCCTCGGGGAACCCGTAGAATGGGACATTTCTGTTTTAACACCAAAGTATGCCGTGCGGTGGCTCTTTCGTCATGATTTTTCTCAGAATAAATGATTATGCGCTTGAAATCGAAAAGTGACAACATTGGCCACTCTTGGAACCAATGAGATGCCCTCGGGGAACCCGTAGATGGTGACATTTCCGTTTCCATACCGAAATGAATACGTGACCACATTTTCCATTTTGGAACCTATAAAGTACCGCCGTGGAGCTCGTAGGAGAGGACATTTCCGTGCTTACTCTTACTCACTTAATCGATTAGCGACCGCATTGGCCACTTTTGAAACCTATGAGGTGCTTCCGGGGAACCTGTACAAGGAGATATTTTTATTTTTAAACCAGGACATGCCGTGTAGCGGCTCTTTCACTATCATTTTCCATCAAATAAATAGTTGGTTATGCTCTTGAAATCTAATATCAACCCGGGAGCACCCTAGGCCCAGTTTCGGTAATTGTGGAGCTCCGCGAGGAATGCTTTGAAAATGTCTGTGCACAAAAAATGTGTAAGGAGGCTCCTGTGGGGGGTTCTTAAATTATTGGCTTATGCGCCAGACGACACTGTCGTCTGCCAAAATCAAGTTTTGGGCTGCCCAGCTAGCGTTGTTTACGCCCACCAACAGAATCCTTCTCCCCGTGTCTTTCCAACTCAAACTAACTAAATTCCCAATAATCCCAAGAATTCCAATAAATTTATTCGCGGTTATTCGAGATATTCATTCCTCCAATTTAGAGTAAGAAATTATTTAGTAGTGCCTAGAGAAAAATTTATTAGAAAACTTCTAAATAAAAATTTTGTAAATAATAAAAAAGTCGAAGCATTTAACATTTTAAGTTTCGTTTTTTTTTCAAAAATTTTTAACAATCCCCTATTCTGTCTCCTACTAGAGCTAACTGCTCACTGACTAACCATTGGCCGTTCTCCCGGAGCAGATGGCTGGCCAACGGTACCGAACGTGCCGATGGTCACTCAGTACCTGCTTGTGACGTCACTACCGGTCGTGTCTTCTCTACGTGAGTCTTCCTATTCCCCTATACCTCGTTTCTTCCCCTACTATTTACAATCGTGATTCCCTACTCGTTTTGGTGTAGTGGTGTGTGTCAAGGTTCGCGTACTTACAGTTGGTCTGGTTGATGACGAGTCGATACCTGTTTACCACCCCCTGGGTGGTTTTGTACGTCGAAGTGATGACGACCGATGATGATCGAGCCAGGATAATTGTACAAGCACTCGTTGCAAATATTCCTCCGACTCTTCGGCATTCGATACAGTGCGCCTAGTGGGTGGCACACGGGAACACGCTAGCTTGGGAAGTGTGAGGTGGTGCGGGTGGGTGGCGATCGAAACGTCCGCTGTCTATCGACGTAGTGGTGGTAATCGCTTTTCTGGGAGGGTATCCTACGGAGGGCCTCCGATTTTGAGTACGTGAGTCGGGCTGATTACTCGGGCGTTGGTAGTCTTTCCCCGATGGGACCTATCCACGAATGGGCAATCACAGGTAACGCGTGATGCACGTGGGCCGAGCGATTCGTACCGATGACCAACGCTCTCTGACGGAACCTATAGTGGTACGCAACCACGAGACGATAGGTACAACCAGGGTAATCACGCCGGATACCGTCCGATGGGTTAACCCAAGTAACATTTTGAATTCTATTTGGATTTATTCAAGTTTTATTGCAGTTTTATCAAGGATTCGCATAAACTGTAGAGTTTTATCATAGTTTTCATCTAGTCCAAGTTACCTCAAAGCTAAATTCTCTTATAATAGTTTTATGATATGCTCCAGGTCCATCTTAAGCTGTTTATATTGATAAATTATGCAGCAAGAGCACTCTATCCCAATTGAAACCAAATAGTTTTGAGAAAGTTTTATGGTACTCTTCATTAAGAAAGAACAATCTTGAAAATGCCCTTATAAAACTTCCTTAAAACTATGTGGTTTTGATTGAGAGAAAGTGCTCTTGTTGAAGAATACATCAAAACAAACAAAACATAATGTCAAATTGGACGCAAACAAGTATATAAATTCAAAACAAGTGGATCAAAGGCAAAAATAATGTAAATTTATCCCATATATGGAAACTCCATTTGCGCAGGCATCTGTTTTTTTCTATCGGAGTTTTCTTTCTATCGGATCATCAGCTACAGTTTTCTATCTATCGGATCAAATTTACCACCAGCTGTCTTGATCTTCCAATACCAGGCAGATTTTATATCCTCCCATTTATCATCTTCTTCTTCTTATCGGCATTACATCCCATTTATCATATGATCGATCAATTTTGCTCAAAATACATTTTCTCGATTTTTTGGGCATTCGTAATCATAGCCATCTGGGTTCAAAATATAAGTAATAAATAAGTTATATGCATTTCTTTTTCAGTTGAATTGCATGTTATTATATGACAATATTCGCAAAATGGATGATTTCGGCTCAATCTGTGTCGTTTTTTTATTGCAATCATGCGTGTCCACTACTGAAAACCATCACAAACATGGAAATCAAAACATTTTGCGCTCCAATTCTTTGTTCTCGATTGTTATTGATATAGATAGATAGATATCATGAACCCGAGGAGCAGTAACCCTATTGAGTTTTAATTTAATTCAGTATTTTGTGCAGATATTCAGTTTAGTAAATATTTAACGGCGAACTCTTTCCAAATGAACGACTTGTTTTCAATGGATATGTAAACAACATGGTATAATGAAAGCACCAAACTTATAACGCTCTTCAATAAAACTTCTTAGTTTTGACCAGTACTAGTTAGTTTTATTCAAGACAAACTAAGCTTCGTCAAGATTGCGATAAATCTAGTTCAATTTATCATGCTCCTGCATAAACCTAAAAGGTTTTGTATGAGATAAAGTGGTTTTAATCCAATCTTATGATGGTTTTCAATAAAACTATTGAAATCATGGCGGATTATCGTCTGCGAAAAATTTCTTGATGGAAGCCATTTCTTTATGAACGCTGAAAACCTTGCTGAAAACTATTTGTTTTCATTTCACATGCATGAGTCATTTCATAGATTGGGGCATAAAACAAATATTACATCTGCGAAATAAAAAGTAGAGAAAAATTTATTTTTTTGGGTATGTACAATTTTTTAAATAAAAATATTTTTTCAAAATAATACTATATCTTGCAATATAAATAAGGCGCATTTAATATTTGTTACACTTATTCGGAAAAGCATCGACAAAGTGGTTGTGGCATGTGGAATTACACGATCATAATGCAATTAAGTTTAATTTGTTCAACGTATCCATAATAATTTTCATCATTATGAGATACTGTTCGATTTGGTTCAGACAAAATTCAATATAAACAAGTACATATAAACATCAGCGGATCTAGATAACGAAAACACATGCTGTTAAATTCGTTATTAATCCAAACAGGGTTTTATGCTGATCTTTCATGCCATCATAAGCTCACTTTGATAAAACTAACAAGTTTTAAGCGAACCTTGGAAAATGGTCTTGAACACCTTCTCAAGAGTGGGCCTCTTTCGTCTTATAGTGGTTTTATGGCTGTCTTGGAGCAAGCTTGTAGGACAATTGGCTTTAAATGTGGTTTTAAGGCACTAGTCTAGAAGTGTGCTTCAAGTACCTCATAAAATTAATTTTGCTACTTGGGAACTGATCCTTTTGGTCTAGGACCGGTTAACTTCGCACTACCCTAACCTCACACTTTCGGGCTCCGATCCCGCAGCGTAGGATCCGAAGATGGATTCGCCACCGGAGTGTGGCAGTACAAAATATCCAATTAATACCAATGGCACGCTTTACACTTTTATTACACCAAATTTACCTGATTTTTTTCTCGCTGCCTGCTTCACTATTTTTTTTGTTTTTCTACGACTCACTTCCTTTACTCTTATTTCCCTGCAATATTTCCTTTTGTTAATTTCTCACTATTTAACATTTACTTTTTTAAACTTACTTTTGAAAACAATTTTATTATTCACGACTCACGATTTTTTTAGGATTTATTGGCAGCTATCTCAAATTCTGAAAATTAATTTCAAACATTAAAACTTGACTTTTTTGTTATATTTTCTAATTTGTTCACATACTTAAACTTCTTTATATTTTCTCACTGCACATTATATAATTCTTCAAAACTAACTTTTCAGCTCGGCGGTCCAAACGGGAAAGATCGATTAGATCTTCCTGACTCGCCAAGAAACTTCTAATTCTTTTTCTTTTCTTTTTCAGATAAAATTTTAAGGGTTTCCGGTTCTTGCTTGATTTTGGTTTTCATCATTAAAATTTTCCGAGTCATCAAAATTTCCTGTTCATGACTTCACCCACTTGTTATTTGTATAGTAAACCCCCTCTCTAATACATACAACTAATCGATTCGAGCACTTTTTACCTTGCCTATTATTACGGCGTACCTTCTCTAACGCTACTATTTGAAACGACGGATTCTACACCAATCCTCTCGTTTCAAATGTCACTCACTTTTTAGGCACTTTTCCTCAACCGATTTGCTCGTATTAAATAGCATTCGACGCAAAATCCTGTCCCATTGTTTCCTATTGAAAATTGGCCAGATCGGACTTAGGGCTCCGAAGTTATGGCCAAAATACTAATTTCAGCACCTGCATGGGGAAATCACTTTTCTGGCACTTATGCTCATCCGATTGGCTTGCAATAAGTTGCGTTCAGCAGGAAATTTTACAATGCAAATAAATAAATAAGAAAAATAATAGACTTTTCTTATATATTTCTCAACCTTTTTGAACGAACGATAAAGGCACCATCACTGCTAGGTAGATTAATCTTGTTTTTTTTCTATCAAATAGGTCATTCATTCTAAACTTAATATCTACAATCTATAAGGTACCCGCAGGAATCTCACAGAAGGAGAGATTTTCTTTTTTATATAATACTAGTCGACCCGGCAGACGTTGTCCTGCATAGTAGGGGAAAATTCACGTTGCGAATTTGCCCATGCGAAATTCCCATACGAATCTTAATTTCAGTTTTTCACGATTTTCTCAACTTTACTAATGATTTTCGATTGAGGAAATATCATATAAACCCGTCGGAAGCTATAACGAATGTAACTGCTGAAGGAATGAATAAAATCCATCCAGCCGTTTTCGAGTTATGCGGATACGAACACAGACCATTTCATTTTTATTATATAGAAGATGTCCTCGGCGATCGGTGAAAACCTCAAACCTCTATGAGTCGATATTGAAAGGACCATCGCACGGTGTAAAAAAAATGGATTATTATCGAAGTTTCATGTACCTCTGATTTTTTTTCACAAAAAGTTAGGCAAGGTCATAAGAAATGAGGTACGGGGTGTTTTAAAATATTTCATCGGCGATTTTTTGAAAAAAGTATTTTTTATTATTTTTCTCTCGAATATACCGTAAAAAAAGTCAATTGATAAACCAGCAATGAATCAATCATTGTAATTAATCCTCAAAATTGAAAATGTACACATTTGTAGACTTATTGAGTAGAAAATCTAGCTTGAAATAGATCTGAATATTTTAAAAATATCAATTTCTGTAATTTAAGCCTTCCTAAACTATGTTTTTATTATTTCTTATCTTTAGTTTTTGCGTTATCTTCAATTTTTGTTAGCAATTATCATCTTTTTCCAGCCCAATTATGGCTCTCTATTGAATTTTGTATTCACATTTCTTTCTTCCGACATTCGTACTATGAGACCAGCCCATTGTCAGTCTGCCATATTTTAAAGGGTTCATATTTTCCTCTAGATACCGTGTCTCATCATTTGTGGGGTACATACCATGTACAATAACCTTACCGAATATTGTTCGCAGCACATTTTGCTTGAAAACCCCACAACCTTACTGTCCTGCTTCTTATAATTACTACGCTTCATATCCGAAATAGGCTATTGGATGAAGTTATACAGAGCAAATTCCATTCCCGGTTGCATATTACGGAAGCTATATTTTTGATACAAGCACAACTGTCTTACATTTGATTAATTCCATATTTGTTTGGGTCGTTCATACTTTTATGAGCAGTAAGCTGGTAAGCTGTAAAAAACCGTTTTTGCACTCAAGTAATAATTATGGTTTTATAATGTTTTTGAAGTTAGCGATTTACTCTTCAGGTGTGCTATGAAACCATTATACATAAGTAAAACGATGTTACCAGGGACCATTATCCCATTTCACAAGCATTCCAATGTGAACTATTTCTTCAACGCCTCCAATTATCTCCTGTACATCCTCTTATTTCTATTTCTATCCGTAACAATGTACTTCATACTGGTAGTATGAATGGATATGTCCTTTCTCACCATCTCAATCTTCAGTGAGACCAAAGTGTCCACCACTACTCTGCGATCGTTTCTTAAGGAGCTTGATTTCATCTGCAAAACCTAGGAGCATATGCATAAGCACTGCCAAGATGAAGTACATGGTGACATGCAGAGACAGAGATAAGCTTAGTGTTGTTTGTGCTAAGAAAGTAAAGGAGATATGTTTGAAGATGTATTAACAAAATTTACATTTGAAATGCTGAAAAACACTAGCAATGCTGTAAACATTGGCAATGACGTTTCCTATGAAGAATGTATGCTTTAAATAGGGTTACCTCTAGCGTACATAACCAGTTTTAGGTCTAAGTTAGGTCTCGTACAATATAGGTGAAGAAAAAGAATTCAGAGGGAAACGAAATTCGCTTTTTATAATTCCTCAATACTTCGGGTGGGCAATTACGGACATGAAACGTTAAAAACAGTCTAGGATACTTTCAGATTTTTCTGGCGGAAGATGCTGCGTACAATACTCGGTGAGAGGCCAGAAAAAAGACATGTGGCTCATACGCATGAATTACAAGCAAAATCCATCTTCAAAGGAGAAAACATTCTGAATCTCATAAAATATGGCATACTTCAGGGGGCAGGTCATCTAGTAAAAATGTCAGAAGATAGAATTGCAAAAACAATATTCACTAGAGAACAATATAGATGCCACAGATAGATTATTGTTTCAGCAAAGATTTCAAAACATAAAAAATAACACTAAAAATATTTTAGGAACGCTTGAACTTTAAAAATGTTTTTCAAAATGTTATACCCGTGTCAAGATAGGTTATCTATATAGATACGAGAAAGGCAAAAAGGCTACAAATATGTAATCAATTTTGAGGAGTAAATTACAATGATTGATCTTTTGTTGGGTTATCAATTAACTTTTTGTACGGTATATTAGGGAAGAAAACAATAAAAATCACTTTTTTTCAAAAAATCGCCGATGAAATATTTTAAAACACCCCGTACCTCATTTCTTATGACCTTGACTAACTTTCTGTGAAAAAAAAAATCAGAGGTACAAGAAACTTTGATAATAATCCATTTTTTTTTACACCGTGCATCGACTGATGGAAATATCGAGATGTGGAATATAAAATCCTTGGAGAGCTGTTCGAAGGAACCATCACAGTAGCCCATAAACTATTTTTTAATTTGACTTAGTAATCATTTTCAAATGAAGAACATTTTCAAGCGCATAACCAACTATTTGAAGACTTAAGCGCATAACCAACTATTTGAAGGCCAGGGTAGACAATGTGATCTAAATCGATTTCAAACGCATAACCATCTATATGTTGGAAAACATGGAGATAGAGCTGCCGCAAGCGGCACGGTACATTTGATATAAACATGAAAATGTCCACTCCTACGGGTTCGCAGGGCACCTCATAGGTTCCAAGAGTAGACAATGACACTAATGACTCCAAGCGCATGATCATCTGTTTGGTAGAAAATAACAAAGAAAGAGCCGCCGCTCGGCATATTTTGGTGTTACAATGGAAATGTACTCTTCAACGGGCTCCCGGCGGGCACCTCATAGGTTCTAAGGGTGGACAATATGCCAATAATCGATTTCGAGGGCACCTATTTGGAGGAAAATCACGACGAAAAAGCCGCCGCATGACATATGTTGGTGTAAAAATGAAAATGTCATCTTCTATGTATTCTCCGAGGGAACCTCATAGGTTCCAAATGTAGCCAATGTGGTCACTTATCGATTTCGAGCGCACGACCATCTGTTTGGTGGGTGCACCTCATAGGCTCCAAGAGTGGCCAATGTGGTCAATTATCGATTTCAAGCGCATAATAATCTATTTTGTGGAAAATCATGACGAAAGAGCCGCCGCACGGCATATTTTGGTGCTAAAACAGAAATGTCCCCTCCTGCGGGTTCCCCGGGGGCACCTTGCATGTACCAGGAGTGGCTACTTTCGTCGGAAGCCCTCTCATGGACCATACATTACCGTTTTAAGAGAATCTATGAAGAATTAGCGATCGAAAGGCATATATGGAGCGATTTTTATGCTCCCCTTATATGACCGACAAGATCCCCGTGGAAGTCGTTTCCCGGTGGCCATTGTCTCCAGAGCCAGCATATCCCCACATAGCCACCAAATTGATGAGTTTATCTTTCGAACGGTTCGTTAAGGGTTCGACCAAAGCAGTTAAAGTTCGACAACTACTGGACCGATTTTCAAACTATTGTTAAAACTAAATCAAAAGGTCATCGCGCACGCCAGGTTCAGTGAGTAGGTACTTTGCGTGATGTCGTCAACTACCTGTCCGTTATGCAGCTCTAAGGCTGAAATATGAACTTGAAGGCAATCATATTTTTATTAGCACACCCTGTATTCCATATAAAAAACAAAGACGAAGGAAAGATTCCAAAATTGATTGCGGTCAAGCCGCAGCTAAGTAACATAGACTCAGAAATCGCACGAAACATTCTCAACTTTTATTGGATAGCAAATAACAAACTTGTCAACAGTTGAACGTTTGAACTTGTCCATTCCATAACAATGGCAACGTATGCAAGTTTGTATATAACTAATTACGTGATTGTGCAAACAGGAATAAACAGTAATTAAGCAATTAAGCTACGATTCCAATAAACAGAGGAATTTTCCTTTATTCTGCTTATAATATTCTACATTGAACAACATTCTGACGCAATCGTGCTCCTTACAAAATGGCATATGTGTCCTCTTTATGTAACCCACCCATTGAATCCATCAACTGCTGGTTTGAATATGAACCTACTTCTACCTCTACGGTAAAACCTAATTATGATGCACCTTTCCACCTAACCTAACTGATTGATGATGCAATCTCGGTTGAAGCTGATATCACTCCTCTCGCATGAGATCCGTTAATAGTGGGTTCGCTTCTGGCTAGGAAACAAGTGCAAGTGGGTAGGTACACTGCTGCTGTTCGCAGGAGTATCATGCATCGCACATGATCTACCAGCATACATATGCTGTTACATTAGTGCCACAGCCACATGTAACTACGCACCGGGCGTAATGGACATTGGACACCCGCTCGCCGTATCAGACCCCATATTCGGTTGTTTCATCATTTTGTCTTTTTGTTTCCGTCTCGGCGTTTTATCTCACACCACGTGAATAGATCCGCGGAAGAAACTATAACCGCAAGCACAAATGCGAAAACCATTAAAAATGGTATCTACTCAATACGAACCATCATCAACACTAGAAATCAAATCAAATAAACGCTCGTTGGTTTTTGGTATGCTAACGAAGATCTCAGTTAGCCTTTCGAGTAAAGGCGTATGATGTCCAATCCGGAGATGGGAGAGTTCAATTCTTGATCAGATTTTAGAATGTTTTCGAGTGAAAAAAAATGTGAAAAATCATTTTAAAATCTGAGTGTTTTTGCAAATGCTTACTGTTTTCAATGAAAGAACAACTCTACAACTTTGGTCATTTGCAAACTTAAACTCGATTTTCTTTTGCAAAATTATTATATAAATTGAAAGTGTAAGTGTAAACAAGAACATGAGCTAGGGCTATGAAAAAAGTAAAATCCTTTAGACAGCGCAAAACTGCGCATATCAGCAGCCGGCAACGAAAACATGATCAATGTTAATAGTAAACAGGTCGAATTACGTCTCATCTAATTGATTGACTTGGCACACTGTTCTAGTTTATGGTTCTGAAGCGTCACAACACAACCTCTAGAACTCTTGTTCGTTCTAGTGATAAGCCGTCTGGCGGTACGCGTCTGGTCATGATAACCTAAATACTTTAATCACGATCGCGGTTTGATTTCTGTGATTTACATCAGAATAGAAATAGAAGTAAAATACTCATTTTCCACGTGATGGGCTGGGAGTTTAAATTAAGCACTGTTCTCACGTCACATTCGAAAGAGGATGTTTCTAATTTTGTTTTTATCGTCGGTCGTTCACAGATGACGACTACAATAATGAAAATAGAAAGAACACTTAATCAATCAGTGATGACAACTTTCGGTACATTACAAAACACAAAAGAAAAGTATGGCTCCAGAGAGGATCGAACTCACGACCTTCGCGTTATTAGCACGACGCTCTAACCAACTGAGCTATGGGGCCAGACAGAGGTTATCACAATAAACGCCAGTGGATGTTGCATAAGAGATAATGTTTACCTCTGATCGGTACTTATGCACCTACTGGCACCTTCCTTGTTTAAGTGATACGATTAATCAGAACCCGTTTTAATTGATTTCGAACGAAATAGTGAATGATGATAGTGGTAAAAAGAAAACAGAGCGCTCTTATAGATTCGGTAAACCGCTTCCTATGCGGTACACCCAGGTTTTTTTTTACACGGTTTGGTTTTAGTCGTTTAAGACCTTCAGCGTCAATGAAACAATGAGTTAACCCCACGAAAAAATTCACAAAAAATCAAAGAAAATTCAGGGGGTATTTAAAAAGCTGTGAAAGTTTAGGTTAACCGTGAAATTAATGAATTCCAACCGTGTAAAAAAAAACCTGGGTGTACATTAATGTAATCAACCACGTGCTATTGAGCTGGGTGACTATCATGGGCTTTTCATATGATTCTCGTTGGCCACCCATCGGGTCAAGCTTGGGAAGAAAATTGTCCATATCTGGTTGAGCAGGTCGGGCGCTGTACACCATTGCTGTAAGTCGAGCGTCAAACTGGTAGAATTATTTTTAATTTTCCCCTCGGATCGATGACTAGACACCTCATTTCGCAAGCTGTTTAACGTTTGATCAACAAGTGGGTAGGTAGATAATTAAGGCATAAAGCGGTCCTCGATGATATTGCTACTGGCCTTAAATAGAACGCAGTTAGAGGCCGGTGAATCAACTTCTCCATAAGGTTTGAAAGAAAAATAAAAAGGAATCATGCATTTAGTTGACATAAAACTACAATTGTGAATCGTGTATCAGCAACTCTCAATTCCAATCTAGGAAACTTCCGCAAGCAAAAAATACAGTACAAAATAATTAACAAAGTAACTTAGGGCCTGTTCACAAATTACATAACGCTGTAGGGGAGGATGGGAGTCGCCATTATACAAATATACAAACAAACTAAATTCTTCTCTACAAAAAAACCCTGATTAATACCCCCAACAGTGTTGTTGCTTCTCTCGTGCAAAAATACAAAAAATGTGAGTGAGTTGTTTGCACATAAAAAAAAGTTTTTTTATATGTCTTTATTAAGGAGACTTTCAGCCCGAGGCATAAAAAATAGTATTTTGGCCATAACTTCTGATCCCATAGTCCAATGCCAAGTTCCAAAAAGTGTGTCTACAACATAAGCCATTTGACGAAAACCTATCTAATTATCCAGATTATGTTTAACGGTATACCATGTACACAAGGTATGATCTTTAATGATTCATACAAACTATATTTAAACATTTGAACAGGTTTTTCGACGAAGTATTTCGATGATGAATTATGATGGATAATTTCACGCTTCAGTTTAACAAAATAGGCGTAAAGGAATGAAAAATCTCACTGTCCGGATCTGAGGGACAGCTAAAGGGTACCGAAATTGATTTTGCATCTCAATTACAAGGCTGCGACAAACTAAGCTAAGTCCGTTCCGCGAAATCCGCGATAAAAAAAATTAAATCTGCGACTGCAAAACAGAACCGCGACAAACAAAAATAATGGTCTAGGGTCGATTTCTTCACCCTCGCTTAGACACTAAACTAGGTTTAATCGTATGGGTAAGCAACAACGCTTAAGAGTTAAGCGGAGGTGAAGAAATTGGCCCTTAGTACTTAGAAACAGAGCTTAAAATATTCATCTTCATTAAGTAACTTCGGTCCGAATTCTGACAAATATCTCATGAATATTCAAAACATAGAATGACATTGTCAGACGACTACTCCACCAACTCATTCATTAGACTGTCACTGAGTGTGCTTACTATGTGCAGAAAATACATAATTAGCATTACTATGTCCGAAACTCGATTATGCATATGTACAACATGTGATAGATTTAGTTCGGAAAAGGTATTGGAGGGTAACCGCCCCTTCGATGGGCTTTGATCCTACGACCCCAGTACGCTAGACAGGTGCTTTCTCTACTAAGCTACGAAGGACCTCCGTCGTCCTCCGATCTCTCTTCGCTTATGTGGTCGGGTTGGGATCTGACGACCAACTGGCACAACCTCACACAACCCTACTTCATTGAGCGCCGTTGCTGATTAAGCAAGTGTGTAGGAGCCGGACAATACTAAATACTATAGATAGTAGAATCTAAAAATGAGCGAAAACATGGCTGAGTCGAATTTTTTGCCCGTGCACACGCGCATATGACGTCACAGCCCTTAACGTTTCCATTGAAATCGTGACGTCATGCTCGTTTGGAGACACGTTTGACAGTTCGTTTGGAGACAGTGGATTTATCTTCGCTCATCTATATATTCCACTATCTATACTAAATACTCATCCTACTTGGTTGGCATGGGTACAAACATACATATAAGAGAGTTAGTTCTGAAAATGTATTGCGAGAGTTTGGCTGGTGGCCCGGTGCTGGGAATTTGGTTTTATCATTACCCGCTAAGCGGAGGACGACAGAGGTCCTTCGTAGCTTAGTAGGGAAAGCACCTGTCTAGCGTACTATAGTATCTATAGTGTCTATAATCATTACCTATAGCAGCAGACAGTGCTGCCCACATTAAATACTGTGAAATCATATTGAAAACATGTAATATATCGAAAAAATAATAAACCTTCCTCCAACCTGTTATCTATTAATATTATAATTATATCTTTATTATCCTACTTTGGGACATCTTGAAAAATTAAAAAGAAAACGCAGTAAATTTCAATAATGCTATTTGTGTATTTAAACAGCTGGCAACAATGTCGCAAGACGTAAACATAAACCGCTAGCAGCCCTTGGGGAGCAGGGACTATGTCCAAGGGTTTGACGATCCCTCCCCAGGCCATTTGAGAGTTGTGGGGTTTGCCTAGGATTTGGTGAGGTTTGACAGTGGGCCCTGTTAAATTCCTATAAAAACTGCATGTATCCACAAGTAGGCCCCACCAAAGCGACCGTGTGGCGCTCAAAGCGCATAAGCCCAAGTCCTGGTGTTAGGTGGGACGCTAAAAAGCCATGACACGATGGACCTCCGACGAGACAGAAGGTTTGCGCAGGCCCAATAAGCCGCCTCGATATAATCGGAAAATACCTAGGCGACGAATAAAGGATTACGATTGGAAGCTTGGAACATGGAACTGCAAGTCGCTAGGTATCGCAGGTTGCGACAGGATGATCTACGAGGAATTGCATCCCCGCAACTTCGACGTCGTGGCGCTGCAGGAGATTTGCTGGACAGGACAGAAAGTGTGGAAAAGCGGGCATCGAGCGGCTACCTTCTACCAAAGCTGTGGCACCACCAACGAGCTGGGAACCGGCTTCATACAGCTGGGTAAGATGCGCCATCGTGTGATTGGGTAGCAGTCAATCGGGACCAGCTATGGCAGCTAATGCACGAACACGAATTTCCGGATAAACTGACACGGTTGATCAAAGCGACGATGGATCAGGTGATGTATGTAGTTCAAGTTTCAGGGGCATTCTCGAGTCCCTTCGAAACCCGCAGAGGGTTACGGCAAGGTGATGGTCTTTCGTGTTTGCTATTCAACATCGCTTTGGAAGGGGTAATACGAAGAGCAGGGATTAACACGAGTGGTACTTACTTGATACTTGATGGGCTACAGCTCTTCGATGAACCTACGCCGAATGGAGTATCCTTCTCCTGGGCCAATCGCTTCCAGTCGCCCTGAACATTGAGCGCCCTCAGGTCCTCTTCAACTGCAAAAAGCCATCGTGTACGCGGCCTTCCACGAAGCCTTCGGCCTCTTCCGGGTTCTCTACTAAATATTATCTTCGCTTGACGTTCTTCCGGCATACGAACAACGTGACCAGCCCACCGTAGTCTGCCGTGTTGTATAAGCTTAATAATATCCAGCCCTTTATACACCTGGTACAATTCGTGATTCATGCGACGCCGCCACATACCGTTCTCCTGTTTACCGCCGAGTATTGTCCGCAGCACCTTACGCTCAAACACTCCGAAAGCTCTCCGATCAGCCTCCTTTAACGTCCATGTTTCATGACCGTATAAAGCCACCGGAAGAATCAGAGTAGTATACAGCGCGAGTTTTGTATTCGTTTGCAGACTACGGGACTTAAGCTGATTACGAAGTTTGTAATAAGCCCTATTTGCAGCTGCAATACGCCTTTTCACCTCGCGGGTAACATCATTATCGCACGTCACTAATGTTCCAAGATACACAAATTCTTCCACCACTTCAAATTTTTCACCATCCAGCACCATTTCGCTACCACCACCACTAATGAACCCACGTTGATTGCCAGCGACCATGTACTTCGTTTTGCTGGTATTGATCGTGAGTCCAATCCTCGCTGTCTCTCTCTTAAAAGGCACAAAAGCCTCTTCCACGGCACGGCGATCAATTCCGATAATATCGATATCGTCCGCAAATCCCAGGAGCATATGCGATTTTGTGATAATGGTACCGCTTCTTTGCACACCAGCTCTCCTAATCGCTCCCTCGAGCGCTATATTGAGTAGTAGATTCGAGAGTGCATCACCCTGCTTTAATCCATCTAAGGTAACAAATGACGTCGATATTTCATCCGCAACCCTTACACTTGATTTCGATCTGTCCAACGTTATACGAATCAGCCGTATCAGTTTCGCCGGAAAACCATGCTCAAGCATAATTTGCCATAATTCATTCCGTTTCACTGAATCGTACACCGCCTTGAAATCAATAAACAGATGATGTGTCTGCAAGTTGTACTCCCGGAATTTATCAAGGATTTGTCTCAGGGTAAACATTTGATCCGTCGTTGATCGGCCCTCACGAAAACCTACTTGGTATTTGTTGCAGACAACCTTATCGCAGCGTACCATTCGGTACCCTGCACGCCGCTGTGCTCTCACTAGGCAGCATAGCTGTCACTGTGTGATGCTGGAGATGCACATCAATGAGATTTCAATGTGGTTGTCGTTGTATTTGTTTTGTATGTAGTTTCAGTTTTGTTTACGTCTCGTACATAAGTTAGTTTTGTACCGTTTTAATGTGTCGCGAAATATAGTTTTAATCACTATTCTCTACGCGTTTTATTCCTCTTATGTAGAGGATCGCGAGAAGAAAACCATCGGGTTTCACGGTATAAAAGTGGCGACGAGTATTTTCGCGTGTGAGGGTAGTTTTTACCGTCGACAAAAACTCACCCAACATTTCGTCACCCGTGCGGAAAAAGAGAAAGAGGAGTGCAATGGCTGATGGTGAAAACGGGCAAAATGGTGTTGATCCCACGGGAGTGTTTAATCCATGGCAGCAGTTGAATCAGCCGATTAATCCCGTGGCGGTGGCTCACCAGCTTCAGCAGCAAATTCATGCCCCCGTTGTGACTACTCACCAGCAGCAGCAGCCGTTCATTCCAATTTCAACTGCTCAGCAACAGCAGTTCCCAAACTTCCCACCCCACCACCCGCAAGCCCAGGTTAGTACCGAGATGTTCATGCAGTTAATGCAAATGGTGCAAAAGACGCTTGCCCAGAGCCAACAGTCACAAGCACAAAGTTAGTTGCAAAATCAACAGCTGATGGCACAGCTTGTACAGAGGAAGCCGTAGGCCGAAGAACAGCAGCAACAGTTTCTTCGGAGAATTTCATCGTCGATAAAAGTGCCACCCAACCCGGAACAGATCCTTGACTCTTTGGCCAGCAATATCAAGGAATTTCGGTATGAGGCCGAAAGTAATTCCACTTTCGCAGCTTGGTACTCGCGATACGACGACCTTTTCGAGAAGGATGCTGCAAGGCTGGACGACGAGGCAAAAGTTCGTCTGCTCATGCGCAAACTGGGCTTATCGGAGCATGAAAGGTACGTGAGCTACATTCTTCCTAAATTCCCAAAGGAGTTTACTTTCATGCAGACAGTGGACAAGCTGAAAAGCTTGTTCGGAGCTAAAGAATCGGTGATCAGCCGCCGATACAGATGTCTGCAAATTGCGAAGAATCCTACCGAGGATCATGTAGCGTTCGCCTGCAGAGTGAACAAAGCTTGCGTCGAGTTCGAACTGGGGAAGCTCGCAGAAGAGCAGTTCAAGTGCTTGGTCTACGTGTGCGGCCTAAAATCGGAGAATGACGTCGAGATCCGTACCCGACTCCTCACTAAAATAGAGGACAACAATGACGTCACCTTAGAACAGCTCTCCGAGGAGTGTCAGCGCCTTTTCAACCTCAAGCACGACAGCGCGATGATTGAATCTCCATCTCCGTACGGCCAAGTACAAGTGGTGAGGAAGTTTGCTGGTAACCGGTTCGCCAAGCAAGAAAGAGAGTCCCCAAAGCGTTCTTCCGGTGCCGCCGCCAAGAAGCCTAGTTATTCGTGTTGGCTCTGCGGTGCATTGCATTATATTCGGGACTGCAGTTATAAAAACCACAAATGCTCCGATTGCGGCCAATTTGGACACCGCGAAGGATACTGTGATAGTGCTAAGTCCCGGAAACCAGGAAACAAACGCAGGAAACGGGTAATATCAACCAAGGTGGTTATGGTCGACATGTGCAGTGTGCAGCAGCGACGTAGATTCGTCTCCGTTGGTCTTTTCGGATCAAAAATTCGGCTGCAACTCGATACCGCTTCCGACATCACTGTCATCAGCAGGGAGAGTTGGCAGAAAATAGGGAGTCCTGCCCTATCGCCGGCAACAGTAAAAGCCAAGACTGCTTCCGGAAATGTCTTGTTGCTCGATGGGGAATTCGAGTGCAACGTTACCATCGGAGAAATTACGCGACGTGAACGAATACGTGTTACTGCGAACCAGTTGCATCTACTCGGTGCTGATTTAGTCGATGTTTTCAACCTCTGGTCCGTACCCATGGACACCTTCTGCTGTCAAGTGACCGGATCTTCGTTGCCTACCGCTGCTCTCAAGTCGACTTTCCCCAACGTGTTCAGCGAGCAACTCGGCTTGTGCAGCAAAACGAAAGTGAAGTTAGAGCTGAAAGAAAACATTCGACCCGTTTTCGTCCCGAAACGTCCGGTTGCATACCGTATGTACGACGCCGTAGATCTTGAGCTCGACCGCCTAGAGAAGCTAAATATCATCACCCCGGTCGAATATTCAGAGTGGGCCGCTCCAATCGTTGTCGTCCGTAAAGCCAATGGTTCCATTCGAATTTGCGGAGACTATTCCACAGGGTTGAATGCAGCGCTTCAGCCAAACCAGTATCCGCTTCCCCTTCCGGATGATATTTTCGCCAAGCTGGCTAATTGTAAGGTTTTCAGCCAGATTGATTTGTCGGATGCCTTCTTGCAAGTGGAGGTTGATGAGCAGCACCGTAGGTTGCTCACGATCAACACGCATCGGGGTCTCTATTCCTACAATCGTCTGCCTCCCGGTGTGAAGATCGCGCCTGGGGCGTTTCAGCAAGTCATCGACACGATGCTAGCCGGCTTAGAGTGCACTTCCGGCTATTTGGATGATGTCATAATCGGCGGAAGAACGGAGGAAGAACACGATCGCAATCTACGGGCTGCTCTGAAGCGAATTCAAGATTTCGGCTTCACAATTCGTTCTGAAAAGTGCACATTTCGCAAGCAACAAGTGAAGTACGTAGGCCTCGTCATCGATGCTCGCGGGTTACGTCCAGATCCAGCTAAGATCGAGGCAATTATGAAGCTGCCACCTCCCACAAATGTGTCTGAAACGCGTTCGTTTTGGGGGCCATCAACTATTATGGCAAGTTCGTCCCCAATATGCGCAAGCTACGGTATCCGCTCGACAATCTCCTCAAAGCTGAAGCAAAATTCCAATGGACTGCAGAGTGCCAAACAGCGTTTGAGCAATTCAAGCGAATTCTTTCCTCGGATCTACTCCTTACTCATTACGATCCTAAGCGGGAGATCATAGTGTCCGCCGACGCTTCTTCTGTCGGGCTCGGAGCAACGATCAGTCACAAGCTCCCCGACGGCACCGTCAAGGTCGTCCAGCATGCGTCTAGAGCACTCACGAAAGCCGAGCAAGGGTATAGTCAGCCGGATCGAGAAGGTTTGGCCATCGTCTTCGCTGTAACGAAGTTTCACAAGATGCTTTTCGGGCGGCACTTCCGACTGCAAACCGACCATCAGCCTCTGCTACGAATTTTCGGTTCCAAGAAGGGAATACCAGTGTATACTGCCAATCGCCTCCAACGCTTCGCTTTGAACTTGCTTCTCTACGACTTCGACATCGAGTATGTGCCAACTCACAAGTTTGGAAATGCAGACCTGCTCTCGCGATTGATTAACCAACATGTCAAGCCCGACGAGGATTACGTCATCGCGAGCCTCAACTTGGAAGAGGACCTTAGGTCAGTAGTGTCTAATACGGTTAAAGTTTTGCCTCTCAATTTCAGAGCCGTCGCGCAAAGCACCCAAGCAGACCCTCTGCTCCGAACAGTCTACCACCACGTTCAACACGGTTGGCCCCAGTCCAAACTTCCGGGGTCCGACATCAAACGGTTCCAATCCAGACAGGAATCGCTCTCCGTGGTAGATGGGTGCATCTTGTTTGCCGAACGGCTGGTCATTCCATCGCTACAACGCAAGCGATGCCTTGAGCAACTTCATCGTGGTCATCCCGGCATGCAGCGAATGAAAGCCCTTGCCAGGAGTTATGTCTACTGGCCCAGTTTGGATGCTGACATCGTGAACTTCGTGAAGACATGTTAACAATGTGCATCAGTGGCCAAATCACCTCCTCATTCTCTACCGGTGCCATGGCCAAATCCAACAGTTCCGTGGCAACGTGTCCACATTGACTACGCCGGTCCGATCGAAGGCGAGTACTACCTCATCGTTGTAGACTCGTTCTCAAAGTGGCCAGAGATCGTTCAAACCAACCGTATCACATCGGCAGTGACCATTAATATCCTTCGCGGATTGTTTGCTAGACTGGGTATGCCAACAACACTGGTCAGTGACAACGGTACCCAGTTCACTAGTGCCGAATTCGCCGATTTCTGCGCCTCTAACGGCATCGAACACCTGACAACGGCTCCTTTCCATCCACAATCGAATGGCCAAGCGGAGCGGTTCGTGGACACTTTCAAGAGATCTGTGAAGAAAATTCGAGAGGGAAGAGGATCGATACAGCAAGCACTGGACATTTTCTTGCTGACGTACCGGAGCACGCCTAATCGGGGACTACCCGACCAGAAGTCGCCATCCGAGGTCATGTTTGGACGAAAAATCCGCACGTGTCTCGAACTTCTGCGTCCTCCGCCGGTACGAACATCAGTGGCAATGCCAGCCGACCGTAAGCAACTCAGATTCTTCAGCCAAAATGACCTCGTCTACGCCAAGCTACATGGTCGTAACGGTTGGAAGTGGGTTGCCGGTAAAGTAGTTGAGAGAATCGGAGACGTGATGTACAACGTGTGGATTGTTAATCAACGAATGCTACGCTCATATCAATCAGCTACGGAGTCGTCTTGATGCTGACACGACGCAAAACCAATCCACTAATGAAGCCAGTTCTCGCCAGTATTTATTGCCGCTCGATATCCTGTTGGGTGCTTGGAATCTTCCAAATGAATCAGCCGGCACTCTGGCATCTTCGCCTGTTCGGAACGCCTCTGCTTCAACTCCATCATCGGTGTCAGTCTCAAGTCCCTTGCCGGCTTGTGTTTCGTCCACGCCACGAAACGAGCCGACTTCGTCAACATCATCAGCAACGTCAACATCGACCGAATTCGAATCTGCTATCGAAGTGGAACCGGTGGTAGATCATCCAAGGCGCTCTTCTCGAGTACGAAGACCGCCAAATAGGTTTGATCCCTACCATCTGTATTGAGAGGGGAGATGTTGCAGACAACCTTATCGCAGCGTACCATTCGGTACCCTGCACGCCGCTGTGCTCTCACTAGGCAGCATAGCTGTCACTGTGTGATGCTGGAGATGCGCATCAATGAGATTTCAATGTGGTTGTCGTTGTATTTGTTTTGTATGTAGTTTCAGTTTTGTTTACGTCTCGTACATAAGTTAGTTTTGTACCGTTTTAATGTGTCGCGAAATATAGTTTTAATCACTATTCTCTACGCGTTTTATTCCTCTTATGTAGAGGATCGCGAGAAGAAAACCATCGGGTTTCACGGTATAAAAGTATTCACCGACGAAGGACTCTTCAAGCGGTCTCAATCTGTTGAACAGAATATGGGACATAATTTTGTACGCCGAATTGAGGAGGGATATTCCTCGATAATTGGCGCACTCCAGTCTGTGCCCTTTCTTAAAGAGAGGGCATATGAGGCCGTCCAACCAGCTAGCAGGCATTTCCTCGTCTTCCCATATTTTCGACATAATACGGTGCAGAACTTCATAAAGCTGCTCACTGCCGTGTTTGAGAAGTTCAGCCGGAAGCTGGTCCTTTCCCGCAGCCTTATTGTTTTTCAGCTCTTTAACAACTTTTTTAACCTCATCTAGTGTATGTGACACCACAGCTTGTCCATCGTCGCTAATATTTATTCTGTTCACCGATGCGATGTACAATCACTTCCACTATTCAACAAAGTCTCGAAGTGTTGCTTCCACCTAGCAGCTACTTCAGTTTTATCTGTCAGCAAATTCTCTTCTTGGTCGTTGCAGATGACGAATGATGGCGCTGTCTTCCTCCACACGCCATTGACAGTCTCAAAAAACCTCCGCAAATCGTGTTACTCCATTCTTTCCTGCGCGCCAGTAATCACTTGTTCTTTATACTGTTTTTCTTCCTGCGGTGGGTTCGTTTTTCGGCTGCTCTTGCTTCCTTGTACCGATCTCTATTCGATCGGGTACCCGACACCAACATCCGGCTTCTGGCAACGTTCTTCTCGTCTGTCACTCTCTGACACTCCACATCAAACCAACCCGTCCTGGGTCGCCTCTGTGCAGTGCCTACCACTTCTCGTGCTGTTGTGCTCACCGCTCCATGGATCGACTCCCATAGATCGTTGATGTTGTCGCTAACGTTGATTGCACTTTTCCGTTCGTCGAGCTTCTGGCGGTACTCTGCTGATACTCCTTCCGCCGACAATCGCTAAATATTGTAACGCATCGTTCGCTGTGATCTTTCGTTTGATACAGTTGACAACCGTGATCGAATTTCACTGACAACGAGGTAGTGATCAGAGTCAATGTTCGGACCTCTGAATGTCCGCACATCGATAACATCCGAGAAATGGCGCCCATCCACCAGAACTTGGTCTATCTGGTTGCAAGTTTCACCATTTGGGTGTCTCCAGGTGTGCTTTCGGATGTTCTTTCGTGCAAAGTAGGTGCTACTGATGGCCATCCCTCTGGCAGCAGCAAAATTTACTAGCGGTAGGCCGTTGTCATTGGTAGTGGAGTGAAGGCTCTTCCTACCGATTATGGGACGGAAAAAGTCCTCTCTACTGACACGAGTGGTACAATTTTCAATAAGTCAGTCCAGGTATTTGGCTTCGCCGACGACATACATATTATGGAACGTAACTTTGAAAAGAACTTTGAGAATCAGACTGAAGAGGGAAGCTAAGCGGATCGGACTAGTCATCAACAAGTCGAAGACGAAGTACATGATAGGAAGAGGTTCAAGAGAAGACAGTGTGAGCCACCCACCGCGAGTTTGCATCGGTGGTGACGAAAAAGAGGTGGTAGAAGAATTCGTGTACTTGGGCTCACTGGTGATTGCCGTAAATGATACCAGCAGAGAAATTCGGAGTCGTGGAAATCGTACGTACTTTGGACTCCGCAAGACGCTCCGATCGAATAGAGTTCACCGTCGTACCAAACTGACAATCTACAAAACGCTCATTAGACCGGTAGTCCTCTACGGACACGAGACCTGGACGATGCTCGTCGAGGACCAACGCGCACTTGGAGTTTTCGGAAGGAAAGTGCTGCGTACCATCTATGGTGGGGTGCAGATGGCGGACGATACGTGGAGGAGGCGAATGAACCACGAGTTGCATGAGTTGCTGGGAGAACCATCCATCGTTCACACCGCGAAAATCGGACGACTGCGGTGGGCCGGGCACGTAGCCAGAATGTCGGACAGTAACCCGGTGAAAATGGTTCTCGACAACGCACAAGAAGGCGAGTTGCGCAGCGGGCAAGGTGGATCGATCAGGTGGAAGATCACTTGCGGACCCTCCATAGACTACGTGGTTGGCGACGTGTAGCCATGGACCGAGCCGAATGGAGAAGACTCTTATATACCGCACAGGCCACTTCGGCCTTAGTCTGAATAAATAATAATATGAAAGGTATTAGTATTAGTCAACTACTTTTCGGGAAGATTTTACTTGGGTGGCCCATATTACTCCGATCACCTCTACTGTCTAAGAAATGCTTCTCCATATGCATCGGCAGAGATTCTTCCTATGAGTAGTGTTCGAGCAACTTATAACAACAAATCGGCAATCGCGAATACAGTTATCTCCTTCATGCAAGGCACGTGATAGCACACGTTATTTTGCAGCTTGCGCTACGACGGCTAGCGGGTGTACTTTTGCGGGTGAAACTTCAACGACGTCTTATTTCCAAGCTCATTAATCATTTTCTCAATCGTTCTTACGAGTGATCTTCTTAGAATCCATCCTCCAGAAAATTAAAAAACCGATTTTTTTGTATTATTTTGGAATCTTTTTAACATGTTGCAAAGACTTTGGTGGCAAAATGAACGCACGATCAAAACTACGAGCGAAAAAGAATCGTGTAAAAACAGAATCATGTGTAGTTGATGTACGGTCCTTTATATTCGTAGAGACCGGCATTATGCTATTACAGTCGCCTCTCTACATCTCGATATTGAAGGGACCTTCCAGATAGGGAGAGATCGAGGAATGGAAGGAACATTGAAATGGGTACTAGATCCAAAAAAGCTCGTTGCTATGAAAAACGACAACAAAACAAAATGTCGTTTCCTGTTGTTGTGGTGTTTGTTATTGTCCAAAGATGGTCTAGTAAAACCTGTCCACGTTAAATTTCGGACACCCATCATCCCATGCGATTTTTTAAAATTTTCACAAACCACTGAGGAGATCAATTTACACGACAGTTGAATCTCTTCGCTTTATGTTATTCTTTCAGCGGGTTTTCCTTCTTGTCAAAAGAGATAAAATGGCTACAAATCAGTTGGACATTGTCTCAGTGTCCGAAATTTAACGTGGACAGGCTTTAGCCTAAAAATTTGAACACATTGGCCTAAGGAGAGTGAATCCTGAACAAAATATGATCAGAACTCATCGAGATAGAGAGATATCGGTATAAGAAGGTTATCGAAATGTAGGAAGCCTAAATATATGTAGATTGAAGCGACTGAGGAAACCATTGACATAGGAAGAGTTATCGAGATGTAGCGAGTCGACTATACATGGACCTCCTCCCTTGGCGTTGTTCATCTTGGTAAAATAAATAAGCAGACTTTTTTTTTATAAGTTTCACTTTATTTTAATAAATTTTCAATATTATATTCAATATTTACCTTCCGCTTAGTAAAAGCTTATGTTTCAAATGACAGTACAGTAGTTCTTAATTTCTTTCACGTATAATACAGCGAATTCAAGAATAGTTATGTTGCTTTGCCGTAATCGCTTAAAAATATATAAAACAATTAATTACGATCGACTGGAATATCTGCAAATAAAAAAATCTGAACAAAACTATATAAACAAGTAGTATAATAAATCTCTCACATATTGGCGGCTTACAGAACGAAAAATAAACTATGTTCCTAATGTCCGGCTCTTTCACACAAATGCTCATTCCGACCTAACAAAGAAGCGGAAACGAATCCTAACCTGCTAGTATATTACAAGAGTACCTATGTTTTACTTTTTTTTGTGTTTTCGTTTTATTCTTCACATATTTGTTACGCTCCAATTTATTGATTTTGCCTTTTATTAACAATTTGTTTAACTCGAACCATTATGAAGGGCTTCATCGCTCTTCTTCATCCGTTTATCAACTGATTCAGCGCAGTGTGTAGTAGTACAAAAAGCATCCATATTTCGGCTGTCTCGGTTCGAAGTGCTTGCAATTTTTATTGTTAATATCTACTATAATTTCGGTACTACAAAGTTGAACATGTTTCACAAAAACACATCAGTTTGCAAGTCTAATAACGTGGATAATCGATCCCAGTAATATCAGCGACGTTAATTAGTTTCTAAAAAAAACAAAAAAATATTCGAAAAAATATGATTTTGGGATTTGAAATTTTTGAATAAAATAACATCGCCGATATTTCAAAATCTCGATTAGTGTTGCAAAAGTATAAATCTTGAATGCCAAGTATCCGAATCAGAATATGGGCTTATCTTTATGTCGCTTTTGTTCTACTTTTGCTTTAATCGGGAAAAAATACTTAATTCATGTCTAGTTTTGATCCTTTTTGGGTATGTTGTGTTTTTGTTACTACTTTTTATATGCTAAATGAAATGAATATTTTTTTGTTAGTTTATGGAAGAATTTTCTCTGGTTTCGTTTCGGCTTATAGCAGTTTAGTAATGTCTATGCATGGTGCGTTATATGTTTGTTTTCCAATAAAAATGTCCGTTTGCGTTAGTCTTTCGATTATTAGTAATTTTTGTCTTCATTTTCGCTATTATCAACATACTTGGCTTTGAATTATGATTCATTTGAAATGTTAAGAGTTTATGCAATGAACCGCATCAAAATGCACATTTTGTTTACATATAAACTGAATCAATTTTAGTCTTTGAACTCGAGGATTATTTTGTTGAAGGAACCTATTATGGACAAAATATGAGAACAAAAACCATAAATGGAGCACATTTTCTAGTCAATGGTGACAGTTTTTGAGTTTTTATAAAACAGAAGGAAGAAATAGGATATAGAATAGGGCCTATTAATATTATGTAGTCTATTACATAATTCCATTAATAAAATTTTGTTTTCTTTAAATAATATATAGCAATAATATATAACAAGAAAGGGACATTGCCATCACGGCGGTCAAAGCTCTACTCGCACTCATCAACTTCCGCCTCCGCGAAGGAAAAGGTAAGAAGTATTCAGTGGGAGCAAGGCATTCTTCGTTGTAGACTGGTGCTGAAAAACGTTTCGACTTGAAGGGACATCCACGGAGTGTCAGTAAACCGGATTTTGAAGTGACAAAACCGTTTCACGGAGAACAAGCGAGTGCCATTTAGAACGGAATTTGAGGCAAAAAGTCGGGTCAACAACGTTGCCAGATAAAATTAAACTACAGTTAACTATGCGTTTTGTTGAAAAGGTAATTACATTGTGTTTATCCCTAGGGTAAGCAAATTTCACATTTGAGTTGAATATTGATGAGCTTTATTGATACCGTCAAACGGGGTGACTTGCAACACTTGGGTTTGCCACAAGTTTTTGTTTTTTTTACAATAAAAATATGCCCAAGCATCGAACTTGTCGTCACGCATCCCTAGGTTACATTGTATTTGTTGTGCCTAGTTGGTATTAAGGTGAAAATATTACTCACTGTTGTTTTTTTGTATTATTTTGTGAAACATTTTCGTTAATTGAAAGTCGAACGTCGTAAATCGTAAGTTCGTATAGCAAATTAAATATAATTTCACCAAAATCGATCCCCTCTCCAGTTACAGTACCTAATAAGGTATGTAATTACGCAAAAAAACTTTAAAATAATAAAATGGTTTGTTTTTGAAATATCAACTCTTTCGAAATTTGTCCCCCTGCGGGGTGACTTGCAACTGCTGATACACGATAGTTTTATTTATCAAAAACTGCTGATTCAGTTTTTAAACATTTTTTTTTTTTTTCAAACTAGCATTGATTTTATATTACAGAATTCCTTTACTAGCCGCGAAACTACAAAAAAAACTGAAGGAAGTCGCATGATTTCTAATTTTTCAAAGAAAACTTTGATGAAGGCAGCGGTAGAAGTTAAAAAACAAATTATTTATCTGGGAAGCCGCTTGGCGGTACGATTTGTCCCCAACAACAATTTTACATTATCTTACTACAGAAAACAGTAAAACTAAGACTTACGGTGGGCAAACAGTGTTGAATCCCCAAGAAGATCCAACACTTGTGGATGGTTTGCTGCTTGCTGCGGAAATGCCTTTTCAAAATGATTTATTAACATAATTGTGGTAAATTGGATGATGGGGAATGAAAGGAAAACCGTTTTTAAAAACAACTATCCAGGGAATGACTGGTGGTGCACACCATTCTTAAGCCGACATAGAGCACTTTCAAACCGATGACTTAAAAATATCAATCGATACGTTGAAATCGTGAAAAAGGCGGAATGAGGGGAGGGGGATCCCTCAAGTAAGGCTCCTGCATTGACAGTGATGAAGAATGACCCAGGATGAAAAATCACTATGATTAAGTTGTTCTAAAACATGTTATGATTGAATTCGATGATGTGTTGGAAGTCACCCCGCAGTAGGGGTGGCTTGCAACACCCATCATTTTGATATTATTTTCATATTTTTATTATTGTTGTATATCTGATTATATGTCTAATCACTTATATTAGGACCCATTAAAAATATCATGTACTAGTAGAATGAATAAATCCTTTTAATTCAGAATTATTGAGCGAGAAACTTGAAAAGTGTTGCAAGTCACCCCGTTTGACGGTATAAGAATCTAACAATTTCGCATATGCCCAGTTCTTATACAGGTTTTGTTAGATTATTATACAGAATTGTTAGAAAATCTAACAACCGCCGGTTGGGTGATAGTCCCATTATTCCACGAAAGAGCGTACTTTGAAGTCAAAAGAGCATACTTCAAAGTATTTTGTGTGTAAACTTTTTTAGCAGTGTAGGGAAAGCAAATTTCACATTTGAGTTGAATATTGACTAATTTTATTATATTTCCAAATATTTCGCAAAAGCAGCCCTAATTTTATTGATCCGTGCTTCTATGACGATTTAAGCTCTGGTCGTCCGAACCTTATTGGCTTCCAAGATATAGAGAGATTTCGACTTTTTCCACGCGGCTTGCGCGGCTACCGTAAAGTTAGGGGTTGTTCGTGTTAACAACCAACGGTTTGGTCTTGCTGACGTTGATGGTCAGACCCGCGACAGAGGAACGCTCGGCTAGGTCGTTGAGCTTACTCTGCTCATCAGTGCCCCGTTGCACAATAAGTGAAATTGAAATCGTTCAGATGCTCCATAGTGACAATTAGGTACTCGACCAACAATCGCATCCACCATGACCTCGTCGATTACGATGAAGAACAGTTGTAGCGGAGATAGAATACTTTTATTTTATCACTAAAGCCAGATTGGCCTGTACAGTGCATAAAAGTCTTCTCCATTCAGCTCAGTCCGTAACTTCACTTCGCCAACCACGCAGTCTGCGGAGGGTTCGCAAATCATCTTCCACCTCATCGAACCGCCTTGCTCGCTGTGCACCTCGCCTTTTTGTTCCCGTCGGATTGTTGTCGAGAAGGATAGTATGGATAGCATTCATTTGAAAGGGGATGATTCTAAGAGTTCTAAACTTGTGTTAATCTTCAATCGAGCTTCCACTTACTAGGCATGGATCCACTACTCTCCAGGTACGAGTCAATGTTTGTCTGAGACTTGCTTTACTCGGGTGGCGTTTACAACAGGCCCTGACCATTATGATCAGCGGATTAAAATGTGGGCTGGATTGTGGCAGAACAACGGATCCTTTTTTGCCATCGGACGCATCCATTCCGAACACCATAACGCTAGCAGGATGCTTGGTCAGAAACACGTTTTTTACGCTCTTCGGTTACGTCTTTTACCGAGAGAGAACTAATATGCCATCGGGCCTGGAGTTTGATACGGGATCGCCGTTGAACATGCTCTCGTTGGTAAACAAAATTACGATTGATTAAGCTCAAGATTCTCTTACATCGCTAGACTCGTAGCTCCCAGATGCAGTTAGTATTATCATGTGAATTTTATCCGTCTTCCTTTATGATGTTCTGTGCCATAAAGTCATTGATCTTATGTTCCATCGCCATCTTTTTTATTGAATGCAATGAATTTTCCCGAATCTTCCTTTTGACGTAAACTACGTCTAAGGGGAAGACTCGGATACAGGGTGTAAAATGAAAATTTCAAAATTGGAGACCGTCACGAAAACATGTAAGATTTGTAACATCGATAGATCCTTTATCTTTCAATGGATTTTAAAGATTTATGCGGAATGATTGGCTCAGTGCACCATATTTGGTTTTACGTAGTTTACGTCGATCGGTCGTGTCTTGTATACAACCCCAAATTTTTTTTATCCGTATTAAAGAGATTTGCAGCCCTATGCTGGCTCATCTTTTAGATTAATCTTTCTTTTAATGGCAGCAATTACCATCGGAATCCGAGATGCTTTTCTCGGTTTAAGACCCTTTCCTTTGTTTTCGCAAGAGATAAATTACGAATGCGCTGTTACTTCGCCATGGAGTAACTCTCAGACTGAAAAAACTGGAAGCGATTAGCCCAGGATCCAGTCCAGTGAAGGCGGAAACTCCATTTGGCGTAGGGTCATCGAGGAGCTGTAGCCCATAAAGTATGCAGTAAGTTATCCGTACAGCACATAGTTTTATTTTCTAAAATTTACGAAACAATTCGTAATTTTTAATGTGCTATTGTGGATCTCATAATGCATCTAATATAAAAGCCGATACAGTCAATGTCAACTACGACCATCCTTTACAATAGGCATTGATATGGAATTAATCACCTGCTTGAGAAAATGCAAAAGAATCTACAACTACGATACGAACTTTAGTAAGTTTCACGGACTCCTAGCATTTGGTAAGAATAAGGTGATCAGCAGCATGACACTCAAATAGAAATCCTAGTCCGAAGAAACAAAAATCATAGAAAGTTTTCTCTGTACAATAATTAAAATACAATGTGAACAATGTAATCATGAACATCGTTCGTACATACCAAATTTTTTACTGGAATTTCAGCAATTTGTTAAACTTTTACCGAGATTCGCACAGTCGAGCCGCAGTCTACATGTTTTTTGCTGGGATTTTTGTCAAAGTTACAAAAGGTCAGCAAATAATTTGCCGAGAATCAACCAAGAAACGTCATTTTGCTGGCACACGGCTGTCCGGATTTTGCAAGCTGAAAAAAAGACTAAGTTTAATTCTAGAAACATTCTATTAAGCCAACAATGTGCCCCACTTGTACGGAACTAAATTGCTGAACAATAATAAATGCCAATGTCAAGAAATTAACAGTCATCTAATTCAGTAAACCAAGCGGATATTTACGACAGTCAAGCAATCACTTTTTTTTGCATCCAAAGATGTTCAGTTTTAGCATACCAAAGTCTTGTCCATAATTCGTTATTCTTACACAAAAGCATTTGATGCGTTTTTCAGTTTATCCTAGGGCCATAATTTTGTTTACGTTACAATTTTCGAAGCAATAAATTTTAGAGCAAGTGATACGAGGGCAAAGCTGCTACTGATTAAGCACAAAAAATACGTTTTAATTTAGTAATCGAGTAGGTAGATACAAGGTTTTGTCTTTCACGTAAAGGGAATCGATCCAAAGACTGTAATTTTGTTACGAAAACGGTCGATATCTTCAAAGTATTAGTTGGAAATATAGGAACGGTTTTTTTCCCTAAATTCTGCACAAGATCAGCATCAGATATGAGAAGGATGAAATATAGAGAGAGATGACTTCTACAAAATATTGTGCCGGTTTATGGTGTCTGTATAGAGAGAGGAAAAGTGTACTTGTTTTTATTTCTTTGCGGACAAATGTATCCATTCGTCGAAATTTGAGCTTTAACATTTTTCATTTCGAATAAACCAGGCTTTTTTTTATATTCGAGCGTTTTTTTCTCATTTTTCCTGTCTAAAGTTATGTTCGGTTCATTTAAAATCTTTTACCGACATCCTAATCGCTACTAATTTGTTGTATCCGCTAAACTGGGCTATTGATTAATTGGTAAACTGTTTATTCTTTTTGCTGGTGTTCTGGTTTGACATTATTTATGCAGCTTAAAGTTTATACGAAAAGTTTAGATGAACATTGATGGGTTTTATGATTTATGAATGGTTTGTTAATTTGAGTACTAACGTTTTTTGTCTTTTATTTCTACTGAATGATTCGTACTTCTATTTTAGTACATCGTACGCCAAGGATGCTCAGTTTTGCTAATATCTATTGGTTTCTAAACATTATCAACTGTTTTCTTTTTTTGATTTTCCCTCTTTGTTTCTGGTTTTCACATCCTCTCCCGTATTGTTCTCTCAGTTACGCACTGCGTTATCCTAAAGTATGAATTGCAATAATGTACAAAATAAACATCCATATTGAAAATTAGAAACCAAATAATCACTTTCCTCATTTGTTTTTTTTTCGTAAATAAATAACTTAATAATTACAATAAAATTACATTTCGCATTCAATATCACTCGTTTCCGTTGCTGATGTTGCTTACATTTTGTTTCGATTCCGTCAAAAATTAATCATCGAAAAACTAGAGAAGACTAATTTTACCTAACCAGAAGTCAGTTACACTGCTGAGTGATGAAACTCTGACCGGGCAATGTTACGCATTAGATTAGATAGTGCAAATATGGAAAATTTTGCGCAGAGCCGTCAAAAATGAAGCTCTGTGATACTTACGGAAATAGCGTGTTACTACGCTGTAGCTACTAATGCATCGAAGTAGGACTCCAGTAGGAGTCTCCACCAGGGATGGTATCAATCATTTAGTCCGAGTGTGACTCTAATAACTCATTCCAGACTCTGAATTTCAAAATGTGTTGCATGATGGACTGTCAACGCGATGTTTTTTCTTCTTTTCAATTGCTTCAACTACGAAACTAATGGAATTTGAGCAACGGACAAAAAAACTGTTGTAGAAACACAAAGCTGTTGTAGAAAAATGCAATGCTACAAGTCCCCCATACAACCCATTCTAAAATTCTCGTTCAGTAATGATTTGTTGGCAATTGATTCAAACTTTGGCTATATGATTGAAATCTGGAGTGTTATGCTGGCGTAGAACTTCTCTGTTCAAATGCACGAAACTTTCCAAATAAGTACTACCACTGAATCCAATATTTTTCAAATGTCCAATCAAGTTCACCATTAGTCTGTCTCAATTTTTCATCTGTTCGAGAAAAGTAATTTTCGGTTTATCCTATGGAATTTGTTAGGTGAATTAGACAACTTAAAATGAGTTGTTTTCCAATGATTTCAGAAATTTCTCCTTCTCAAACAACTACGCAATTTGTCTAATTACCTTCATATTTTCATATTCTTGCCTATTACATCTAAACACATCTTGCTTACCATGATGAACCCAACTCAAAGAACCACACTCTCTATCTATGAAGTTTACCTTCACTCATCACTTCCCGTTTCGTAGATCTACTTCTTCTTCCCACCGCCAGCAGCGACGGCCGTCCCGGTCGACGCGGCCATGTTCTCGTGCTGTCATGCGGACGTTTCGTTCTCCATCCAACCCTCGCTATCGTCGTCGCTCTCCGAGTCCGAGGACTCGCTCAGCTCAATGGCAACGCGCCGCGCCAGAATCGAGGCCACGTCGTGCAACCGCTCGATGGTCCTGTCATTATCCTTGGCATCGTTGCGCTGTTCCACCTTGCGCAGTTTGATTCCTGAAAGAGGGAGAGCAATGCATGAACGATTCACTTCACTTCCCAACATTGTAGGAAAGCACCACTCACCGTCTCGGATGGCCTTCATCAGATCGGACCGGGGGTCCTCGTAGGCAATTTTCTCCTGGGGTGGAATCTTCTTCAGCTGGTGCATTTGGCCCATGATGAGGGTGCCGTTAGGCATGCCGCCGCCACTCATGACGTCGCCATTGGCCATCGGAGGTTTCGAAGGGCTCAGTGGACCATCTAGTAGTGGGGGTGGTGGCGGCGGCGGAGGAGGAGCCACATTTGGCGGAGACTGTTTTGGGGATAGCTGGAAGGCGGAAATAAAAATGGTTATTAGACACGTATGACGAGTGATCACACATTAGTACCTAAGCTATGTATTAGACATGTTTTTTTTAGAACAAAGTTTACGAAAAAATTCAAATAAACATACAAAAATTTACGTAGGGTCTGTCTCATTTGGAGAATTAAACTTTAATTAAAAGTGACATTTCAATAATTATCGAATAACTCTGCTCGCAGAGCATGATTACTTTTTAACAGATATCGAATAATTTTTCAACGATGTCTTATTGGAATTGCCATTCTTATGACCGGGTGATTTTTTAATTTTCGAACTGTCACTTTTAAATTGATTTTATGTTAAGATGGAGAATTAATCTTTTGGGTCAAAACGTTCGCCTAGATGAAAACAGCCTAATGCAATTCAGCCTTTCGTGTTTCTGTCTTTTGCATCGTTCCGCCTTTAATTTAATCTGCCTTCCGTATTTCACTTTATGTGCTTTCCGCCTTTCGTAGGACACCCCTCACTATACAGATGAACCGTCCTGTCAAAGCCGTAATTTCCCGTGCCTCCGAATTTAGGTACATAAGTGCTTACAGCACATGATTTCACAATTTAACACGAATTAGGTGGTTACCACAAGCACACATTTTACCATCTTACCCTTCAGCATAAAATTCACATAAGCATGATTGAAAGCTTTAACCTCTACCGTAAGCGAAGCCAAACCGAGCTAGTGGCATAGTAAATTGCATTATCCTAAGATGTGGCAATTTAGGTAAATTAAGCGATAGTAATATAATGCATCCAATAGACACTCACCTGTTCCGGAATTGGAGGCGGTGGAGGCAAGTCGTTCATCGACAGCTGATTCAGCTGCAAGTTGAGGGTGTTCAGATTGTTGATCTGCTGGTTCAGTTGGGCCAGTGCAATCTGGTTCTGGTCTACCATGGCGCCCGGTGGATGCTGTTGCGGTCCACCCAACTGGGGAGGCTGCTGTGGCTGTATTGGTTGTCCATTGGCACCTAACTGGGGAGAGCCCGCTCTCGAGTTGTTGCGATTCAATAGCTTAGCTGCCACGTTCGTACCTCCGTTGGGAATGCCGGGCGGTGACTGAAGTCCCTCTGGAATTGGTGGCGGAGGAGGTAGATTGTCCCTACCCGTGGACATGCTTCGGCCTCGGGTAGGAGTATTGGCATTGGAAACATTGGGGGTGCCTCCTCCACTTCCGGTAGATGGCGGTGCTGGGGGAGGTTGCGATGGTCGAGATTTCGATCGCGAAGGAGTGCCGGGCGCGTAGAGACTTTCCTGCGACATTTGGCTTGAGTTGTTTCCGTACATCTGCTGACCAGAGTACTCGTCGTACATCTGTTGCTGCTGGTAGTTGTTCTGTTGGGCTAGCTGTTGCTGTTGGTAGTGAGGCGAAGGTGGAGCGTACCCTCCGTCTACGCCCTCTGGTTGGTAACTTCGTCGCAGTTCGATAGAATTTGGCCGCGCTGGTCCGGCGTTTCGCGGATCGTAAATAATATTGCCACCCATAGTCTGGTTGTAGATGGCTTCCTCGTTCGCTTGTGCAATCGCACTCGGCGTCCGGTAGATGACATTGTTTGGCATGAGGGTTTCACCGTGACCAATGGCCCGCTGGCGCTGTTTCTCGCGAGTGTTGTGTGGTGCCCGCGGTCGCTTCTTCTGTCGGCCACCTTCTCCTCCATCGGGGCCTCGGGGTTTGTGAACCTTTTTGCCCCGGTCGTGCATTACCCGCTCTGTGTCCTTCAACATCTCCTGTCGCCATAGTTCGAAGAAGTAGTTCGGGTCGGTGTAGAATTTCAGGCCATCCTTTCCGTCGTCTCGATAGCAATTTAGTTTATCAAGTGGAGGTGGTTTATCGCAGGCCTGTGGAGGATAGAAATAAAATAATTAGCACATTGAATTATATTTAAGCAGAAGGCAGGTATAAAAGGGCTGTAGAGTGGGGCGCAGTTGTATGGGAAAACGCAAACTTCATCCAATCAAGTTAGATCAAGGTTTTTTTATTCGTTTTGGGACTCCCATCAACTGCAAAATATGGGCTTGATTGGTTGCGTCCGTCTGCTTTCCGCATCGCGTTTGAAATTTTTATGGAGATTAGTATGAGAAAACGTACTTTTTTTTTGCATTTTTGCTCCTATATATAATCTGACGGATGCCGAAAAACTTTACTGAAGCATGTACTTTGCTGGCACATCTACAAAAAAAAATGTTATAACGCTTTGAAGATGGATTGTTTAAGCCGTGTGCAAGAAACCATTCATTTCTAGGAACAAGGAACGAAATCCCGAATAGTTTGAATTAGATGCCTACAAAACTGGACGAATAGGTGGTCGGCAAATAAAGAACCTCTCTATCGCTAAACCGATGAAAAGGGGAGAGTTGACAAAAGCGAAAGTATTTATGAGCGATTAGCTATCAGTTCCGTTCTCGCTAATTGCAGGTGTTAATATCACTGGGTTTGCTTCGAATCTATTCTCAGAACTCTATGCAGCGCAAGATAAGGTGTCGTACCCCTAGTCATAATTCAACACCAAATTTGTAAAACGACTTATCTGCTTTTGTAAACAAAGATCATTTCTAAAACAATTAAAGCACAATTCGACATTTCGACAATCCAGAAATGTAATATGATGACCGATCTGTCAATTCAACAGACTGTCTAAGGGGCCCCACACACGCTCCCCAGGAAAATTGGTTCAGTCGGAGTAAAGTCGAATCAGATGCGGACAAGTTGTACGACTGTGTAACAGTCATACAACTTGCTCACAGACGTTCAGCCTTTATTCCGACCGAACCGATTTTCTTAGGGCGGAGGCAATGTTGTGCAATATTTCAGAACGTGTTTGAGACCCCTGAGTGACTAATCCATACGATAACTGAAAAGATATTCGAATACCATATTGTTCGAATCGTAAGGTAAATCTCCATCTGTAGACGCGTTTTTGGCACAAATCTGCCAAGATTTAAATATTTCTTACTTTATTCCCACTAGTACGCGTTCGTTATTAGTTTTCAAATGTCAGTTGATAACTGAATAGTTGTTATCCATAGTGCAAATAGTGGAAAAACGATAAAAAATTATATGTTACCAAAGCGTAAACAACTCGTTGAATTGTAGATGGTGGACTAGGATTTAGGACTCAAAATACTCAAAGAATCATGTAATAAGTAAACTATGCTTATCTTTTTGTTGAGGGGCATGGGTATTGTAAATTGCAGGTAAGCATAATAACACTGTTTTTTAATAAAAAAAAAATAATTTAGTGAACTTAGTGCAATCTTTGGCTGTATGAGTAAGGAAGCCATACCCACTACCATCATGTGGACTTGGTGCTAAGTGCCCTTAATAGATTGCCTATTATGTCAAGCCAACATAAAAATTTAATTCCCAACTAACATTTAATGTCAATGTAAATGTTATTTCAACTCGTCTATACGGCTTCAAGCTGAATATGTGTGCTATACATATGATCAAGAACCAGTGGTGCAATTTATCAACAATGCCTGCTGAGTGTGATTCTTTTGTTTTGTATTTTTCTCTGCTCCTCTTTGCCTATGACGGTGCCTTTCAGTCAGAAAGACAAAGCAGGAGTAGCTTAGCTAACTCGGTTTGCCAACAGCGGGCTGAAGCTGATGATCATTCGGCACAAATTTCCTGTCATTGTCTTTCAAGTGATAGTATTCACCCATGCATTTATATAGGGCCGTCGCATTCACGCAGCAGCGAGTGAACTGAATGGACTGTCACTGCGGGCTGCGTATGCAATGAGAAGAGAGGTATTTTGTTTACTCTATCTTTGATTGTTGCTGCTAACCGTTTTCAGTTTTCACTGTTAGGAAGTGAGTGTGAAGAGACAATGGTATCAATATCCAACAAATTTCAGTCACTGAGATTGAGAATTCGCACCACTGTCAAGAACTTCTATTCAATGCTTTTACCAGCAAACACTGAGGAAAATGGACGTATGGTTTTCAATCAAACACCTTATGAAAATTTGCCACAAGGAATCGGTATGAATTTCAATATGTTGCCTTATGAATGATGATTTTCATTTGAAAAAAAAGTGAAGTGCGGCAGACTGGGTTCGAACCATGGACGTCAGGGTCGGGAGGCCGGTATGTAGACCCCACGCCCATCGACGCTTGATTACTCGGGAAGGTAACTGCGTATTAAAAGCACTGTTGGTGGAATAACCAGTCGAAGATTCATAAGGCGCCAGTTATGAATTTTGATAGTCCAGTTCGCTGAGTGAATCTGGCGAATCTATATTCCAGCTGTTTTTGACCTGCCTGCACAACTACTTTACTGCATGTTACACAATTTTTTCTCAATCTTTACCAAACCATTTAGTAATATAATTCGCTTCAATGGCGCTTATTCAGATTTTTTGAATCTGCTAAATAAGTTTTATACAGCCACTGAATTTAATTTGATTAAATAATATTTGAGAGGAGAGTAAATTTCGGAGTTTATTTATTGTTTTTTTTTTGTGAAAACTCAAATATCAATTTTGTTGCTACCTAGATTCGAACTCCTGATCTCCTGATTCAATGGCCGCTGCTCTGTCATCACCGTCGGTTTGACATATGTAAATAACATAGAAAATTATGGATGTGCTTCTTCGCATACCCAATAGGTTGTTTTACTAACGCTATTTTCAGATTCATGCTGTATAAACGTTAGAAAGAGGCCTACATGCTACTTTCAGCACATAAGCTTAAAAATTATGCTTTCAGCATTATTTCAACCATTATTCAAACATCTGTCAGCATGTTCTGTGGGCTAACTTTTATGCATCCTCAATCACTGAAATTGTTTTTAGGCAACATTTTCTCGATCTGTATAGATGCTACTCTGCTGCTAATCGTTTAACAGTAGCCGTCAACAGCAATATCGCTTCTAAATGGCTTGTTTTCTTACACTATCTGCTAGCATTAATGACAGCGCCTTGTCAGTTGCTATAAGAGCTGGTGAATACCTTTATAGCTGCATTACAGAAATCAATAGCTAATACACAGCTCCGGCAAAAAATCAAATGTAAACATTGCGGTTTTGACGTTCCATACTGATAAGCTATTAAAAGAAGCAGCATAAGGTTTACTTAAACGTTGTGTAATCTTCAAAGATACAGAAGTTGTCTAAAAGCTTCGTTAGTTCATTTATAGCGCTATAACGCTATTTTGTTAGTACTATAAGAACAGCGAAAACGTTTTCATTGTGAATGCTACTCACCGTAATATGGGAAGTTGCTAACAAGCAACTCAATTACATACATGAGCTCTTAAAATAGGGTTCCATTTTGGACCCCTAGAGGAAGTGCTTACCGATATATATTATATGTATCAAATGGGACGTTTGATATGGGCGCAAATAACACAATTTTATAGATGGAAGTCTCATTTATGAAATACAAGTTTGAAATTGGCTTAAAGTCTTGATAAATCGCTGAGAATTTTAACTTTCTGAAATGAAAATATTCTTCGTTTTGGACAGTGCAACATATTTTGGACCCCCAAATGTACACATTTTGGACACCCCCAATTTAGTCTCTTCAAAGAAGAATTTATAATTTACCCTGGTCAATTGAGCCGAAGCAAAGTCTTATCCTTCGATTGGTATGCATCATTAAATTCATAATTTCGACAAAAACTTATTTTGTGCGTTCTGAGATTTTTAGTGATGTATACTTTTAAGCGTAACGCATTGTAACGCTCGCCTTCTTGAACAAAATAATTTCCTAGCAATGTTATCAAAATATCGACATTTTCGCATGGGAAACCAGTTAAACAGAAACTCAACAATATTGTTTTCCTTAAGCCAATGGGGTAAGTAGCAGCGACATTGTTTTTAGTTCAGGAATCAAGAAAATGTCGATAGGAGGGTCCAAAATGTGTAGGGGTCCAATCCAAGATGGTCACCTTATAAGTAAATTCAAAATCCGATTTTCGGGACTGGAAGGGTAAATCCGCGACAAATCCGTGTAAAATACCCCGCACATGAGAGCTTTCGAACATTGGTTCCAGAACAACGGACTCTGGCTCCAAACGATACTATCTCGATGAAATATGGTCGATTAAAACGAAAGAAACAAAGGTCCCAATCAGTGGTGCAATTTATCAACAATGCCTGCTGAGTGTGATTCTTTTGTTTTGTATTTTTCTCTGCTCCTCTTTGCCTATGACGGTGCGTTTCAGTCAGAACTCACGAACGACAAAGCAGGAGTAGCTAGGTTTGCCAACAGCGGGCTGAAGCTGATGATCATTCGGCACAAATTTCCTGTCTTTCAAGTGATAGTATTCACCCATGCATTTATATAGGGCCGTCGCATTCACACAGCAGCGAGTGAACTGAATAGACTGTCAGCGCGGGCTGCGTGTGCAATGAGAAGAGAGGTCTTTTGTTTACTTTATCTTTGATTGTTACTGCTAACCATTTTCAGTTTTCACTGCTAGGAAGTGAGTGTGAAGAGGGAATGGTATCAATATCCAACAAATTTCAGTCACTGAGATTGAGAATTCGCACCACTGGTCCTAATCAAATACGAGAACCTCATCGTGAGACACATTTGATACTTTTGATATAGTCTACTATAGATAGTAGAATCTATAGATGAGCGAAAGCATGGCTGAGTCGATTTTTTTGCCCGTGCACACGCGCATATGACGTCACAGCCCTTAACGTTTCCATTGAAATCGTGACGTCATGCTCGTTTGGAGACACGTTTGACAGTTCGTTTGGAGACAGAGGATTTATCTTCGCTCATCTATATATTCCACTATCTATAATAGTCTACCAAGAAAACTACCTTGGAACTATAAAGAAATTGTTTTGAAACTATATTATCACTACCGGTTACGATCGCCGGTATTTGACGATGAGGAACCGGCAAAGAAGTTTTATTCCACGCGTTCCAGAATATTTGTAGAACTGTTTTTTGAAGTATTCTCTTAAGTATTGAGATAGATTCACCGGGGTCGTATATCAGTGATCCGGTATCGGTTGTGGAATACCCACATATGCAAAAATCTACTCTAGTTGTTTTATCGACCATTTCTAATCGAAGTAGTGCTAATTAATGCGACGCCTAATGGGGTTCTCTGAAATATTGATGTGGACCCATGCTGGCGTTCCGGAACCGTGGACACGGCCCTAACGGTAGTGTTTTTGCAAAATCTGTCTACCAAAAATGGCCATGGAGGCCAGTTCAGGTTATATAAATTTCCGGATTTAATTTCCATTTCCTGGCTGCAATATAGTGACATAACAACGAGGATTTTCCGGCTTTGCTATCACTACAGCAATGAAAACGGAAGTTGCTTTCAATTGCGTGCCAAAAACAAAATGTGGTGATGCTTTTTTATTTCACCAGGCAAGGCATATATGACGTCAACTTTAAAATGCTTATTAACTAGTTAAAACGCATTTTATCTGGAAATAGTTAGAAATTTCATTTACTTTTAGATTAGCAACAATGAAGTTTAATTATTTTTATTAAAAACATGTGATGAAAAGTAGCCTAACGTCAGTGGTGGAAATCTGTGAACCTTACTCACAAAACGAGAAGTAGGCAAGGCAAAATACTCGCGAATATTTTTTTTTTGCCTACCTAAATACTACTCGCAGAGAAAACAAAACGAACCACGAAAAATGCTCGCGAGGCTTCGCGAGTCATTCGGGTTAATTTGCAAAAAGTCATAAAACCTCAGAACATGTTTCTCGCTGATGTTCAAGCATGAACGCAATTGTTTATTCTTATTGGGATAACACAAATTTCGAAGTAACCACAAATAGTCGCGACAGTGATTTTTACTCCCGAACAAAATACTGCCCTGCTTTTTGTCTTTGCTCTGCCCGTACTCACGAACAAAGCAAGCGCCAGAAAAATGCAGGCAATAGGTTCGCGCGGCATTTCTAGTAGGCCGAATTACACTCTTTTCTTACTCGTAAAGCAAGTATTTCCACCCCTGCCTAACGTGTAATTTTCTAAAATTTTAACCCTACGTATTTTAAAAGTTTCCAGCATATCCCATTTGAAAACGTTTTAAAAGCATTATAAAATATAACTTCCTATCTTCACCATGTTGAAATACAGTGATTTCATGCATACATCCGTGTCCATCAGACAGCGCGGCTTTGAGCGAATGAATGGGCTATGCCATCTTTTTAAAGGGTTAGTCCAACCAGTTGAAAGCATTCAGTAATATATAATGACCTATGATCAGCACCTAAGCTAAGGACAGAGGCGAGGCCTTGTTGGTGAAAACTGATAAGGCAAAGTACGCTGAAGTCCTTAAATCGGAGCACAGGCTAGTGGGACCGACTACAGGAAGCTGGCCCAAGAGGTCTTGGGTGACGACGCCGAGGTGAGGTCGTTGGGGGCGGAAGTGACTCTCCAGTGCAAGCAACTGGACGAGGTCACGAACGCGAACGACGTCGTCTCTGCCGTCAGAGACCAGTGCGGTACAGAGGTCGAGAAGACCTCTGTACGCCTAAGAGGCAGTCCTTTTGTACGCAGGTAGCCTACCTTAGGTTACCGGTTGCGGAAGCCAAAAAGGTAATGAAGCGAGGAAAGTTGAAGATTGGCTGGTCAGTATGTCCAGTAAGCAAACCTAAGCCGCCTTCAGTGGACAGGTGACACAAGAAGTCCTACAACAGTAAGGGCACAGACCGTAGCAACCTGTGTCGTGGTGATGACCAATACACCAATGTGCTTCATCTGCGCCAGCAAAAAGCAAGCCTGTAACTACGTTATGGGTGGACCTTCGTGTCCCATCGGAGAGAAAAATAAGAATAGGCCGTGCAAGCAACACAGCTGAATCTTAACCACTGTGCAACTTCCCAGCAGCTGCTGTGGCAGTCGGTCTCGGAGTCGAGGACCAATGTCATCCTTCTGTTCGACCCGTACAACGTCCCTCTCGATAACGGCAATTGGGTGGCGGACGGGTTTAGGATGGCGGATATTTACACGATGGGACGGTACCCTATCCAAGAGGTAGTACACTCCTCTGCTGAGAGTATCGCGATAGCCAAGATCAATGGTGTGTTCTATTGCAGCTGCTATGCCCCACCAAGGTAACCATTAGAACAGTTCAACCAGATGATCGATAGGCTATCATCCGTCCTAGTGGGTCGTAAGCCGGTCGTCATAGCAGGAGACTTTAACGCTTGGGCAGTGGAGTGGGGCAGCCGCTTCACCAACCGAAGGGGTCAAGCGTTACTAGAGGCGCTAGCGAAGCTCGACGCAGTGCTAGTCAATGATGGCTCCGCTAACACGTTCAGAAGGAACGGGGTCGAGTCATGGATTGACGTAACGTTTGTCAGTCCCGGTCTGGCACCAGACTTGGACTGGAGGGTGGACGAGGGTTACACCCATAGTGATCTAGCAATTCTTCAAGATCAACTATGGCGTGCTACATCCGAGATCCGGGAATCCCTGTCAGGTCCGTGGGTGGAGAACCAATCACTTTGTCAGCGAAGTTTTCATAGCGGCCCTGGGACTGGAAGCTAACACTGAAGGTCTAAGTAGGGATGCGTTGGTAGCTGTCCTATCACGCGCGTGCGATGCTACCATGCCGAGGAAAGCCCTGCCGAGAAATGGCAGACGCACGGTATACTGATGGAATCCCAAGATTGCGGCCCTTCGAGCAACCTGCCTCAAGGCTAGACGAAGGATGTAACGTGCCCGCACCGAGGATGAAAGAACGGACCGCCGTGGAGTGTTTTGAGCTGCGAAACTGGCCTTTAACAACGTCATCAAGAGCAGTAAGAGAGCGTTTTTCAACAACCTATGCGAAGGACCCAACGCGAATCCGTGGGGCGACACCTTCAGGATAGTGATAGCCAATACCAAAGACCTCTTCACCCTCCGAATGGTCCCCGGATAGGCTGACGAGGATTATCGAGGTACTCTTCCCCTCCGGAGTCACACGTCCCTGGCCACAAGGCAATATGGGTGCGGCCGAAATGGTGGCTCTCGAGGCCCTCCTTAGCCGTGCGGTAAGACGCGCGGCTACAAAGCAAGACCATGATGAGTGTAGCTGGGTTTGATTCCCAGTACCGGTCTAGGAAATTTTTTGATTGGAAATTGTCTCAACTTCCCTGGGCATAAAAGTATCATCGTGTTAGCCTCATGATATACGAATGCAAAAATGGTAGCCTGGCTTAGAAACCTCGCAGTTAATAACTGTGGAAGTGCTTAATGAACACTAAGCTGCGAGGCGGCTCTGTCCCAGTGTGGGGATGTAATGCCAATAAGAAGAAGAAATGGTGGCTCCAGTGACGAACGAAGAGTGTTGTTGCCGAAGGCCGGGAAGCCGCCGGGTGACCCATCGGCGCATAGACCAATCTGTCTTATGGACAAGTTGCTAGAGAGGATCATTCTCAACAGGCTGACCCCGTACTCTGAGGGTACGAACGGCCTGTCAAGCAATCAGTTCGGTTTTTGCAAGGGTTAGTCCAAGTTGGACGCTATTAACTTGGTGGTAAAAGCCGCTGAGATAGCGACCCAACAAAAAAAGGCGAGGCATTCGATACTGTGCGTTAGTAACATTTGATGTGAAGAACGCATTCAACAGCGCAAGCTGGGATGCCATCGCGCTCTCGTTACACCTGCTTAGCCTGCCGGTGGGCTTGTAAGGGATTTTGGAAAGCTATTTCTAGAACCGTGTACTATTGACGTAAACTACGTCTAAGGGGAAGACTCTGATACAGGGTGTCAAATGAGAATTTCAAAAGTGGAGACCGTCACGAAATCATGTAAGATTTGTAACATTAATAGGTCCTTTGTCTTTCAATGGATTTTAATGATTTATATATCAATCGATTCGTAAACTTTCCACCAATTTGCCAGTAGTATTGAAACTATTAATTATCAACGCTAAACTATTGAAAATTTTAGTTCTTTCATGCATCATGCATCCCCTATACAGCGCGTTCCAATCCTTGGTAATTGCCTACTTTTAGGGTATTATCTATTATTGAACTGAGTTGTATTAATGGGGTGGCCCAGCCGCTAGACAGTGGAGTCCCTACTCTCACTCATAGAGTGGGAGATGCTGCTAAAGCTGGGTAGTATTGTCGTGGGATGGTTCCTTCTCTTCTATATAGAGCGGAATAGTTGGTTCAGTGTACTATATTTGGTTTTACGTAGTTTATGTCGAGCGGTCGTGTCTTGTATACAACCCCAAATTTTATACGAGACCGATGCAGGTCAGAGAAGCGTACCTATTACCGCAGGAGTTCCGCAAGGTTCAATACGGTATTATGGAACCTTATGTACACACTTATTTTTTTTTTACCGGGATCTCAGCAAAATGTTGAACTTTTACCGAGAATCGCACAGCCGTGCCCCAGCAAACATGTTTTTTACCGAGATTTCTTGAGTGAAGTCGGGATCGCATCAAAGCGGAGTTTGAAGCTCCTTGGGGTCGTAATAAACGACAAGCTGACCTTCGCCAGCCATGTCGACTATGCGTGCAAGAGGGCTTCGACTTTTGTTGCGGCATTATCGAGGATGATGTCCAACAGGTTCAAGGTGTGTGCCAGTAGACGTAGGCTACTGGCAAGCGTTGCCGTATCTATTCTTAGGTACGGCGGCCCGTGCTGGGCGAGAGCTCTGGGGGTAACTAGTTACCTGTGGAAGCTGAAAGAGCACGTACCACTTGATGTGTCTCACAGTGATATCTGCCTACCGCACGATATCACACGACGCAGCCTGCGTGATTGCGAGCATGATGCCAGTCGGGCTGGTCATCCGGGAAGACGAGTAGTGTTTCGAGCTACGCCCTAGTAACATTTTGGATTTATGCTGGTTTTATAACACTCTTGTAAAGTAAATTGTGGTCTTCAAGATTCTTCTAAAGGTAGGTGGAGCCCCCGGCTGATATCTAACATATTGAGCTGGGTGGGGACACGCCATGGGGAAGTTCACTTCCATCTGACACAAATCCTATCAGGCCATGGCTGCTTCCGGCAGTACCTCCACAGGTTTGGGCACGCGAAGATCCCCGTCTACCCTGACTGCCCAGGTGTTGATGAAACTGCAGAGCACATACTGTTCGTATGTCTTCGTTTCGACGTCGAAAGAAGAGCTATGCTAAACGTTTGCGGTCGGCGTTCCGTCAACCCCACTCCCTGAGTGATAATTTCAGGTGTCTGTTTGTAGATTTGCCTTCATCTCTCTATAAAAAAAGATCAGCGCCATAGCGTGCGGTTGGCCTCCGCCAAGGGCGCCAGTTTTCTCAGGGATTTTTGGAGCCGGTTCAAGATGCCAGTTTGAAAAAAAAAATCGAGGTATTTTTTAAAATAATAAAGTTTGATACCTATAGAGTGTAGATTGAATTAGTTACATTTTTTTGCCACTACAGTCATTTTTCACTCGTTTGGCTAAGCTCGTAGTCCATCTAGTGAAAGATTTTTTTTTAGTCAGATCAGCAAATATAATAGAAAACGATAGCTACTAAATACGAGAAAGAAATAAAAATCTAGCTGTTGACGTCATAATTTAGAATCTATGACAAAAGGTCAAAATGACAAAAGGTCGAAAAGACAAAATGTCGAATGGGACAGAAGGTCGAAAGGTACAAAAAGGTCAAAAACGACAAAAAGTCGAAAACGACAAAAGGACGATCAATAACAAGTTGATAACAAGTTGGGTTGCATTAGAGGGTTTATGGAGTTAATTAAGTTTAAAAGGGATTACAAACGCGAGTGTTTGGAATATGAGTGATTGGTTTGACAGTGAGCAAGTTTATTCCAAACTAAGAAGGCATAAATAGCGATAAAAATAAGTCCGTTATCGCCTTCTAGAAACGTTTGTCCCAATTCAATAAACTTACCTGGTACACTTCCAGCATTGCGGTCGGCATCGTCGACCGGGAAAATATCTGCTGATCGAACACGGTGGCACTCTTGAAGGCTTTCTTCATCTGGATATCCTGCAGTGAAACCTCCTCCACCGTGCTATCTAATTGGGTCACCTTAATGGCTAGCCTATCGATCCGTGCCTGCAGGGAATTAGCTCGCTCGGCTAGATTGCCGGCATCCCGCGTTAGCTCGCCAAACAGATCCTCGGCATGTTTGGACAGCGACGACAGCTGGCGCACGATGTTGGTGAGGGTGGTGTTGGTTACGGTTTCAAGCTCGGCCGGAAGTTCTTCTCGCACGTACACCGACCGTGCGACGTACACCGGTTGGACCAGCCGTTTCGGTAGAGGCATTCTGTCTAGGGGGTGGCTTTCGCTCTGGCTGCTGCTGTGTCTCTCGTTCTCTCTGTCCGATGCCCCCGGCACAACGTCAAGCTGTTAGCTCCAATCACGACAACGACGACGATGACAACGCGGCCGTGCAGGTGAGTGAGAAGAGCACAGACACCGAGTGCATGCGACTAGTCCGCACTGTGTCTAGTTCACCCGTTGGGGAAGCCGCATTTTCGCAACCTGTGGAATTGAGCGAAAAGAAAACGAAAAGGGAAATTTAATTACTTTGCCATGGGAAACCAGAATCCATACATAGTTATTTAAGTGCTTTTGCAAATAATTGGGCATGTCACCGTCGCACACAATTCATAGGGCTAGCTAGTTATAGCGATCGAGGCTGATGGAAATATGATAAGAAACTATATTGCCCATATATGCATAATTGTACCATGCTTACTCTATGTTTATGGTTCAGCTACTTATGCGAAGAAGGCAATTGATAGGAATAGTGCAATCCTCGCAACACATACAATTGCTAAGTCGAATTTATTTAGGTACAGATAACATCTACATAGTCATAACATTGTTCTGCTTACTATGAACTAGTTTTCAATAAATTTTGGCATCAACATTTTTCATTGATTTTTGGGACTTTTGCCTATGTATTGAATTACATTTTTGAAATTAGGTTAGAATAGATATTGCTGAGATGGAATGTTCAACAATGTAAGCTCCTACCTTCCAGTTAACTGACGAATTCAGTTTTTTATCTCGATAGTGGAAAGGAAGTGGCTTATTATGTTGATTGGAAATTTCCCGTTAAGGCGATTTTAATATCATGGTACGTTCATATAAAGGGTACTCATTAGAGTTGGTTAACGAGTTATCACTGCAGCCGTATTAGGTGGAAAAGGTGGTACTGATTTGTGTCCCACTGTCACCGGCTGTTGAGTTTGTATTCTCATAAAGGGTTCAATAATTATTCTTAGATCTGACTAGATGTGAATTAAAAACTGTTGAAAGATCTTGTGTTTGTTCGGTGTATAAAACTATGTTGGCTTTGAAAATTGAAATAACCTTCATTCTTTGTCTTACAATTAACCAAATGAAACCGTCCACAACGGTATCCACTTTTCTCACTTCCCATTATACATTGAGTCACGTAACTTGGCGGCCAATGTTTTCCCCGCACACCAAGCGCACGGTATAATAAACCGCACCAAGCGACTCAACCTTCTTCATGCTCAACTGATCAACCGGTCAATCAATGCGCTTCCTGTAAAACTCGCCATTCAGCGCCGCCACCACAACCACGATCCTGCATCGAGCGTGGACGCACGCAAATGCCTTTTCCATTATCCACATGCAACACCTTTTATTCGCGGCCATTGATGGTTATAGATTCTGCTTCTCCCCTATGACCTATTTTATAGGCCACGGGACGCCTTATAACGTGATGACTCATTTCTGTTCACATTTGTTTTAATGAGCTTGTATACTAAATGCTTAGTATCATAAATAGGTATAGATATCTATCTATTGACGTACTCAGCTATTTTCGTTATTATACCCAAACTAGGAAGATATCAAATTCTACGCTAAGTGGGCATCAATATGACGAATTAATAAACAGTGCGGAGAACAGTGCATAACGCACCCATAAGGCAAGACATTTCTGAACAAATGTGACCAATACAATTCAAGATTAGTTTTCCATTACAGGGTTGTTACGGAGATCCTGAAATATTTTCCGCGCCAAATCCACGCCGACTAAAATCAGATCCGCGCCATTTTCGCGCGACATGAAATCCATTTTGCGCCATATTCGTGCGATGTAGATCTAAATTCTAAATTAAATGTCAATTTTTGTATAACAATTTTTTGAACGTCTTTTCTTAAAGTTCTTTTTTACAATACATACTACTGATTTCAAATATGATTTTAAACTGCAACATATGTTTGTATCAAAATGCTTTATACAAAGATCATCATAGGGTCCTTGTAGAAACTTCTTTAGGAAGTTTCTTCGTTTTCTGTCGGAGTTAACCGAAAAATCGGAGTTAACCGAAAATACCCTAAAAAACCCGCCAGAAATAACTTTTGAGAATCATCTTCTAATTTTTGATCGACTTTCTGCGGAAGAACTTATTAAAATCAGGCATCTGCATTAAAGAAAGAAAGAAGAAGAAGCAACGGAGAAGAAACGGAGCAACTGTACCGCGCTAATAACACACGAAAGTTCTATGAGAAGTTAAACCGTTCACGTAAGGGCCACGTGCCACAGCCTGATATGTGTAAGGACATAAACGGGAACCTTCTTACGAACGAGCGTGAGGTGATCCAAAGGTGGCGGCAGCACTACGAAGAACACCTGAATGGCGATGTGGCAGACGAAGATGGCGGTATGGTGATGGACCTGGGAGAACGCGCGCAGGACAGAATTCTACCGGCTCCGGATCTCAGGGAAATCCAGGAGAAGATTGGCCGGCTGAAAAACAACAAAGCCCCTGGTGTTGATCAACTAACAGGAGAGCTATTTAATCACGGTGGTGAGGCACTGGCTAGAGCGCTGCACTGGGTCATTACCAAGATTGGGAGGAGGAAGTTTTGCCGCAGGAGTGGATGGAAGGTGTCGTGTGTCCCATCTACAAAAAGGGCGATAAGCTGGATTGTAGCAACTACCGCGCAATCACATTGCTGAACGCCGCCTACAAGGTACTCTCCCAAATTTTATGCCGTCGACTAGCACCAATTGCAAGGGAGTTCGTGGGGCAGTACCAGGCGGGTTTTTGGGCGAACGCTCCACCACGTACCAGGTGTTCGCCATTCGCCAAGTACTGCAGAAATGCCGCGAATACAACGTGCCCACACATCATCTATTCATCGACTTCAAAGCCGCATATGATACAATCGATCGGGACCAGCTATGGCAGCTAATGCACGAACACGGATTTCCGGATAAACTGACACGGTTGATCAAAGCAACGATGGATCGGGTGATGTGCGTAGTTCGAGTTTCAGGGCATTCTCGAGTCCCTTCGAAACCCGCAGAGGGTTACGGCAAGGTGATGGTCTTTCGTGTTTGCTATTCAACATCGCTTTGGAAGGGGTAATACGGAGAGCAGGGATTAACACGAGTGGTACAATTTTCAATAAGTCCGTCCAGCTATTTGGTTTCGCCGACGACATAGATATTATGGCACGTAACTTTGAGAAGATGGAGGAAGCCTACATCAGACTGAAGAGGGAAGCTAAGCGGATCGGACTAGTCATCAACACGTCGAAGACGAAGTACATGATAGGAAGAGGTTCAAGAGAAGACAATGTGAGCCACCCACCGCGAGTTTGCATCGGTGGTGACGAAATCGAATTGGTAGAAGAATTTGTGTACTTGGGCTCACTGGTGACTGCCGAAAATGACACCAGCAGAGAAATTCGGAGACGCATAGTGGCTGGAAATCGTACGTACTTTGGACTCCGCAAGACGCTCCGATCGAATAGAGTTCGCCGCCGTACCAAACTGACAATCTACAAAACGCTAATTAGACCGGTAGTCCTCTACGGACACGAGACCTGGACGATGCTCGTGGAGGACCAACGCGCACTTGGAGTTTTCGAAAGGAAAGTGCTGCGTACCATCTATGGTGGGGTGCAGATGGCGGACGGTACGTGGAGGAGGCGAATGAACCACGAATTGCATCAGCTGTTGGGAGAACCATCCATCGTTCACACCGCGAAAATCGGACGACTGCGATGGGCCGGGCACGTAGCCAGAATGTCGGACAGTAACCCGGTGAAAATGGTTCTCGACAACGATCCGACAGGCACAAGAAGGCGAGGTGCGCAGCGGGCAAGGTGGATCGATCAGGTGGAAGATGACTTGCGGACCCTCCGTAGACTGCGTGGTTGGCGACGTGTAGCCATGGACCGAGCCGAATGGAGAAGACTCTTATATACCGCACAGGCCACTTCGGCCTTAGTCTGAATAAATAAATAATAATCTGCATTAAATCACATAACATTTTTATGTTCTCAATTGTTGTATAAACCTTTATTCGTTCTAGATGAATGTTAAGGGAAATATAAAATGTTCCAATATTATGGAAGAATTCCTGACGACTTTTGAAGAATGATATAATACAGCGATTCTCAACCTGGGGTACATGTACCCCTGGGGGTACCTTCGCTGGCACTAGGGGGTACCTCGCAGAGAAATGCATAATGGCGGACGTATTACAATTCCAATAGGAGATTTTGATTAAGTTTTGATAATTGTGATTTTTTCGTTACAAAACTCTTGTACATAATATGCATGGCGATCAGTAAATCAAAGATAATTGAACCCTGCTCTCCTCAACTAGAACAGCGTATTGGACTGCGGAACAAAAGATCAAACGGACAAATGTCGAATGAGCTAATTTAAAAAATCTTCAATGCAATCTACCAGATCTGAAAAAATGATGAATAATATGTTAATATGCTTTTGAACTTAAATCTAGAATCTAAAGGTTTGGGAGTTTCTGTTTGAGAGGCTTTTTTTGTCAGAAAAGCTATATTGCTTCGTTGCAAGAGGTTTAAGAGCATCTTTCTACGCTTCTCGGAAGCCTTCTTCAGAGTAGCATGAACTCCTCCTTTCAAGATGTTCAGAAGTCTTCTTTCGAAAAAATCGAAAGCTCGCCTTCAAGAGGCCTGTGTCTCCTTGCAAGATGGCCGGATGCTTCGTTTTAAGAGAATCGGAAGCCTTTTTTGCCTTTCTCGTACAACTAAGTTGTACCGAAAGGCTATCATTTCACTCCGAAAACGAACTTTTTATAGAAGCCTCTGAGACCCATAGTATTATATACCAATCGACTCAGCTCGACGAGCTGAGCACATGTCTGTCTGTCCGTGTGTATGTATGTGTGTATGTGTGTGTGTATGTGTGTGCACAAAAGCTATAAAAACATTAGACAACTTTTCTTATAGTAATCCTTAACCGATTTTCTCGCAACAAGTTTCATTCGACAGGGGACAAAGCCTTGTTGATCACTATTGAATTTTATAACGATCGGTCATTGCGTTTCAAAGTTATGAATAAAATGGTACATTGGACCATATAAACCCCATATAAGGTTGGTGTCTTAACTAAATGCGAGAAAGGCACCACCAACGCTAGGTGGATTAATCTGGGTTTTAAAAAGCTCGGAAGCCTCCTCTCAAGAGGTTCGGAAGGTTTTTTTTTCAAAAGGCTCCTTTCAAGAGGCTCGAAGGCTTCCATTCAAGGGGTTCGGAAGCCTTCTTTCAAGAAGCTCGGAAGCCTCCTTTCAAGAGGCTCGGAAACCTCTTTCAAAAGGCTCAGAATCCTATTTTCAAAAGGCTAGGAAACCTCCATTTAAGAAGCTCAGAAGCGTCCTTTCAAGAGGCTCGGAAACCTCTTTCAAAAGGCTCGGAAGCCTCCTTCCAAGAGGCTCGGAAACCTCCCTTAAAGAGGCTCGGAAGCTTCCTTTAAAAAGGCTCGACAGCTTACTTTAAAGAGACTCGGAAGCCTCCTCTCAAGAAGCTCGGAAGCGTCCTTTCAAGAAGCTCGGAAGCCTCCTTTCAAGAGGCTCGGAACCCTCCTTTCAAGAGGCTCGGAAGCCTCCTCTCAAGCTCCTCGGAAGCTTTCTTTAAAGAGGCTCGAAAGCTTACTTTAAAGAGGCTCGGAAGCCTCCTCTCAAGAGGCTCGGAAGACTCTTCTCAAGAGGCTCGGAAGCCTCCTTTCAAGAGGCTCGGAAGCCTCCTTTCAAGAGGCTCGGAAGCCTCCTTGCAAGAGGCTCGGAAGCCTCATTTCAAGAGGCTCGGAAGCCTCCTTTCAAGAGGCTCGGAGGCCTCCTTTCCAAGAGAGTTGAAAGCATACTTTCAAGAGGTTCAGAAGCATCCTTTACAGATGCAAAGGAAACCTCCTCTTAAGTAGCTCAAAAGCCACCATTCAAGATGCTCGAAAGCGTCTCTACAAGGGGTCAGAAGCCTCTTGTCAAGAGGTGCGGAAAACATATTTTCAAGAGATTAAGAAGCTCCTTTCAAGAGGCTCAGAAGCCTCCCTTCAAGAAGCTCGTAATTCTTCTTTCAATAGGCTCAGCAGCGCCCTTTCAAGATGCAAAGGAAGCCTCCTTTTAAGTGACTCAAAAGCCGCCATTCAAGAGACTCGAAAGCCTCTTTACAAGTAGCTTCTTATCAAGAGCTGCGGAAGCCTACTTTCAAGAGGGGGTACCTCAATTAATGCAAAAGTTTGAAGGGGTACCTCTCAAGAAAAAGGTTGAGAACCGCTGAATAATATATCATGCTGAGTAATTCATCGTAAAAGAAACAACCAATCAGAAACTGACAGATATCTTGGAATTACAAAGAAATTGACAAGATGAAAATGGGTGTTCATGTGCTTCAATAGACATGGTTTGTATGCGTCGTGTTTTAGAATGGATTAAAAATGACAACAAGTGGCGTATCTCTCCTCATAACATTTGTTTAAATAATGCTTCAAAGTGTAATACATGCCATTAAATAAGGACTTGGACATATCCGAAAAATAATGTTAATAACAATGAAACGTAAATTTGTTCTCAACATTTGCTAATGAAAATAAAGCCCAACTTAATTTTCTTTTACCGGGTTTCAGCAATTTGTTTAACTTTTACCGAGATTTGCACAGCCGAGCCCCAGTAAACATGTTTTTCGCCGAGATATCTGTCAAAAAAAAACGTTCTTGGGAATTCGCAGGTCCCCTAAAACCACCGAGATCTAATATAGACCGAGAATTTGTGGAAATCCGTCGAAATTGAATTTCAATAAGATTCAGTTAAAACCAGCTATCACTGTTTATCTGGCTTTAGCCTCTCATCATAGCGTATCTTCTTCAACTTGCAGAAAACATAAAAAAACAGAAGCAATACATGTAGTTAGAGGAGTTAGAGAAGAGATAGAGAAGTTATTTAAAATCAGAATGAATTTTTGATGTAGCTGTTTTTTTCTCCAATAAATATACGAAACAAAAACCATGGTCATATCGCCAGGCTCGGTACAACACTGATGCTGACAATATGACCTCCCTAACCCCGAATCCCAAGGTGTCAGGTGACCCGTGCCGAGGAGATGAATGGCCAGGGGAGAAATCTGTCACATCTGTCGCATCTGTTGGTGTATCTTTTTCTTATAAAACAAGCTGTTTTTATGAACGAAGACATTTCTCACTCTAATTTAGGGAACATCCATAAATAATTACGTCACGCAAAAATCGGCCATTTTCAATCACCCCCTCCCCCCGCCTTCGTACCAGTTGTCACACTTTCAGAAACCCCCCTCACCCCTAAAAGCGTGGATGTTCCTTTACTTGTTTTGTGGATAACCCCCTTAATGACATGTTTTGAAAAAAAAAAGAAATACAAATACAAAATACAAAATAATAATAATAAAAAAATACTAAAATTATATATTTTACACACGCCTGGATAACCATATGGTGATAAAAATGAGAATATCAGTATACTGATCCATAATATGTACCAAATTGATCCATAATTGTGACCGCTTCCAAAAATGATCCATGATATGGTTTTTGGCTAATGTTCAAATATTCAGCTTTTGGCTATATTTTAATGAAATTTTATGCATGAAACACTGTGCCAATCAAAACTTGATAGATAAGCAAAGTCATATTCGTTTTTACATTCAAAGTTCCAACCTCCTACATTTTTTTAGTGAATTTTTAAGATTGGTTTCACCACTAATTGATCCATAATAGTGGGGGAGGGTAGTTCGTTTCGTCCTGTTCTAGAGCTCCTTATGTAGAATTGAATTTCAAAGTGTCGCACCTACTCGGTTATCTAAGTAAAGTGCCAATTAGTGTATTAACCAATGCCGAGTTCTTATTGTCCAGTCTGAATTGCGGTCTCAGTTTGAACTTTAATTCCCGTCGAAACAAATACGGATTTCTTTGTTCGCCTATTCAAAGTTCAAAGTCTATCATATTTTCGAGACACTCTTCGATGTTCGCAATTCCAAAAGTGTACCTGGAAGCTGCGGATAGAGTCAAAACGATTGTCAAAAAATCTCCAATCAAGCTGTCAAAAAAGTATTCATCGCATCGAGAGAGTTTGTGAGCATTCTGAGCGTAGCCGAGAGAGTATACGTGTAAGTCAACTCATACTAGCTATAGTTCATTTTTAGACCAACAATTGAAAAGGGCGTAACAGCCAAAATTTATTCCTTCTGATTCTTTGTCCGCATATATAGCTACGAATGTAGACGAAGAATCAGAAGGAATGAATTTTGGCTGTTACGCCCTTTTCAAATGTTGGTCTAGATTTCTAACAAAACTCAATTATTTGGTGTCATTTCAAACCTATTGAGGAGTTTTAATAAGTTAACAGCAAGATTTAATTCTACAATCCGCACAATAATTTATGCAAAGCTGAAATTAATTTTTAAAAGTTAAACATAATGATAAAATTCACTGTGAGAAAATCGTAACGTGTACATTGAACACTGAGAGGAAATTTGCGGGTTTTAATCAAAATATCGTGAAAATTAGAATCGATCGAGTCCGCAGCTCCCAGGTGTACCCCGGTAAAGAAAACACAGACGTAGTCCTACGTCAAAAGCTGTCGCATGACAGGAAATGTTCTCTCCTATCGCGAAGTGACCAATGAGTTATGTCGCCCTTTGGCCTTTACAAAGACTTCAAAGGTTCATTCGAGATAAATCATGAAAAATGAGCTGGTGCCTGACGCGTTTTAGTTCACACTTACCAAAAATTTTCTTTATTAGGAAATCATGAAGAATGAGCTGTCGCTTTAGATGTTTTGGACTAAAAACTAAAATTTTCCCTCCAACAGCTTCCTCGGGATATTTGGGGACATCCTAGAGACGCTCACGTTGTATCTTATCATAATTTAATGTATTTTTACTACCTTCATATGAATTGTTTTGTAGTGACTGGACTATTATAGAGTTCTTCCATTTCATGAAGAGATCGGATAAGAGAAACAAGTTCTACATTAGATTATATTCTCAAATAAAGATAAAAGGGGAACCACCTCTAATTATTAGGAAAGTATTTGAATGAACTACCAGTTACCCTAATGCAATTTGTTCCATTCTAAATTCTGATACCACATTAATTATCACAACAGGGCACTATAATTAAATTACAGGATACAGGTGCCCTGTATTACAAAAACCTTTTTTCACCTTTACCAAATCATTTGCTCCACGCAAATACAATTTCCCCCTTACTGCCATGACCAACCGGCCTGCGTACAGTGTTGAGGTCTTGTGGCTTTTCCCCCCTCGATCCAGATTTGATGACGGCCACCGCCCTCAATTTCCGGTTGACTGATTCCCGACTGAGGAAACTGGAATCGCATCGTCGTGCTACAGAGAACTAACTACAAGCTCGCCCAGTAAATTACACCTTGTCGAACGGAAGCCCTCTTTTTTGCGATACGACCTTGGCGAACTGCTGCTGTTGCTCCCCTCATTGAAAGAGTAGAGTATTTGGATCATGGGCACAGCAAATACGGGCAGAACGAATTCTGCAAGTTTGACCTTCCCCCGGCTTGGTCGTTTTCGTTTGCACCTGCCACCGACTACATGGGTTGGGTGGGTTGTTCGAACTGGAGAAAGCACAAGTTAGGCATTCAATTGAAATTTAATGCGAGCATATTTTTTTCCTTGTACATGTTGCTACAAACTGGAACTCAGACTAAGTACGTTAACGGTCAATAGCACCGAACGTGTGGAATTCCACTTGACTAACCACAGTACACTTTTGCGATGGAGCGCTGTACAGCTCGCGCATTTTGCGATGATGGTAATCAACCGCAAAAGGAGGAACCAGCATCTCTTCCGATCCGACCAACACTTTCTCCCATTCAATGCATGTAGTGAAAAACAGATTTAGTGCACTTATTATGCGGCTAAGTAAGACGACCGCACATTTAACATGAAAGATCGTTTCCCTTAGTTAAGTAAAATTAAAGTAATTCACCAAATGGTAGGGCATCCTCGTCTTCTACCGGGTTCAATTATCTTTTGCGAGTTTTTCTCAAGCTTGAACCAATGCACAGTGAACCGCACTTAATACTTGCCGTCCCCATCACTCGACCAATTTCTACATTCTCCACTACTCACGCAGTTCATTGCCGGACTGGGGTCTCGTACTGTATTTGACAATCGTTTCCCACCGAATTCTAAACAAGACTCTCGCGTGAAAGACCACGAGACTCACGCCGGCAACTTCCCCTCAATTAAAACTAAAAGGCGCCACTCGTTGTTGCCGTCCTCTATCATTATCAAGAGTATTTGTCCAACTTCACTAACATCAATGTTAACGTCTCGGTTTGGCGTCACCTGTGTCGAGTTGTTCAATGCAATACCACAAAAATAGAAAACAGCTTCATGGTGGTGATAATTGCAACGTTTGAGATGCGCGGCGAGAACGATGATTGATAAAACAAACGCCGCACAGTCGCTAATCGGTCACCAGAGGACGAGTCGCGGCACACAAAATAGTCACGTGTACCTACTCGTACACTGAAGATGCGGTAGAACATCAGCGCATGAAAGAACTTTGTTTTTATAAGATTCGTTTCGCAGATATAATGGAAGTAGACTTGATTCTACCGCTAGTTGAATGAAATGTTCTTTTATGGTTTAATTGCAATCTCGTAAGTTATGTTCTACTAGCCCAGTCGTAAAATCAGAAAAGCTCATCGAGATGAACTATCTGTGTAGCCGTCAAACAAACCTAGATTGTCGCTGACATTTTGAATAGATAATAATCGTAGTTTTTAAACGAGATATAAATTAATAGACTTTAACGATCAGCGAGCATTATTAACTATATTATTTGATCAAGAACGTACATCAATTCAGACGTTTTTGAGATATCTCAGATTGATAATTTCAACAAATAGCGAAATAATTACACTTCAATCAGATTTCGTCGGCTTATCAAGCATGATTGTTTAAAAGGTCAAATTATAGGCTTTCTTTGTTTACCTCCATTTGTGCGGTAGCCTTGAAACCGGTTTCATATTACAGATATAATAGCAATATTGTTTGAATAACTAACTGTTTTGAAAACGTAGTAGAGAAAACAAAACTACCCTGTTAGAAGAAAAGGCCAATATTAATCCCCTTATATAAACTATAACTTATACAAAGATATAGATAATGGGATTTCAATAAAAAAGATAAAGTGATTCCAATCATGCTTCCATAAGAAATTATACAAAAAAAAAATCTTGGGGCTTTTTAAAACGCGTGTTTTGCTATAAGAATATCGTCTGTATCTTCTTCCGTTGTGGAGTTATATCAATTTATTTGAAAAAACATGATTTTAGTAATTAATTGCATATTATTCGGCAACTCGGCCGTACGAAAACCATTTTTTGCCTTTCTCGTACAACTAAGTTGTACCGAAAGGCTATCATTTCACTCCGAAAACGAACTTTTTATAGAAGCCTCTGAGACCTATAGTATTATATACCAATCGACTCAGCTCGACGAGCTGAGCACATGTCTGTCTGTCCGTGTGTATGTATATGTGTATGTATTTTTGTATGTGTGTGTGTATGTGTGTGCACAAAAGCTATATAAAACATTAGACAATTTTTCGTATAGTAATCCTTAACCGATTTTCTCGCAACAAGTTTCATTCGACAGGAGACAAAAAATTTGCGAAAAAGAATCCACGTGTCTTGGAGGGTTGAGGGTTCGAGTCCCTCCAAGACACGTGGATTCTTTTTCGCAAATTTCATATCAATTTGTCCATTTCGAAACATGTGCTGTGCATATGCACAGCCAAGATATTTAACAAAAAAATGGTTTTCGTACGGCCGAGTTCCCGAATAATATGTAATTAATTGTAATCAAGTGTCGGGTTTTCACCGTCATTAGTCGTCTGAGTACACGCGACCGCACCTGTAAGGCAATCAAACTCATCAAAGCCTTTGGCACAGCAGAGTGCGATTGATTCGCATTCTATATCAGTCCGCCCAGCCTGTTGTTGGGGGCATGGAGTGCGATCCTCTCGTTTAATAAACAATGTGCACTCGCTTGACTGTGGATATATAACAGTAAAGCACATGTGGAGATTGGACAAATCAAGCATCCGAAAGATATTCAATTTGCAAAAAAGAAAGCTAACCGCGGTGGAGGTTGGTACTCGGATTCTGATGGCTTTTCCGCAAACGTGACCTTTAAGTGGTCTTGTTGTGTAGGGGTTATCACGCCTATCTAGGGAGTAGGAGGTTGAGGGTTCGAGTACCTCCAAGACACGTGGATTCTTTTTCGCAAATTTCATATCAATTTGTCCATTTCGAAACATGTGCTGAGCATATGCACAGCCAAGATATTTAACAAAAAAATGATTTTAGTAAAATTGGTGAAACTTGAGATAAAAAAATAACATATCCCCAGTTTTTTGACATAATAAAGAATATTAATTTCTCTTTCAGATGCCGTGTGAATTTATTTTTTTGGTCTGCCCTAACCGGAGATATCAACTTATGAAAAAATGTAATTTTGACAGAAAAACGATTATAACTTTTGATCGGAAAAAGATATTGAGCATATTTACCCATCAAAAGTTGCATTTTTTTGAGCTCTAAAAGTCACCTGAAGACGACTTTTTCAAGAATTCTAAAACAAAAAAAGTAGATAATAAATACTGTTTTTTTTAGGTACACCCTAATCCAATTAGGTAAAATTGCTCTAAATCAGCCATTTTTTTATATGATGGGCCACCCTATTTTTTGGTAGAACCATAATGATGTGCTTACTATTTCGAACAATTTTGTAGAACAGTTTTTTCTGAAAAATATAGTTTTGGCGTAAAAAGCATCTTTCCGCGTAGATCTGTATCCTGGACCATAGTGATTCCACTGAACAAACATGTATTGAATCGAGTTGTACGCAAAGGTGACGTTGAACTACGTAGCTGTATGTAATGAACAGGTTTTCGACTTTTCTGTTCGATGAGACCAAAGCTAGCGTTGCTTAAGCCCATAGTGAATCTGTTTTCGTTGTTTATCCTGTGCTCCTGAGATTGATTAAGCATTACGAACCCTGGTGATGTATATAGTTTTTAGACCAACATTTGAAAACATTTGTTCAAATAATGGAGGATGAGCAACACTCTCAAGCGATCACATATCTAAATTATCAATTGACTCCCCAAAGAGTAATAATCGATCGGTAATTGTAGCTCGATTCGAAGCATTGGTAAATGCTACTTTTGAACTTATTTTCCTACATAACACTAAAACACAATGCTAAACATCCGATCGAACTTCATTGTTGACATTAAATCGGTATTAGTTAGGTTTACATTTAACCGATTTAGTACGGATTTTTTTTCCTCGTATTTCAATATAAATTTTAACCTTCGATGGCCCTAGGGGGTACCTCGGACAAAAATGCGTAATGGCGGACATATTACAATTTCAATCAAAATTCATTGATGAAGTTTTGATAATTGTGTATTTTCTAATTGAAAAATTTATATTGTACATAATATGTAATGCGATCAATAAATCCCAATTGAATCCTGCCATCCACAAACAGCACAAATCACAATGTATGAAGGGCTGCGGAACAAAAGATCGAACGAACAAAACGTCGAATGAACAAAATGATTTTTTTTTCACTAGAACTCGGTTGCTTCGTTGCAAGAGGATTAGAAGCATCCTTTTACGCCTCTCCGAAGCCTTATTCCAAGCCTCCTTTCAAGTGTTTAGGCTGCCTTCTTTCAAGAGGCTCGGAAGCCTCCTTTCAAGAGGTTCGGAAGCCTCCTTTCAAGAGGTTCGGAAGCCTCCTTTCAAGAGGTTTGGAAGCCTCCTTTCAAGAGGTTCGGAAGCCTCCTTTCAAGAGCTTCAAAAGCCTCCTTTCAAGAGCTTCAAAAGCCTCCTCTCAAGGGGCTCGGAAGCCTCCTCTCAAGAGGCTCGGAAGCCTCCTCTCAAGAGGCTCGGAAGCCTCCTCTCAAGAGGCTCGGAAGCCTCCTCTCAAGAGGCTCGGAAGGCTCCTTTCAAGAGCCTTTCTAGATTCCCGAAAGCCTGTTTTCAAGAGGCTCAAAAGCCTCCTTTCAAGAGGCCCCGAAGCCTCTTTCCAAAAGGCTTGGAAGGATCCTTTCAAGAGGCTCGGAAGCCTCCTCCCAAGAGACTCTGCCGCCTTCTTTCAAGAGGCTCGGAAGCCTCCTTTCAAGAAGCTCAAAAGCCTTCTTTTCTAGAGGCTCAAAAGCTTCATTTTCTAGAGACTCAAAAACCTCCTTTCAAGATGCTCGGAAGCCTTCTTTCAAGAGGCTTGGAAGCCTTCTTTCAAGAGGCTCAAAAGCCTCCTTTCAAGAGGCTCAAAAACCTCCTTCAAGAGGCTCTGAAGCCTTTTTCCCGGGGGGGCGGAAGGCGTCTTTTGCGGGGCTCGGAGGCCTCTTTTGAAGAGGTTCGGAAGCCTCCTTTCAAGTGGTTAGGTTGCCTTCTTTCAAGAGCCTCGTAAGCCTGCTTTCAAGAGGCTCGGAAGTCTACTTTCAAGTGGTTCGGAAGCCTTCTTTCAAGAGGCTCGGCAGCCTCCTTTCAAGAGGCTCGGAAGCCTCGCTTCAAGAAGCTCAGAATTCTTCTTTCAATAGCCTTGGAAGCATACTATCAAGAGGTTCAGAAGCGTTATTTCAAGATGCAACGGAAGCTTCCTTTTAAGTGGCTTCCCTTCAAAGGGCTCGGAATTATGTTTACAAGAGGATTGGAAGCCTACTTTCGAAAGGGGGTACCTCAAATCATGCAAAAGTTCGAAGGGGTACCTCTCAAGAAAAAGGTTGAGAACCGCTGATCTACATGAACAACAAAGCGTTTTACGGGGCCTCAATCCTAATATGAAGTTGGAAATGGTACTTGAGACATAATTGAACTATTTTTATCAAATCGCAGTGTAACCAGAACATTAACGGTATCAACTCCAAACTGTTCTTGAGTTCAGATCTTGGAGGTCTACAAGATCAACAGAGTAGTTCATAGGTTCCAGAGCTTGTGTGTTAGTTGGAGAAGCCTCATTGGACATCATTACACCAGTATATACAAAATACATCATTCCCAGAATAGCTATGGTACTCCAAACCATTCTTGAGTTCAGATATTGAAGGTCTACAACACCAATAGAGGGATTCATACGGTCCTGAGCTTGTGTGTTAGTTGGAACAACCCTATGGGACATCATTACACCAGTATATACAAATCACAACATTCCCAGAGTTCTTGCGGTACTCCAAATAATTCTTGAGTTCAGATATTGGAGATCTTCAAGATCAACAGAGTGATTCATAGGTTTCCGAGCTTGTGTGTTAGTTGGTGAAGCCCCATGGGAGATTATTATATCAGTATATAAGAAATTCAACATTCCCAGAATAGCTACAGTACTCCAAACCATTCTTGAGTTCAGATATTGGAGGTCTACAACACCAACAGAGTGGTTCATAGGGTCCTGAGCTTGTGTGATAGTTGGAGCAACCCCATGGGACATCATTACACCAGTACCAGTACTCCAAATCATTCTTGAGTTCAGATATTGGAGGTCTACAGGACTAACAGAGTGATTCATAGGTTTCCAAGATTATGTGTTAGTTGGTGAAGCCCCATTACACCAGTATATACAAAACACAATTTTCCCAGAATATTTACTGTACTCCAAACCATTCTTGAGTTCAGATCTTGGGGTCTTTTCACGATGCATTGATGAACTAACCCTGGACGATACTACCGAAGACCCTATTAACCGCTCTAGGTCCTGCGACGATACGTCGTTCTTTGAAGTCCTGGATGAAATAAATAATTCCATTGCACAACTTCCGGATAAATTTGTCGTTGGGTCGAACAAACGTGTGCAAATCGTCACAAATTCGGTTGATTCTGGAGTCAACAAAACTACCTCTCGCGTCAGCGTATCAACTCCGGCCGCACCTGAGAAGCATTCGAACATATCGAGCAATAAAGCATCATCAACTGCTCTTCAACAAACACTAAGCACAGGACTCAATAAACATCCCGAGCGGAATGATGACCAGTTTGCAAATCGCCGTGTTGCTCGAGGTGGACCCGGCAATACAAGCTCAATTCCTTTGAAAGTTGCGAACGTTTTGCAGCCTACTCCAGATTTGGAATCCTTCTACGTGACACCTTTCTCACCTGACCAGAACGAAGACGAAATCAAACAGTACGTAGCTGAAATTTCTAACATTGACACTTCCATGATAAAAGCAGTCAAATTAGTTCCCCGTGGCAAGAACGTAGAAGATTTGTCCTTTGTATCCTTCAAAGTGACAGTCAGCAGAACAGTCTCAAATGTTGTTGGTGATTCATTTTATTGGCCAGAGGTGATAACTGTACGAGAATTTGAACCAAATCCAAAAAACGGATCACTAGTACGGCTTCCAGTTTTCCAGTAACCGTAACCGCCAGTAACCGCCACTTAGCCGCACTTCCTGTTTCATCGGGTAAGTTTTACAGTGGTGTATGTCCCGCCGAAGCATCGGAAGATACTTCACAATTTTTGAAGAGTTATTCCCATCCGCAGTTTAAAACTGTTTCGCCTCTGTTACCCGACGACCGAAATCGGTTCACCGTACCTGCCTTCGGATCCGCTTATCATCAAGAACGCAAAACAACAAGCTATACACCGCGACGCATCGTAGAAAGCACATTGGAGACCCCATCTAGGATCGACACAGTCCCGCCTTATGCAGTCATCGGTCATCGGAGTCGTCGCGGTCCTGTTGTCGAATCTGTCGATGGGGTTCTCCAGTCTGCCTCACTAGGCAAGTGCCAATACGTTAAAGAACCAACTCTTCCATATTAGATTTCCGCTTCTAGTGCCCGTTTGCCAATCAACAATCAAGTTTTGACATCATTTGACCTTGGTTAGGACGATTTCCGTGGTTTCAATGATCTCACATCTCGATCAACTCGTTGATTTCTCACCGACCCTGGACGCACTGCGGCAAGCACTGTGGAAGATCCCAACCCACCCAGCACGGTCGCGCCTTTGCTGCCATCGTTCGTCAGCCGTCCTGGTCCCGTGTCTGGGCCTGTGGAAGGGGTCTTCCAAGCCGCATCTGATGGCAAGTACACTATAATTCCGAACAATTCAAACCCTGATGAGATTCCCGCTTCTAGTTCGTCGACGATTGGACAGCGACAACTAAGCAACCGCCAATGTGAATCCAGTGAAATCTCGATTTATTTCCAAAACGTACGTGGAGTGCGGACGAAAATTAATGAGCTGTTTCTTGCCACCTGTGACAGCAATTACGATGTCATCGTTTTGGTTGAGACTGGTCTTGATGACTGCATCACTTCTCTGCAGCTATTCGGTACTTCCTACAACGTATATCGATGCGATCGTTGTGCTTTGAACAGTCTTAAGTCGCGTTTTGGAGGTGTGCTCATCGCTATTGCTCAACAATACATTAGCTCGTCGATCGATTTGATGAATGGTCAATCATTAGAACAAGTAAGCGTATCGTCTGTCATCAAGGGGCAAAAATTATGGTTAATGGCCGTCTACATTCCACCCGATCGAAGTCAAGATGTTTCGATAATTAACGCACACATCGCCTCTGCACAGGAGCTTCACGAAAAAGGTTCATCCGACGACAAAGTTATTATTTGTGGGGACTATAATCAACCGCGTTTGTCTTGGTCTAAACAACCCAGAGGTATATGTTACGACCGTTCTGTGTCACTTCCTCTTGCAGCTTCAACACTGGTTGATGGTTTTGATTTCCTCAATATGATGCAAGGTAACTCTGAGTACAATCACCTTGGTAGAGTGCTCGATCTGGTTTACTTCTCATATGACAATGACGTTAATGTAACGAGAGCGGTTTCTACTCTATTACCAATTGACCTACATCATCCTCCGTTAGATGTTGCGGTTACTATTCCTTCTGTAAGAAATATTCCGCTTTGCCATGATGGCATTCGATGTTTAAACTATCGTCGTATCAACTTCGAAGCACTAATACATAGAGTATTTATCGAACATTGACTGGGCTATGATATTCCAAGACTCTTAACAATGACGAAATCACTGTCAGTTTCTACGATACCATGTGCGCGTGACTTAATGAGAACCTACCGACGATTAGACCACCTGGTAAACCAGCTTGGGGCACCCTGGAGCTACGTAGATTGAAACGTCAGCGAAATGCCAAACAAAGGTTACTGCGAAAAAATCGGTCATATGTTAATCAACAAGCGTTTAAACTAGCTAGTGATGCATATCGTCAGATGAATGCTAACTTATATAAATCGCATGTGATGCGTATACAGTTCAGCTTGCGAAGAAATCCAAAAAGTTTTTGGAGCTTCATAAACTCGAAAAGAAAAAGCTCTTCCATCCCGTCGCACGTCTTTCTGGACGATTCTGAATCGATGTCAGCACAAGAGTCTTGTGCAATGTTTGCCAAACATTTCGCATCAGTTTTTTCTCCTCACATCACGTCCAAAACGGAAGCTAATGCGGCAGCGTCTAGTCTACCTGCTGACGCTGTTGATATTGACGTATTTTCAATTTCTGCGGATATGATCATCGCTGCCTCAAAGAAACTAAAAAACTCCTACTCGCCTGGACCAGACGGTGTACCAGCCGTTATTTTTCGTCGCTGTGCTGCTCCTTTAGCTACCCCGATGGCCTTTATCTTCAATAAATCGTTTGAGCAAAAGATGTTTCCCACAGTTTGGAAGCAATCATTCATGTTTCCTGTGCACAAGAAAGGAGATAAGCGAAACGTAAGGAACTATAGAGGAATTACCAGTCTCTCCGCAGGATCAAAACTCTTCGAAATAATAGTAACCAATGCCATGCTAAGTGCCACAAGGAGCTACATTTCATCCAATCAACACGGATTTATGCCCGGTCGTTCCGTTTCAACTAACTTGCTGGAATTTACTAGTACTTGTATATCGCAGATTGAAGCCAAGGCGCAAGTGGATGCCGTGTATACGGACCTGAAAGCTGCCTTTGACGTGATTGACCATCGAATACTCCTGTCTAAGCTCTCCCACCTCGGTGCCTCTGAACGTTTTACGCTGTGGCTGGAAAGCTATCTTTCGAATCGTGTTCTGCGCGTTAAAATCGACTCGTGTGTATCCCGTCCGTTTAGTAATAAATCAGGTGTACCACAAGGTAGCAATCTGGGTCCATTGCTATTTACGCTGTTCTTCAACGATGTTACATTGCTGCTAGGATCGAAATGTGTGCTAGTCTACGCTGATGATCTGAAGATTTTCTTGGTTGTCAAGACAATAGAAGATTGTTATCGACTACAAGGGCTATTGAATACCTTTGCTGAATGGTGTAAACTGAACAAACTTGTTGTTAGCGTTGACAAATGCGTGGTGATTACGTTTCATAGACTGAGAACTCCTATCACGTTCGAATACAGCATTGACGGAAATGCCCTCGAGCGCGTCGATCAGGTCAGCGACTTGGGCGTTCTTCTAAACGCAGGACTTACATTCAATCAGCACATTTCTTCCATTATATCCAAAGCTTCACGTCAATTGGGATTCATCACGAAAGTGTCCCGTGATTTCACCGACCCTCATTGCCTCAAAGCACTTTATTGTGCATTAGTACGACCAATACTGGAAAACTCAGCTGTTGTGTGGACTCCTTACCATCTATTGTGGATTGCCAGAATTGAAAGCGTTCAACGAAGATTCATCCGCATTGCGCTAAGAGATCTACCATGGAGAGATTCGCTAAATCTTCCTCCGTACGTAGAGCGTTGTCGGCTTCTGGGACTCGACACGCTGCTTCGACGCCGAAAGATTCAGCAGGCTTCACTAGTTGCTAAAATATTAATAGGTGAGATTGATGCTTCTGAACTCCTGTCCCGCATCGAATTCCGTACCATTGGTAGACAACTGCGATCTTCGTCTTTGCTGATGACCAGATTCCATCGAACGACATATGGATTCCACGAACCGCTTACATCGTGTGTTCGAATTTTCTCTTCAGTAGACGATCTCTTCGATTTTGGGGAAAATAGTAGATTGTTCATTAGTAGGGTAGAAAGGTCCGGAAGACTAAATTAGTTATCTAAGACATTCATGTAGACTGCTGTCAGATGAATTAAATAAATAATAAATAAATAAATAAATAAACAGATTAATTCTACGGATACTTAGTTTATGTATCAGTTGCAGAAACCCCATGAGACATCATTACACCAGCATATGAAAATTATGAAATTCCCAGAATATCTACGGTACTCCAAAGCATTATTAAGTTCAAGTATTGGAGGTCTACAACATCAACAAAGTAATCTATAGGTTCCCGAGCTTGTATGTTAGTTTGAGCCGCATGGGATATCACTACATCAGTATATACAAATCATAACATTCCCAGAATATCTACGATACCATACATGACCTATTCCAACTCATAAAAATAGTTGAGACATCGAAGATTTTCATGTTGATCGTTTTGAATATTAGGATCTGTACTCAAGGACAGTTTGGAGTTTCGTAGATATTGTACGAATTCTGTAGTGTGTCTGTAATGGTGTATTGAAGTCCCATGGAGCTGTTACAGCTCATAAAACTAGTAGGGACATTGAAAATCTTCATGTTGATCGATTTGAATATTAAGATCTGTACTCAATGACTACTGTACTGTGGAGCTATTCCAACTCATAAAAATAGTGGGGACATCAAAGATCTTCTTATTAATCGATTTGAATATCAGGATCTGAGCTCAAAGATAGTTTGGAGTGTCGAAAACATTGAATAAATTCTGTGGTGCGTTTGTAATTCTGTTACGAGGTACCTTGGACCTATTCCAACTCATAAAACTAGTAAGGACATCGAAGATCTCCATGTTGATCGATTTGAATATTAAGATCTGTACTCAAGGATAGTTTGGAGTGTCGAAGATGTCGAACGAATTCTGTAGTTTGTCTGTAATGGTGTAATGAAGTCCCGTGGTGCTATTCCAACTCATAAAAAAACGGTCTAAGACGAATTAAGTACTGTCCATTTAATTCTACCAGTTAATTTTCGTTATCTTTGCAGATACGTATTTCGACCACAACTGTGTGGTCGTCTTCAGTGTCTTGTACTTGACTCGACTCATAAAAACAGTTGAGACACCGGAGATCTTCATGTTGATCGATTTGAACATTAAGATCTGTACTCAAGGACAGTTTGGAGTATCGTAGATATTGATCGAATTCTGTGGTGTGTTTGTAATGGTGTTACGAGTTACATTGGAGCTATTCCAAATCATAAAACTAGTGAGACATCAAATATCTTCATATTGATTGATTTGGATATTAAGATCTGTACTCAAGGATAGTTTGGAGTATCGTACCCTAGCAGCACACATGTTCCACATAAGTTACTGTAACTAATATGTGACCAGATTTAGTCACAATCAGCAACTTGAGTCACAATGCAACCACTTTTGTCTGACTTGTGCTGCTTGGGTAGATGTGGAACGAATTCTGCAGTTTGTCTGTAATGGTGTAATGAAGTCCCGTGGTGCTATTCCAACTCATAAAAATAGTTGAGACACCGGAGATCTTCATGTTGATCGATTTGAACATTAAGATCTGTACTCAAGGATAGTTTGGAGTGTCGTAGATATTGATCGAATTCTGTGGTGTGTCTATAATGGTGTTACGAGGTATCTTGGAGCTATTCCAACTCATAAAACTAATGAGGACATCGAAGATCTTCATGTTGATCGATTTGAATATTAAGATCTGTACTCAAGGACAGTTTGGAGTGTCGTAGATATTGATCGAATTCTGTGGTGTGTCTGTAATGGTGTTACGAGGTACCTTGGAGCTATTCCAACTCATAAAACTAATGAGGACATCGCAGATCTCCATGTTGATCGATTTGAATATTAAGATATGTATTCAAGGACAGTTTGGAGTATCGTATATTGTAAAAAAATCTGTTATACCACTGGGCAGGCGCAGGATTTGATCATTAAGCGTTTCAATTTCAATTATTCAACAAGAATATGGTAAAGTAGGTATGGTGTTGATTCCTAAGAACATCAAAATTACAACTCAAGGATAGTTTGGATGCTCTAGATCATCGTATGGCCCATAACCTGACCTGTGCAATATTTTTCCTGGATGGAGCAGTTAATTTTGAACATTTTTGCTGAAGAAAGTAAGGCTCTATCTTTTAAAACTGATTTTTGACAGCTGATTTTCGTCTTGGGTCATATATGACCCATCCGCATTGAATCGGTTAAATGATAATTTTGTGTTTATTATCAATCGATTCCAAAATTTGACTGAAAGTGTAGACCTGGCTGAAAGTGTAGCGCTGCAACCATCACCGACGGAAACTGGAACAGAGACTAAGCATCCGCCACTAAATGAGCCTACACTCCCGGTGGCTCATTACAGAAAATCCCATCGTGAAAGCTGGGCTGTCAACGGCGTTTGGTGGTCATCCTATGAAGGAAGTCAGAGTAGACGCGGCAAAGAAGTTTGACAGTTTATTGATAATTATTATTCCTTCATGTGAGTTGCTTCGGACTTTGCGTTCACTCCGGCCGACACCTAGGAATCAGTAAAAACGAAGGCGAAGAAATTTTCCCAGAATGCATCCACTGCACCAGCGACGAAGCTTCCGAGCCCCTCTACTGGCATCAATAGACGTAAGCGAGAAGCTGCCGTCAAACGCGCCCAAGCTTTCAAGAGAAATCGCGCGTGTAAGTTATCAGAAACGAACTGCATCAGCTAAAAGCCCTGTAAGTTGCATTAATTTGACGTCTATGCTGGCTTGAGGTCTCCAATTAGCCTTGCAAACAAAGGCGCAGAATCCGGTGATGGCGAGATCGATTCTCGATCCGATCTAAGATGTTTTTAGGTGGGAAACATTCTCGACACCCTGGGCAAAGTGTATCCATTGACTTTGCCACACAAGATACTTTTTTTTTTTTTTTTGCTAATTTAATTGCTAAGCTGTTAGCAAGTTTTCAATATTAAATATTATCATATATAAATATTGTACCACACTAGAGTCGGTTTTTACGCGGAGTAAATGGCCGCGTAAATTGAAACAATGTAAAAACCCGCGTAAATCCCAAAATATGTCTGAATGAACCGCGGAAATCCCAAAATTCGAGTGGAAAAAAATCGCATAAAAAGCGATTCGTGTGAAAAAAACGCGTAGAAAATGACATCAGTGCACATCACCTCGGCCCAAGAACTTCTAGCCGTACCGTGCTGCCAAAAGGCCAGAAATCAGTATGGAAATGGAAATAATCCTTCATCGTTAATAGGAAAACTGTCTAATACGTTGACGCTATCATGTTATTTATAATTATCTCGATTTCAAAAAGTGAAAAAAAAATCTTTTTTTTTTATTGTTTGGAAGGAATTTTGATGAGTGAATATATCTTCTTAACAAAATAAAAATGATTATGAATAATACCATCTGGCATCTTGTTGTCGTGGAACGTGCATATTTTTGTTTACGTCGTCAGAGAGAGAATGAGAGTAAGATGTTGAGAGATTGAGTAAAATATTGCGTACGCCGAAGAGACTTGGGGTATGCCGGAAAAGCCTTTCGCTGTAACTGAAATGCTTTACCTTGTTGATTTAAATCAAATAAAAGTTTTTTCAAACAAAGTTTAGCAAGAATAGCTATTTTTTAAGCAGAGGTGAACCCCATTGCAGTACAACAAGTTCCACAAAATTCAGGAAAAGTTGCTCCTTGTCATAAATATCAATTAAGTAATGCAGTCGGACGCATGTTAGGCCGGGAATGGGGTAAGAAACCCTATGAAGCGTTGACTCTTCCTTGATCGAATGTTCCAAGAAAATTGAAAATCCATCGAGAAACGGCTGAGATATTAACTATCAAAGTCTATCATATTTTCGTGACGTTTTTCGATTTTTTGCAATCGTAAAGTGTACCCCAATATAGAAAAGACAGACGTAGTTCTACGTCAAAAAATTAGCATTTTGCATCCTTTTGTTATCTATTGATCGATCATTTGTTCGTTATGAAAATAAAGTCTCCGTCAAATCGGGAGCTATGATTTGTGATGACACCGAACGTTATCGATAATGTGAACTAGTTAACAATATACGGTCTTTATATGGTTTAATTTATTGGCCCTTCACACTTCCGAACAAATATACCATCGAAGTTGTCACATTGCTGCGGTACGGAGAATGCAACCTTCCGGTAGGTCGAAGCTTTATCAATTATCGTTGAAAGCGATAACATCGTTGTTGGCACGACACTGTATAGACACCCCTTCTATTCGCAACTATCCCATACAGTCGTTTATGCTTGACTGCAGTGCCTTACGATGACTCATTTGGTGAGTTATTTTCAAGCACGGAATCGAGTCACAGACGTCTGGTAAAGTCTAGTTTTGGGAATCGAAACCAAACGTTCGCTCCACGCCATCGAGGCAGGGAATGTGGCTAACATGGATTTTTCAATGCTGATAACCATAGAACACGCTGTAAAATCGCTGTTTGTTAAGTAAAACAGCTCCGCTCGATAACGAATGTGCTTTCCGCCAGCAGATAAATGTGAACGAACGCTTGTACATGACCTTTTAAAAGCGATAAACTTGTGTTTGTTATTGGTTTGCGAGGCACACTCTTTGTGTCGCCCGGTTGCAGAAAGAATGTAAACACAAGTTCACGATCGATTTAAATGCTTAGCTAACATCCGTTCGGCATGGATTCCATTATGTAGCTCAAGCTTACAAAATAAACCAAAATGATGGCAATTACCCAATTGTGCAACCATAATATTAATATTAATTGCAGTTTAATCTGCTGCCCCTGTTTCGATACAAGGGGCGCCAAAAAGAATCGAAAAATTACTACAATTATAGTGAAAACATAATGGGTGAAGCACAGTGTCAGTATGTATAGGAGTTATATGTTTAAGTTTTACACAAGGTTCTCTTTGCGTTTGTTTTTTATGACTTTTGATAATTAAAAGCTACTTGATTTTGAGTAAATTTAGTCCGTTGAAAATTAAATCCCAAAAAATACTCGAATGGTGCAAGTTGTATTAAGGGCCCTCCTTAGCCGTGCGGTAGGACGCGCGGCTACAAAGCAAGACCATGCTGAGGGTGGCTGGGTTCGATTCCCGGTGCCGGTCTAGGCAATTTTCGGATTGGAAATTGTCTCGACTTCCTTGGGCATAAAAGTATCATCGTGTTAGCCTCATGATATACGAATGCAAAAATGGTAACTTGGCTTAGAAACCTCGCAGTTAATAACTGTGGAAGTGCTTAATGAACACTAAGCTGCGAGGCGGCTCTGTCCCAGTGTAGGGATGTAATGCCAATAAGAAGAAGAAGAAGCAAGTTGTATTTCGCCCGCACCTTTCCATTTCTGGCGGATTTTGTTTTCCATGATCCATTGATCCGATGACTGCCACCGGCAAGGTGGGTATAACGGCAATCATAGTGCAACAGCGAATGAGTGAGTGGGTGAACGTGTACGAGATCGGCGTACACAAAAGGCCAGATCACGTTTGTGGATCTCCTTGCACCGTACCACCCACTAGTGCCGAACGAAACTAGTGCCGAGATGCTGTTTTCCGTACATAATGTGCAACCAAAACAAAATCTGATACCACAAACCCACTAATGGTGTTTTGTTTTGGTCTGTGAAAATCAGCCTTAATACAGACATAAACAATCCACGACAAAGTACATAAAACGACTGAAACTGGCGGACGAAAGCGAACTCTCTGTGACGACGGGCACCGAATGTCGTAAATTCGCTGTTGGCTGCAAAGACGCTGCGCGCATCGCTCGCATCACCGGGGTGGGGTGTTGCGTTGTTTTGATAAATGGTCGCGCAGCGGTGCACTACACGGGCGTTCAGTGGACCAATGTAATCCACTTGCGTGAGGGATTTACTAGATCATGCGAACGGTGGAGAGCACGATGATGGGGGCACGCTTGACGAGTTCATGGACTTCGAGTGATGACGTTGTTTTATGACTTTCACGTAAGTCTGTTCTGGGCTGTTGTTATTAGGAGGTTTCTTCATTTGGATTAGCATTTTAATAGGTGTGAAGTTTGCTAGTGTATTGAAAAAATAAAAAGGCATAAATGAACGTCAAAATTGGAATGATCTGTGAGAAGATATCAAAAACAATAAACATATACAAAAGATGTTAATATAAATAATTTAACACTCGTTTTCACATCATAAAACCGTGCGACCAAATGCAGGATCTTATTTAAAAAAATAGTACAACACGAAAGTATAGGTTTGCCTCTTTTACGTAAGTTCATCTACAAAATGTTCTATTGGTGGTTTTCCCCCATTTTCCCACAGACACCGTGATAAGGTTGGAAAGTACACGTTTGGATGTAAATGAATAAGCGTTTCAGCATGATTGGGCGCCACCACATGGAGCAAAGAGGACACTGCAAGTTCATAGCAGGCTTTTCGAGAAGTATTTAATAAAATGGCTTTGAAATTCTCCTGACCAAAATCCTATTGAATACTCTGTCTGCTCCATTTGTAAGTCTGTGTCTCAACAATATCAATACCTGTGAAGGAAGTAGCGTGCATTGTCGATGAAACAACCAAGAAGGATATTTGGAGACATCGATGTGAACATTACAATCTATTACAATCATCAACTTACGTCCAATTAACTTGTAAGTTAGTGGCTCATTGTTTGTGTCAGACACAAGTTGAGGAAGAAAATCTCTACAATGCTGGAATCATTGTTATAACGTTATTAAACAATAGTCACAAAATTCCATCATACGACGGACCTAACACTAACGGCTTTTTTAAGGATTGTCCATTGTTGAACGGCCTTCAACTTCCCACGAATTCATTCACTCTGCACGATGATCTACGATCGATGTGCTTCAGTAAAGGTGTGGGCCAAAGTCCTCTATGTCTGTAGTAGTCGAAAAAATAACGTAAACATTGCCACCCACAGTGGGTGGGCGGAATGAAACGTCACGTTTGTTATAAAAATTGTACTGAGTATGCCAGACGTGACGTCACATTCGGCCATCGACGGCAACCCAGCTGAGAGTTTCTCTCTCAAAAGAGTGAATTTTCGTTAAACAAATATGTACTACTTTGGGGTTCGGCCCACACCTGTAGTAAAGCACATCGATCTACGATACAACAGGCGACAATTGAAATGGGTTTTCTCACTAACCTCTCGAGGCATCGCAGAGTAGCAGGTAGTCTTCGTATCTCCGGTATCTCCGGGAGACTTAGGACTTTTTCTCTTGTTCATTTCCAAGTATACCTTCAGCGGATGCACCTTCTGAGGGAATTTCAAATCCTTCATCAGCCTGCACCAGCTTATTTTTTTCAGTGCTTCCATCTTGATTCAAACCAAGACAAAATTTTCAAAACGACTTAGGGGTAATGACGGCTTTGGCAGGTTTTGTTCTATTATTGGCAGAGGGGTTTTTTATGACTGATTCTGCTCAAATTAGGCCCAAACATTCTTTGCATATCAAAGAATATTGTTTCATTTCATAAAATTCGATCGACAAAAACTCCCCTGCCAATAATAGAACAAAACTTGCCAAAGCCGTCTGTTCCCCTACAGATTCGTCAAAACGTCGTTTGAATATTTGTTTACAAAAGCAGATAAGTCGTTTTGAAAATTTTGCCTTGAAACGTTCGGCGGCATCTCGGAGATTTTCTTGGTTTGTTCGATTCTTCAACCGGGAACGACAGCAGCCTGCAAAGCAAATCTCGTTCCCATGATAAAGTTGGACTTCCGAAATGGTGAAACCGAAACAGACTAATGTTTGTTGTTTCATTTTTGGGCGCTTTCAAAACCTTTTAGAACAGTCCACGGAAAAATTCTTCTCATCTTATGCAAAACCCCCTTTTTTTATTTCAATGTTTTTGCCATTCTCGTATACTTAGTATCAGGGGATCAATTTTTGGATGGATGCACATGCGAAACAAGCGACAAAAGAGAACCAACGACAAAGCTTTGTTTTTGTTAGAAATAATAATGACAAAGATCCGAAAATATTTGTCAGCAACAAAAAAGAAGACAATTTTGTTGCAAACTTTTCATTCCGTTATTTTCCATTATCTCTACATCTAATTTCGGTTTTATGCTATCGTAGTTTCTGATTTTATGGAAGTATTCGAGAATCTAACTTTTATTACAAAAATAGCATCGTATTCTCGGAAATATCAGAGCATGCAAGATAAATGATTCGTGTCATATTGTTTCCGGTTTTTGATGAAGGCTTGTTTGTCAGTAACAAACTCTGTTTATGGCAAGGGGTATATTGTTAGGCGATGCTCGAATATTGATTCCCTGCTAAGTATACATAAGGGCTATATGTTCGCTCCAAGCAAAAACTTTTTATAGGATGCCCGAAGAGCCATAGTGTTATATACCAATCGACTCAACTCGACGAACTGAGATGATGTATGAGTGTAAAAAAAACTTTTCAGGCACTTATCCTTAACCGTTTTGCTCGTATTCAATACTATTGTTTCCTATTGCAGGGCTGATAGCGATCAATGTTGTTCAAAATAGTGACTATAGTGACCAACGTTGACGAAAAAAGATACCAAATAGTGCCTCTCAGTTGTAGGGGGTTGTAGTTGTATGGGCTGAAAGTCTCGCTAATAAAGATATATAAAAAAAGTTGTCCAGTTGACTCACCGTAAGACTAAGTCAATGATTTCCTTGAAATCAGTTTGCTCGAGCGCGTGGATTCGATAAATTAGTTTCGAAATTATTTTACCATTGACATTGCCTTCAGTTGTAGAAGAGTGACATTTATTCGAAGTTAATAACTAAGCAGTAAATTACAAATAGTTACAAAATAATGTTTATAATTGAAACAACTATTTTGAACAAAGTTAGAATTTAAGGGATAATGTTAGTTTGAGTTCATTTTATTTCTAACAGCTTTGTATATGAAAACTACACATTTATTGATAGAAAATTGTTTAATTAATTCCTAGTTTTCGTATTATTCAGATTCACAATATATCTGATAGGGGAACTGCTCCTTGAATTCATACCATGTACCCAAATCAATACCATTCGAAAAGAAAGAATTGGTGCGCAAATTGTTTTATTTCTCATTTTTGTGTGATTTTTACAGCAGTGAGCACGCCGGATCAGAGCTTTAAATAATCGAATATTTTTGGTGAAGCCCATCGGCCTTCTTTGGCACCCTCACTTCGTACATATTCATATTCGACTGAACATTGACAATTTCCGATCAAATATCAGTCAGTGAGTATTTCGTATAGTAATAAATTGCTGTAAAACTAAACATTTAAATGATGACTTCAACAATTACTCACATAAATCTGACCCCGACGTTAACCTGAGGGACAATTTTAGTGCCAAAAGTCAACACGATCAAGGCCAATTATGTTTTCTTTAAACGCAGTGACCATTTTCAGTACCAATCAAATGAATGAATATGTGAAGAAGAAAACTGAGTAAGTCATTCTATGTTTTGAATAGTCATGCGACGTTTGTCAATATTCGGTCCGAAGTTGCTTCGTGAAGGTGATTATTTCATGCTCTGCGCCGGATAATAACAAAACACGACCCAAATCGAGCCTAAATTACCTGTTTTGCGAATGTTATTGATATAGGGGCATGTTATTAATAATGGAACAGATACCCTATATCTATAGAAGTTGTTGGTTGAAAAACTTTAAAAAGTTGAAAAAATATTCAGAATTTCGTAAAATAAAACTGGTTTCAGACAATTTTAAATAATGCTTCCCACTAAACATTATCTGTGTAGGACTGGACACGGACAACTGAGAGCATCAAATTAAAAAAAAAATATTTGAGATTTGTACTTTGACAAAACATGCCGAATTTCATTATCATTAGGGGTTCCTTATTAGAAATCTAGAAACTATATAATATGTTTGAAATGAGAGATTTAAACAGCATGCATAGCATAGCATAGTTACGATGTACTTCGTAGATTGGACACTAGTGATACTCATGTTTTTCTTTTGAAATCCTTATTCAGATTGCTATCAGAAATCAAGGTGGGTGTGAAATCACAAAAGCGTGAGGATTACTACTCCTGGCCACGGCCATCTTCACCGTAACTTGGGAAGAAAGTGTTGATGTAGTACTTATGTACTTAATGAGAGGCCCCCGACTCAGCGACACCCTCATAAGTACCACGGATTTGGATATTGGGGAAGGTATTCGTTGGGTCAGGATTTGCCTGTAGGTGACAATGTGACCATGGTAGATCTTACACCGTAACCGTATCGCTACCAGACAATCTCTAAATCAAGGAATATCTTTTGAATCTTATTAGTTTTTTTATAACTTTATTAACGAGATTTTTAGCCCAAGGTCTTATTAGTTATATAATCTATTTTTTTTTTGTTAAGCAGAATCGATCTATGAAAACAATAAAATAAAATTTTGTAGGAAAGAAAGTTTTCAACTACCCTGGGATCCGTTTACGCAAATATTTTTCTTAACATAACAAATTTTGCCAAAATTCCATTGTTTACGCAGGCTATATTCCACTTCAGTTACACAAACGTTTTATACGGTCTTCATCAATCCCCTACGTAACAAATTGATTCGCAAAAACCACGATATTTGCATCAGAATTATATTAATTTAGAATAAATCGTAGCACAGATCAGAATCATTTAAACTGAAATTATTTGTTCAGGTTCAAAATTAACAAAACCTTTAAATTTGATTTAGACTGGAGCTTAAGTAATTGTGAATCATGTAAATATATTTTTAAAAAATGTCAACTACTTATCTAGGTGGATGTCATGAGGAAAATGATCTTTACATTTTCTTATGCTCCATATACAAAAGCTTTGAAAAAAAAAATTATAGGCAGTGGCATTTCCCTAACCTCAATCTACCTGTGCACTGGGTTTAAATTTGAGGAATTAGTGTGCGGAAATGCATACAATAACTAGATTTTGATTAGTTTAAACGAGTCTGATAATTTTATTTCCCATTTAAGCTGTCAAAATACCATAATATTCATTTTTTGGGTCAGTGCACAGGAAAAAGTGAGGTTACGCGACGCCACTGATTATAGGAGGATCAGAGATATAAGTTTTATTTGGATATGTACTAATGAATATTTTAGCAAATCCTCGCTCGTTCACTCACCAGGAAGTTCATTTAGATTTGAAAAGATCCAATATAAATAGTTAAAATTACGATTTAGATTCTAGGTTTATCATTTAGTAATTAGGAAATTGATTTAAGGCCCTAAAATAGTTGAAAAAGCGACCTTTTGCTAGAAAAAGCGATATTAATTAAATGAGCTCGAAAAAAGAGGCCAGTCAAAATGAAAAAAGTGAAGTCACTAAAAAGTGAAACGCTACCAGGCCTGGTATATATTGAAAATAGACCAGATCGCACTATGGGCTGAACAGTTATGGCCAAAATACTATCCAACTGAACAGTTATGGCCATAATACTATCCAACAACATGACCAAGATACTAAAATCCTCGAAGTTCTTCCAAATATCCTCTGGAAAAGCTTCCAAAATTCCTTGGGAATTAATTCTGAGAATTGATTCCTATTCTTCTAATGTCATCAGAAAATTCTTTGGAATTTTCACGGAATTTTTTTTCGCATTTCCTCGGGAAATTCTTCCGAATTACCTTGGGAAGTTCTTCCGAATTTCCTCAAGAAATTCTTCCAAAATTCGTGGAGAAATGTTTCCTGATTTCCTTAGAAAATTCATTAACATTTCTTCAAAAAATGCCTCGGGAAGATCTTTTGAATTTCCTCGGGAACTTCTTCCGAATAGCCTCGGAAAATTCTTCTGCAGCTCTCCTGGTAATGCTTCTGATTTGCTTCGGGAAGTTCTTCCAAACTTCCCGGCAGGGATGTGTTTTAAAATCTGGAAAAAAAATCAATGCAATTTGTTTCAAACATTGGAAAGAATTTGTTCAAAGTTCTGGCAAGAACTTGTCCCAAAACATGACAAGCATTTGTTTTTTCAATCCTGGCAAAAGTTTGTCTCAAATACCGGCAAGAATTTGTTCCAAGTCCAGACAAGGATTACCCCCAAATCCTGACAAAGATTTGTTTTTATGTCCCTAGCAATGATTTGTCTAAAATTCAGGCAAGAATTTAATTCAAATTCTGTCAAGGAAACGATTAGTATCAAATCTCGACAAAGATTTGTTCCAAATCTGAACAACGATTAGTCTCAAATCAAAATTGTAATAAATCCTTGCCAGGATTTGGGATTTTTTGTCCTCAATCCCGACAACGATATGTCTCTAATTCCGACAAGAATTTGTTTAAACTCTTGCCAGAACGTGGAAAAAATGCTAGGAGTTTGCTCCAAATCCTGACAAGGATTTGTTCCACGTTTTGTCAAGATTTTTCCTAGATACTGGCAAGGATTTGTCTCACATTTTGGCAATCATTTGTGCAAGGATGTGTCTCAAATCCCAGCATGGATTTGTTCCGATTCTAACGAAGAATTATTCGAAATCTTAACAAAAATTTGTCCCAAATCCCGCCAAAGACTTTGGCCCAAATTCTGGCAACGATTTGTTTCAAGTTTTAACAATAAGATAAAATTAGAATAAATCCTTGGATATAGAACGACTCCTTGTCAAGATTTGAAACATATCTTTGCCATGATTTGGAACCAATCCTTCACCTGTCATAAGACGAGTTTATACAATCCCATTGAATTCCACCACTTAATTGTATCTTGACAGATACGTATTTCGACCTCAAAAGTAAGGCCGTCTTCGTACTTGACTCGACTAGTCGAGACACTGAAGACGGCCTTACTTGACTAGTACGAGACACTGAAGACGGCCTTACTCGACTAGTACGAGACACTGAAGACGGCCTTACTTTTGAGGTCGAAATACGTATCTGTCAAGATACAATTAAGTGGTGGAATTCAATGGGATTGTATAAACTCGTCTTATGACAGGTGAAAACATTCCACTAAAAAGCTCAAAATAATTTTCTTATCAACCAATCCTTGTCAGGTTAGAATTTGGAACCAATCCTTGTCAGGATTTAGAACAAATTCTTGCCTGGATTTGAAACAAATCCTTAGCAGGATGTTGAGAAAATTTCTGCCAAAATTTGGAAAAAATCATTGCCAGAAATTGGATGGAATCTGAGAAATCCTGGAAAGGGTTGGTTTCAAATCCTGAGAAGAATGTGTTCCAAATCTTCGCCAGGATTAGAAACGAATTTCGAATTTATGCAAGGATTTATTCCAAATTTTACTCAAATTCTGGATAGGATTTGTTCCAAATATTCGCATGGATTCGGAACAAATCCTTCCAGGTATTTAAGAAAAAACATTACCGAAATTTGAATCAAATTCTTGCCATAATTTGGAACGAAACCTTGCCAGAATTTGGATCAACTTCTTGATTGAATTTTGAACAAATTGTTACCAAAATTTGAGAGGAGTTTCGGGGTTTTAGACAAATCCACGGGATCAGGGATAACCCTTTGCCAGGATTTTGAACAAATTCTTGCCTGGATTTGTTCAAAATCCTGGCAAAGGGTATTCCTAAATCTCGGTGCGGATTTGTCTAAAATTCCGAAATAAACATGTCCCAAATTCTGGCAAGTTTTGTTCAAAAACCAAGCAAAGATTTTTTTTAGATTCTGGCAAGAATTCATTCTACATCATGGCAAGGATTTGTCTCCAATTTCGGCAAAGATATTTGTCTAACGGGCTGCCTCATACGCAGGAGGTCATGGGTTCAATCCCAGGCCCGTTCAATTCCTCCTACTTCGTATCTTTTCATATATTTCTCATGTTCTAGCAATCGCTAGAACTGGAAATGGGCTTTCATACCGTTTCCATCTTCTATCCCTATACCTACAACTTGATTAGTTCCTAGCAGGCAACTGTTAGAATTTGAAATGAGCAAAACAAAAATCGTTTCCGCATCCAATTAGAATATACCACTACCCTTTCATTACTATCACATTGGCAACCCGTTAACCAAGACGAACCTCTGTCATAAAAACCAAACCCCCAGAATCCAATAAAAACTCCGCAGGAACTCGAGGCGAGTGCAGAGGTGTTTCTCGGCTTGCAGTAGGCGAGTGACTGTATCATCAATTCCTTCCCATCCCCCGATGACCATGAGGACGTGGCCAGCGCCGTTATCGACCATCCAAAAATACTAGAGCTCTCGGACTGTGCACATTGAGGGTGGATAGCAAATCCCATGCTACCATCCATTGGTTCCCTGTGCAATTGCGATTGTTCTGGTCAATCACGGAGTAGCAACTACGAATTGCACGGTCATCATGCTCATGCTCAATTTCGGCAAAAATATTTGTCTCAAATCCTGGCATGGATTTGCTTCCTTTCATTCTTTCTAGAAATTATTCCAATTTTCCGGATTGTCTCGAAATTACTTCCAAATTTCCGGATTGTCTGAAATTACTTCAAAAATCCTCGGTAAGTTCTTCCGATTTTGCTCGGGAAATACTTCCGAAATTGCTCGGGAAATGCTTCCAAAGGTTTTCGAGAAATTCTTCAACATTTGTTCGGAATATTCTTCTAAAATTCCTCGGAAAATGCTTTCTAACTTCCTAGCGAAATATTTTCTAATTTTCTTAGAAAATTCTTCCAAACTTTCTCGGGAAATTCTTCTAAATTTCCTCAAGAAATCATTACGCTCTAGGATTAGAGCGCGTTTTGAATAATGGTGTCGACCTTGATCGACCAACTGACTTGAACTAGAGCGGATCAAATCTCGAACCCAGCCATCTTCAGCTTAGTATTGGTTTGTAACCGCGCACATCATTGCTAGGCTTACAAATAATCGGTCTTCTGCCTTTTATTGTGCACAAGAAAGGCATCAATACCGCTAGATGGGTTAATCAGAGTTTTTTAAAGAATAAACGTAACTTGTTATTCCTCATCTACAAAGTAGAGTATTCGAACATTGATTACTTTCAGTTTCATTCACATGATTATTGATGATGTACTCGTGCGCAACGGGTGACCAACGTAACGTCAACAATCATTAGACGAAATACTCTCGTAACCTACAAATCAACTCAGCAGCACCACAATCTTTATTGTGTTTATCTAATCTCTGGCATGCATAGATCAGTGCAATCGAAGTTAAACAACCCTTTTTCTTTTTGCTATCTTTTACCTCATTAATAATTAATTCTTGAATAACTCACAACGTTGATGCGACCTGGGGCCCATGGAACCGCCGGTGGTTACATCTCACATCAATTTACGTTGGATCTTTTTTCTGAATTTTTTTTTGTTACACGCATTGGCTCTCGTTTCGATTGAGAAAATCTAGACCTATACGCAATCAACGTTGCGCCATAGGAGGATAGCTATCGGCGCGGCACGCGATAATGAAACCGTAGCGAAAATAGTTTATTAGTAAAACATTAACGGAGCATTGATAAATGGTTGAATTTTCATCGTTCGTTATCGTTTTGGATGCATTTCAAGTGATGAAATGAAGTGTTCTGCATATGAATTTCCAAGGCCAATGACGTGTAAAGGATTTGAGTGCATGGAAGATGGGCAATGGGCGTACAAACTTTGAATCTACATAAGCGGCATGAAAACAATATGTTCAATAGAGCATGGGTTTCAAGCAAAACCCTTAATAAGATTATATGCAATACTAGATGTACAGGACACAGATTTCAAATCAGTTCCCAATTTCCAGTGTGATCTCGGGAAGACTTGTGTGCTGTTTCAATTTTGAAAAGTGAATAGTTAATGGAAATATCCCTGTACACACCCTCTAGTTTTGAACATTGTTGAATAACACCAATGTAACAACTAGGGAGGTACGATCATAGTTGGTATGCGCCTGGTGAAAATGGGAAATCCATAAACAAACTTCCACTTGAGACGATTGCATGGCACCGAAAATCATCAGGGCATTCACTCTGAATTTCTGTGCATATCTCTACACATATCTACGGACCGCTACCGAGAGAAAGACTAATCGTTACCGAGTCAAAGGAAAGACCGCTCGGAAACATTTCTCACCGAGTGAGTGCGCGATTTATGCATTCTATTTATGCATAGAAGCGTTTTGCTCAAACAAATCATACCCGACACAGTGAGTAGTTGCAGCAAGTACCCGCCAACCACACAGTCGTCATCGCACCAACGAGGCCCCATATCTACATTGCAGCTGAATTACCAACAGTTGGATACGCCGACAAGCTGGAAACTATTAGCGTGGCGTGTTGGTATATGAATTAAAATATTCCATCATCACGGTTGAAGAAGGAATTTGAATTCATATAAAACCGAGAACTGTTTTCAAGGGGATGGGATGATGCATCCGTTCGCGGTCGGCGCGTCATCTTGTAGCAGTCATCGCAGCAGCGGATTTCTACTATAAAGTAGCGAGCCCTTTAGATGCATAAATGGATAGATCATTTTTCACAGTCGGTTGCGCTGCTCGTCGAGGAAGGTCAGCCGACGCCGTCGCCACACACCGAAAAGGTCAAAAGTTGCTTCAGACTAATTTACTTTCCCTGAATCATCTCCGAGGCTTGAAAAGCTGGAGCGGCTGAAGCTGCGATGAGTAGCGTTATGTAGCGGTACGATGGAATGTCAAGGATTGCCACGCTTTCCGAACGTTTTTTTTCTTCTCGATGATGGTGCTTCAGATTTGCGCTAGGCGATTGGATGGGGTTTTAGCAAATCGAAAAAAGGAGATGAGTGGCAACGGATTTCAAAAGCCGGCGAACATATCTCTTGAGAGTAGATCGCTGAAGAAAACGTCGGCAGTACACTTATCGGGAAAAATATCGACTGGAAACAATTCAATAATCACTTCAGTAACAGGAAGTGAAAAATCGAATAACTGTTCAGTTACCTATCAAGTTATGAAGCAAATCATAGTCGTGTCCGTTCATTGTTTGAATTTATTGAATTGTGGTCGAAATGCGCGTATCTTTAAAGATAAATAAGCAGTAATAAGCTATGAGATGAAGAAGCGGAACAGGTACCATATGAACGCAACCTTCGTTAAAATCTAACGATTTTTCTAAATCAATTTGTATTTGTATTCATGGCTAGATATCTCGAAATGTATAAAATTATAAAAATTACCACCTTCTGCAAAGTTGTTTGGGTGGTTAAAACTAGTGTTGGGGGAAGCCAATTTAGTTTGAAATTCATAAAAAAAATTACCTGTTAGGTTGAGTATGTCGGAATTTGTGAGATTTCAAAAATTGCCATCCTGTACAAAGTTTTTCGAGTGATAAAAACAATTGTGACAAAGGAATTTATTCAAGAATATAGGGCACTGCACGGAAACATCTCTTTCTCTTTCGTTCCTCATAAATTTTGACGTTTACTGGCCTTGTTGTTTTCTAATTTCTTTGCAGCGAGAAAGAGACAAAGCAGTCCGTGCAGTGCCCTATAACCGTATGATGGCTATGCTAACGCTTTGATATGTTTTTCTGAAGTTCAGCGTCACTTATCCGAGATCTATTCAATTGTACGCCATAAAGGAGTGGAATTTTTATCAGATGATACTCTTTAGCTTCAACACAGACAGTTTATCAACGATTTAGACTACATTTTCCATCTTTTTTCAAAAGTCTGATGGAGTCTGCTGCCTTTACATGCTTTAGTAAATGTGCCTTTGTCAAAGCCCAAAAAGTTTCAATAGCATGTCAGATTTGAATACGGTTCGGCGAGATGGTAGTGTGCTGCGGTTCAATGCAGAAGCATTTTTTTTTCACGCGGAAAAGCAAGGTTTCGGCTGGTGGTAGTTTATGCGCCATACAGGGAAGTGTATTTCGAGATTTTATTAAGTCGTTTTTGGCGTTGGACACATAGGATGGTGGAAGATGGTCGTATGTGCTGCCTCTGCAGTTCCCGTAGACCCGGAACAATCAGACGAGTTCGTAATGTCATATTTTTTTCCAGAAACTCATCTGGAAATTTCTACGAAATTTCATTCAAGAATTTTTCTGGAAGTTTCTCCAGGAATTCCTTTGAAAGTTCCTCCATAAATTCCTCCGGAAGTCCCTCAAAAGATTTCTCCGAAAATACCTACAGAAATTCCACCCGGAGTCTATTTAGGAATTCCTCCGGTAGTCCCTTAAAGAATTCCTTCGGAAATGGAATTTCTCCGAAAGTTCGTCCTAGAATTCCTCTGAAAGTTCTCAAAGAAATTCCAGAAATTCCATCGGAAGTCCCTCCAGAAATTCGTCCGGAAGTTCCTCCAGGAATTCATCCGGAAGTTCTTTCAGGAATTCCTCCAGAAGTTCCTCCAAGATTTCCTCCGGAAGTTCCTCCAGGAATTCCTCCGGAAGTTCCTCCAGGAATTCTTCCGGAAATTCCTCCAGAAATTCTTCCGGAAGTTCCTCCAGGAATTCTTCCGGAAGTTCCTCTAGGAATTCCTCCGTATGTTCCTCCAGGAATTCCTTTGAAAGTTCCTCCATAAATTCCTCCGGAAGTCCCTCAAAAGATTTCTCCGGAAATACCTACAGAAATTCCACCCGGAGTCTATTTAGGAATACCTCCGGTAGTCCCTTCAAGAATTCCTTAGGAAATGGAATTTCTCCGAAAATTCGTCCTAGAATTCCTCTGAAAGTTCTTAAAGAAATTCCAGAAATTCTATCGGAAGTCCCTCCAGAAATTCTATCGGAAGTTCCTCCAGGGATTCATCCGGAAGTTCCTCCAGGAATTCCTCCGGAAGTTCCTCCAGAAATTCTATCGGAAGTTCCTCCAGGGATTCCTCCGGAAGTTCCTCCAGGAATTCTTCCGGAAGTTCCTCCAGGAATTCCTCCGGAAGTTCCTCCATGAATCCTTCCGGAAGTTTCTCCAGGAATTCCTCCGGAAGTTCCTCCAGGAATTCCTCCGGAAGTTCCTCCAGGAATTCCTCCGGAAGTTCCTCCAGTACCTCCAGGAATTTCTGGATTAATCACAAGAGGAATTCTTGGAGGAACAGCCAGAGGAATTCCTGGAGGAACTTCCGGATAAATTTCTGGAGGAACTTTCGGAGATTTCTGTAGGAACTTCCGGACGAGTTCCTGGAGGAACTTCTGGACGAATTCCTGGAGGAACTTCCGGACGAATTTCTGGAGGAACTTCCGGATGAATTTTTGCAGGAACTTCCGGACGAATTTGTGGAGGAACTTCCCGAGGAATTTCTGAAGGAATTTCCGGACGAGTTCCTGGAGGAACTTCTGGACGAATTCCTGGAGGAACTTACGGACGAATTTCTGGAGGAACCACCGGAGGAATTTCTGGAAGAACAACCGGAGGAATTCCTGGAGGAACAACCGGAGGAATTCCTAGAGGAACTTTCGGAGGAATTCCTAGAAGAACTTTCTGAGAAATTCCTGGAGGAAGTTCTAGAGAAATTTCTGGAAGAACTTCCTGAGGAATTTCTGGAGGAACTTCCGGAGGAATCTTTGGAGGAACACTCGGAGGAATTTCTGGAGGAATTTCTGGAGGAACTTCCGGAGGAATTCCTGGAGGAACTACCGGAGGATTTCATGGAGGAACTTCCGGAGGAACTTTCGGAAGAATTCCTGGAAGAATCACTTCCGGAGCAACTCCTGGAGGAACTTCCTGAGAAATTCTTGTAGGAATTCCTGGAGGAATTTCTGGAGGAACTTCCTGAGGAATCTCTGGAGGAACTTCAAGAGAAATCTTTGGAGGAACCACCAAAGGAATTCCTGAAGGAATTTGAGTAGGATTTCGTGAATGAATTTCCAAATGATTTATTGAAAGAACTTCCGGAAGAATTTTTGAAGGATTTTTGGGAGAACTTCCTGAAGAAATTTTCAAAGGAGTTCCTGAAGGAATGTTCCAAGGATTTTCTGAAGGAAGTTCCGAAGGAATTTTTGAAGGAACTGCGGATCATAACTAACGAACTCCCGATCTCCGAACGTAACTTCAGGAAGAAGAGGAACTTCTGAATGGATTCCTGAAAGAACTTCCAATTCCAGCAGGAGCAATTCCAGAAGAAATTTTCCGAAGGAATACCTGAAGAAACTTCCGAAGAAACTTTCGGGAGAATTCCGGAAAGAAACTTCGAGTAAATGCCTGCAAGAACTTGCGGAGGAATTCCAAAAGGAAACTTCGAGCAAAAGCCTGAATGAACTAGTGGAGGAATTCCTGAAAAAGCAGAAAGGAATAGAGAATCCGGTGTAGATATATTCATTTCGTAATTCGCGAAAATCAGAGCGCGTACTTGATCGTTTTTATCACGATCTGATTCGTTGTGGCCCACAAACTGCCAGTGCACTGGTAAAGTTTGGTATGGTGATCATATGTTTCGAATCAAAACAAACACGATGCCACGCACACCACCATATCCAATGACTGATGGAACTGAAAACGTTTTTTATTCAGGGTTCGGGTTGGCACTGACCCAGGTTTAAAAACAAATTCAACATAAGGTTGCTCGCATCCCAGCTAGCGCCGCGAGGAGGTATAGATAGGATTTGCTTGGTAAGAAGCTAGGGACCGCGAGATGTGATCTATTTTATTCCTTCAGGTACACGAAGTACCAATGGTACGCTCTACCCAGAATTTGCTCTGTTATTTGAGACAAAACTGTATCTAATGGTGGCAGCACATTTCTGAATGGTTAAGAGGATTTTCGAGGTTTCTTATCAAGGCCTATCGAATCCACCTTTGTTTGTTACGATGGAAATAAATCAATGTGTATATAATTTCGCGCAACGGCGCTTTGATAATGCAGGGTAAGCTCAACGACCTTGCCGAGCGCTCCTCTTCGGCAGGTTTAGTCATCAACGTCAACAAAACCAAATCGTTGGATGTAAACACGGTGACTCCTTCCAGTTTCACAGTAGCCGGGCAACCAATGGAGAATGTTGAAAGCTTCCAATATCTTGGTAGCCAAATGGCGTCAGACGGCGGTACCAAGATCGACATAGGAGCACGGATCAAGAAAGCAAGGGCTGCCTTTGCGAGTTTAAGAAATATCTGGAAAACAGGCAGATAAGTGAACGCACCAAAATACGAATTTTCAACTCTAACGTGCAATCTGTGCTGTTATACGCTAGCGAAACATGGTGTGTATCAGTGGAGAACACTCAACGGCTGCAGGTGTTCATTAACAGATGCCTGCCGTATATAATTCGGGCCTGGTGACCTCACAACTGGATCTCAAACAACGAGCTCCATCGTCGTTGTCACCAGAGGCCGATAGCAACAGAAGTTCGGGATCGGAAGTGGGGCTGGGTCGGCCACACTCTACGTAGGGGCGGAAACGAAATCTGTAAACAAGCATTAGACTGGAACCCAGCGGGACATCGCAGCAGAGGCAGACCCAGAGGCTCATGGCGGCGAAGCCTCAATAAAGAAATAAAAGAAGTCGACCGAAATCTAACCTGGCAACAGGTTAAAGCGATAGCCGGGCAACGCTCAGGATGGAGATCTTCCAAGTCGGCCCTTTGCACAACCGGAGGTGTACGGGATCCATAAGTAAAGTAAATAAGTATATAACCAATATACAAGACAAGAACTTGCTTTACACAAAGAAACCCACACTAATGATGTGTTGTTACAATTCGACACAAACATATAGAATCTGGTACTTAAACTACCCCCTTTAAAATAAATTGACTTAAAATATCGAAATTTATGTAACACTTGACGTCATCTACATTTTACTCCTCGCCAATTTACCATCCATCTCACGTTTGATAAAGTTGCAACGCAACAAAGACACCCTCCCATTTGGGACTAAAGGGCAGTCAGTTCTGAGAAATCGATATTTTCCTTCTGTAGTGTCTACTCCAAGACGGACGGACCGACTGCCCGCCGGCCCGACCGGCATGAAAAAAAGAAAACAAACGGGTGCACAGTGAAAGCAGGAAAAATCTATCCAAGAAAAAGGAAGAGAGATATCAACCGGCCGTGGAATGATTGTCTCGTTACTCAGCAGACGATTCCGCAATATGTGCATGGAAGTTAAGTAGGGGAAAAAGTTACATCCCATCCGATACGGATTGCATGGTTTGCTAGTCAGCTCATCTATTGGTTCGATATTGTTGCCGTGGAGTAGGTAAAACCATTTTCCTCATTTTCCAGTCTGAATGAAAAAGTCAAGCATATGGCAAGGACTTCCATTGTCTCAATTGCAAATATGTATTACGCCCCAGGGCTGGTAGCGTCTAATCTAGTCTATAATAACCGATTGTAATGGGAACTAGTGAAAGAGCGAATCTGTCACACTGTCACGTAAACAATTAATTGTTTTTATATATAGATCGCAGAATCCTAATTCTAGCAGTTGGAACAATTGGAAATTCATGTCATTGCTACTAGACTCAACACAACAACTCTAGACTAGTGTAAAATCAGTTGAAATAAACACAACAATTAAATGTTGAAATATGAAACGAAATCCTTTAAAATAATTAGAAATTTTTAAAACAGTAGAGGTAGTCACACTCGAAGAAATGAAAACGAAATTATTCACTAAAAAGTGACTCGTCAGATTTGGTATCAGCATCAGCCCTCACATCCGTCTGGGATGGGTAATGACTTTGCCGCGTATCATTCATTTGAAAAAGGGTGGAATGGATAATTGTCTTACCATCGCCGATAGGGTAACTAGCATTTCGAGCAACGTTCTTTCACGCCTCTTTGGATGACACAATAGAACATAACACATGGTTGATTCGTTCGCAACGCAGAACCCCACCGAAAAAGGGGACTATAACTAACACGAGACCGAGGGACCATGGCTGCAGTACATCCCCCCAAGGGAAATCCGAGCACCATCGTCACCACCATCACCATCCGAAGTTCGACTCGAGCAAAATGGAATTTTAAATTAAGCTAATGCGCTTGTTGCTGGTTTTGTGTCAGCTCAAATATCAACACGAGGGATTAACCATACCACCATAGATAGAGGGAGATAATGTTTGCTAATCTTATCAGTGCGGTAGAAACGAGAATGTGACCGGCCGCTTCTTTCTTTGCGGTACCTGGTTCAGAATTTCATTTGATGATTTTTTGCAACACATATAACGTCGAGTCGAACCCCATGATGGTGTCTAATGACTGTGTACTTTACTTTCATTACCCGAACTGTCTTTAGTCGTGAGGTACTGGTCATTTGAATCCAAAGTGAATGGTACGAATGAAGTGGAACTTCACGTTAGAGAAAAAACGGACAAACATGTCCGACGGAAATCGGAGAAACGGTAGTAGCAAGTAATGGAGGTTAGGCGAGATGACTAATAAAAAGCAATCGTGGTGCAAATGATGGTCAGTCAGAGAGGTTGATGCTCGTGATGGTTACCTACCACACTGTTGGGTAGGAAATACCTACGGTCAGTTAGTGCTGTGGCGGCAAATGTGGGTCTACAAAACGACCACATACCTAGTTATGGGAAAAAATCAAGCTCCGCCAACAAAGTGTTTTCCGTTGTCGCAGGAATAATTTCGTACTTCATAACAAAAAAGCAAGCCAACGAACAGTTATTTACTTATTGTACACAATAGACTTTCTCTCATTGAGCCTTGATGCTAAGGTTAAATCTATTCGAATACGGAATGACAATGTTTCGCTTGAAAATATTTCATACCATTTTGTCTACATCCAACAGCTGCTTTCTTTGCTTAATATGATGTACCTATATTTCGAACTTAATAAAAATTTCGCCATTCACGAATTGGGAATGATGCTTCTAGTAAGTAAAAGTAAAACAATAAAATAGATTTTCAAATATTACAATAAGTATAAACACTGAAGTGAGAAAGGAAACCAATTGCGAGCGCATTAAAAATCAAACTGTCAGTTTTTCCGGACACGAGACTCAGCTGTAGATTTGTAGATTTCTAAATTGTATGACATGATATCGAACTGTGTACTTATTTTGTTATCGGAAACCAATATAAAAATTAGTTTTCGATTTGATGTCACAGTAAGATTTTTTGCTATATATTTTGTTTTTTTCACTCGTTAAAACGATCATTAAGATATCATTTTAAGTAATAATCGACGGTTTCACGATATCAAAACCAGTTTTCGATTTGCTTTCAAGCTTTGCTCGGATCCCAAGTAACATTTTTAGTTTTATAACTGTCTCGAAGACCATTATTTACTCTACAAGAGTACCATAAAACCATTATAAAACCAAAATGTTACTGGGGATGAGTTCTTCCACCTCGCTTCATAGAGTTAACTACTCTCAAACTGCTATTATCACCATTCGAATGTCTTGTTGATAGTTGGATGGCAACTTTTTGTTTCAAATTTGATATTTTTTTCTTTTAGTTTTTTTTTTAGAAAATCAAAAATCCAAAGTAGCCCCCGGAGTCAAAAGAAGCCCCGCACGACGGTACTTATTGGCATCACTGTTTTTGGCGCGCTTCGAAAAACACAAGGACAGCTTTCAGCTGACGACTAATCGTCCTTCTCTTTCAAGCTCATAGGAACGATAGGATTTGACACCAACAAGTTGACAGCTCGCTGCTTGAATTTAGTTGGAAACTTCTTGCAAGAACTTTGCATTTCATGTTATAGAAGAAATTGTCAATATGTATTAATAATTATCAACTATCGACCATTGCACATAAAATTTATTGACAGGTCTACTTACTTACTTGATACTTGATGGGCTACAGCTCTTCGATGAACCTACGCCGAACGGACTATCCTTCTCCACTGGAATCGATTCTGGGCCAATCGCTTCCTGTCGCCCTGAACATTGAGCGCCCAGGCAAAAAAGCCATCGTGGTTCTCTACTAAATATTATCTTCGTTTTACGTTCTTTTGGCATACGAACAACGTGACCAGCCCACCGTAGTCTGCCGTGTTGTATAAGCTTAATAATATCCAGCCCTTTATACACTTGGTACAATTCGTGATTCATGCGATGCCGCAAGATACCGTTCTCCTGTGTACCGCCGAGTATTGTCCGCAGCACCTCACGCTCAAACACTCCGAAAGCTCTCCGATCAGCCTCCTTTAACGTTCATGTTTCATGGCCGTATAAAGCCACCGGAAGAATCAGAGTAGTATACAGTGCCAGATTTGTTTTCGTTTGCAGAATACGGGACTTAAGACTGCAATACGCCTTTTCACCTCGCGGGTAATATCATTATCGCACGTCACTAATGATTCAAGATACACAAATTCCTCTACCACTTCAAATTTTTCACCATCCAGCACCATTTCGCTACCACCTCCACTAATGAACCCACGTTGATTGCCAGCGACCATGTACTTTGTTTTGCTGGTATTGATCGTCAGTCCAATCCTCGCTGTCTCCCTCTTAAAAGGCACAAAAGCCTTTTCCACGGCACGGCGATTAATCCCGATTATATCGATATTGTCCGCAAATCCCAGTAGCATATGCAATCTTGTGATAATGGTACCGCTCTTTGCACACCAGCTCTCCTAATCGCTCCCTCGAGCACTATATTGAACAGTAGATTCGAGAGTGCATCACCCTGCTTTAATCCATCTAAGGTAACAAATGACGTCGATATTTCTTCCGCAACACTTACACTTGATTTCGATCCGTCCAACGAATCAGCCGTATCAGTTTCGCCGGAAACCCATGCTCAAGCATAATTTGCCATAATTCATTCCGTTTCACTGAATCGTACGCCACCTTGAAATCAATAAACAGATGACTTGAAGGTTGTACTCCCGGAATTCATCAAGGATTTGTCTCAGGGTAAACATTTGATCCGTCGTTGATCGGCCCTCACGAAAACCTGCTTGATATTCGCCGACGAAGGACTCTTCAAGCGGTCTCAATCTGTTGAACATAATACGGGACATAATTTTGTACGCCGAATTAAGGAGGGTTATTCCTCGGTAATTGGTGCACTCCAGTTTGTGCCCTTTCTTAAAGAGAGTGCAAATGAGGCCGTTCAACCAGCTAGCAGGCATTACCTCGTCTTCCCATATTTTCGACATGATATGATGCAGAACTTCATAAAGCTGCTCACTGCCATGTTTGAGAAGTTCAGCCAGGAGCTGGTCCTTCCCCGCAGCCTTATTGTTTTTCAGCTCTTTAACAGCTTTTTCAACCTCATCTAATGTAGGCGACTCCACAGCTTGTCCATCGTCGCTAATATCTATTCTGTTCTCCGATGCATTGTCACTTCCACTATTCAACAAAGTCTCGAAGTGTTGCTTCCACCTGGTAGCCACTTCGGTTTTATCTGTCAGCAAATTCACTTGTTGCTCCATTTTTTCCTGCGCCTCGCTAATCGCTTGTTTTCCATATTCTTTCTTCTTCCTGCGGTGGGTTCATTTGTCGGCAACTCTTGCTTCCTTGTACCGATCTCTATTCGATCGGGTACCCGAAACCAACATCCGGCTCCTGGTAACGTTCTTCTCGTCTGTCACTCTCTGACACTCCACATTGAACCAACCCAACCATTGATGCTACTGATGGCCATCCCTATGGCAGCAGCGAAATTTACTAGCCGTAGGCCGTTGTCACTGGTAGCGGAGTGAAGGCTCTTCCTACCGATTATGGACGGAAAAAGTCCTCTCTACCGACCTGAGCGTTAGCGTCTCCGATAACAATTTTCACGTCATGCTTTGGGCACTTTCCATAGGATTTAACAAGACATTCATAAAACGTGTCCTTCACGTCGTCGGATTTATCGTTTGTCGGTGCGTAAACGTTGATTTGGCTGTAATTGAAGAATTTGCCTCGTATCCTCAACATACAGATTCGTTCGCTAATGGGTTTCCACCGCATCACTCGCTTCATGGGCAAGCACCATCACTACGCACCCAACTCCATGCTCTGCTTTTCTGCCGCCGCTGTGATAGATGTTATACTTGGATGTAGTGTTGGTCGTGGAATCCACGGCTCGGAAGTCACGTTCTCCGGATCTGGGCCATCGGACTTCTTGAATAGCGGCCACGTTCACTTCAACCTTCTGCAGTTCACGAGCCAGAAGGCTCACTTTTCCAGGTTCATTTAGGGTCCTGACATTCCAGGTACCGAGTTTCCAATCATAGCCCTTATTTCGTTGCCGGGTCGGTGGGGCCATCCAGAAACCACGTGGTCATATTTTTGAAGATTTTCAACCCCCCCCTCCCCCCATGTGGCTTATCGTGGTCATTTGGCAGACCCCCCCTCCCCCCCCCTATGACCACGTGGTTTTTTTCAAGTACAAAAATTTAAAAAAAACCTTTTGTAACTAAAACATATGGTTAATTCGATCAATTTTGAAGATGGACAATTTCAATTGATTCAAAATTAAACTAAACCCAGCATGGAAATTATAAATTTTCATGAAGTCGAAAATTTTGATTATGTTATCATGTTGTAATATGTATCAGGTATGGAGAAGACTCTTATATACCGCACAGGCCACTTCGGCCTTAGTCTGAATAAATAATAATAATATAATATGTATCAGGTATTAGGATATCTAGAACTCGCACACCTTCAATGCTTCAGGAGGATATAAAAAAATGTGGGCTCGCGAATATCTCATAAAAATTTCGAGAAAAATTTATAGTGGTTTAGAAATTTTCCAAAATATCCCTACACTTTTAATTTTTTCTAAATTTTTTTATTAGTGTTTTTTTTTGGAATAACTATAAAGTTCATCACTGAATATCCCTATAGATTCCTTAGAGTATTTGGGACCTTCCATAGCTCTGGAGCTACTGGAAATTCTTAAGATATTAACCTCAGCGAAGCATCTGAACTGAACTTACACACTCAGTTTTCATTTCTGCAGCTCGGCAAAAGTCCGCACAGCCGTGCGCCAGCAAAACAAATAACTGATATTCCGGCAAAAATAGCGTTTGTTAGCTGATTTTCGGCAAATTATTTGCTGATTATCAGCAATTTTGACAGAAATCTCGGTAAAAAACATGTTTGCTGGGGCACGGCTGTGCGATTCTCGGTAAAAGTTCAACATTTTGCTGAGATCCCGGTAAAAAAAATTAAGTATACACTGTATACACAATGAAAGGTTTATCAGAGAATCACAAAGTTAATATGTAATATTAGAGATGCAAATGAAACCTCCTACTGTTGTTTCTTTTGAGTAGCATTCCTGTAGAAATTTCAGTATTGTTTTCAGAATCATCAATATTAGAAATAAATAATTATAATTTTTTTTTTTATTGTTCATTGCTAATATTGATTTATTCATGAGAATTTTGTATTTTTCCGTTGAACATTTTGATTTCTTTATGGAAAATTCTTGTTTCATAATTGCAATTTTTGCTTTTACAAGTGCTAATTTATTATTGTTGTGTGTATTATTGTTCTTTATTGGCAATTTCCTATTTTATTATGGAAATTTTTATTTTTTTTCTACTAAAGAGATTTTAAATGCAAAGCTGGCTCATCTCTCAAAATTTCTAATTCTTCATTGAAATTTTATTTTGATATCGACTCGTGGAAGCAAATGATGCCATACTAAAAATATTTTCTCGGTCACTCTGATGGTTCTTTGGAATAATTTTCCAAGGAACTTCTATTCCACATCTCGAATATGCTTCAGTAAATGGTCCTTTCATAAGCGACTCATAGAGAAATGGATGTATTATAGACCAATTATTATTTTGGAGTTCGGATCATTCGATTTATCCAATTAACCAACTTATGAATGATGTATGATATAATATCCCAGTAGGTCCATTGGGTTGATATGACTTCAATTATTATTTATACAATCTACTACAGACTTTTTTGGTTATACAAAACGTCCAAAAGTCGTAATGTTTGAACTATTTGATCATTCAAGTCCGTGAACCCAGTGCTTCTAAGGCCCTACAAAACAATTTGCGAAGATACCTCATAGTCATTGCGCAACTTGCTGTTGACTCAAGATAATTTTGGGTACCTTGTCTCTTGGATCTCATGTTAATGGAAATTAGGGTCATATGCTTATTTCATCGGATTGGGTATATACCGATGATGAGAACATTGCAAATGTCTTGATTGATCTGGTAGATTCGTGGGTTGAACTTGAGAGCATTTTGAAGTACCTTGAGCATCTCGTGTTCCTGAATATTAATCACTGGCTTAACCTTCAGGATGACCCATCTTATTTGACCACCCATCTGTTTAGAATGATTCAAACATTTAAACTTTATTTACACGCTCTTAGAATCGAAATCTTCCCAAGGTTTTGGATATCTGAGTTTTCATGATCAGTCAAATTTGAGCTCCCATATTTTTTCTGTAAAGCCAATATCTAGATGAACAATTTTACTGAAGAAAATGATGGCCTAGCTTTCTTTTGTGATTTTATAGACAATCTAAAACGCTGGGCATATATGACCCTTCATTCCTGAAAGGGTTGAGATTTGTTTTAGAATTCAATTTCAATCGTTATTATAACACTATTTTTTAGCCTAGATTATTTTAGGAATTGGAGAGTTTTTTTCTGGAACACTGCCACATTTTTTCATATCGCAGGAATCTCCTTAGTTCTTATTTAGAATTTCATGTTAATTTTTTCTCTATGTCATAACCTTTTCATGCACTACTTGAATTTTGTGCATTTAGAACATTTAGGTGCATTATAATTTTTTTTCGATCATTTATGATAATTATTCAATATCATAAAAACTAGGCTTCTTAAGCCTAAATTATTGTCTACATTTATTGCTTAGATTAATTTTAAATTCCAAGATCTTCTTAATTTTCAAGAATAATTATTCTGGAGTTGCAAGGGAAGCCCTTCGGAATATTGATAAGAAATTTTTCGGAGTCTCCCCGGAAAATCTTTAGAATTTCAACGACATTTTTTCAGAAATTCCGAAAAATGCTGAGGGTGGCTGGGCTCGATTCCCGGTGCCGGTCTAGGCAATTTTCGGATTGGAAATTGTCTCGACTTCCCTGGGCATAAAAGTATCATATGTTTTGTTTTTTGTTTCATTACTAATTTGTAGCAAAATTTCCAAGCAAAATTTTTCAGAGATATTTGTTCAAAAAAAGTTCTGAATTCCAGCACTGTATCAGGATTGTATGAAGTAATGTCAAAGTTTTTACAGGAAATTTCTTTACTTGATTTTTCCTGAATATCCACAAAAAATTCTTATGAATTTTTCTTCTTAAGATTTTTTCTTGGATTATTGTAAAAACATAACATTTTTCAAAATTGTAGCTGTAGTCCGCTGATGAAAAAGTGTCGGCGGCGTGATGCCAAAAACCATCTGCGGCGGAATTTTTTTTAAAAATATTTTCCCATTTTTCCTATCCAAATTTTTTTTGTGGAAATTGAGACTGAATCGCAACCTGTTTTTTCGTTTATTTATGTATGGATATAGGATCTTATGGGTCAAACACAATTGATACGTTTGCGTGCGTTTTGACAGTTTTCCCATGGGAAAACTGTCAAAACGCACGCAAACGTATCAATTGTGTTTGACCCATTAGGCTAAGATGATCAAATAATGCAGATATGCATCGGCGTTGCGACCGACGCTGCGTTATCGATTTTTCATGCGCACCTACGTCTTTTTAACGCTGAGTTGAAAAGACGCTACGTGGGCATCGGCCCTTAGATGCGCTTTGCGTTTAATATTTAATCATCAAATTTTAATGATTTGTATTTTTTACACCGCTATTGTTATTCACCAAAAGTTTTTCGTGTAAAAAAAACCACGTTTTCTCTATGTCATAACCTTTTTCATGCGCACTACTTGAATTTTGTGCATTTAGAACATTTAGGTGCATTATAAATTTTTTTCGATCAATTATGATAATTATTCAATATCATAAAAACTAGGCTTCTTAAGCCTAAATTATTGTCTACATTTATTGCTTAGATTAATTTTAAATTCCAAGATCTTCTTAATTTTCAAGAATAATTATTCTGGAGTTGCAAGGAAACCCTTCGGAATATTGATAAGAAATTTTTCGGAGTCTCCCGGAAAATCTTTAGAATTTCAACGACATTTTTCAGAAATTCCGAAAATGGTCGGTAGAAATTTTAAGAACTAGAAGAATCCGTAGAAGGATCCGAAATGCATATTTACGATGAAAATTCCAATAAACATCAAATTCCGAAGAATTTCAAGTATAAAAAATCCAGCTTACTTTTTTACAAAATTTCTAAAAAAAATTTCCAAAATCCTGGGCAACTTTAATGAATCTTCAAAGGAAATTCTCCTAAATTTCCAATGGAATTTTTTTTTCGTTTCCCAAAAGAAATTCTTAGAAATTTTCAGCAGTTTTTTTTTTAATTTCCAAAAGAAATTATTCGGAATATGCCAAAATATTTCACATGGCAATTCCTAAGATTTTCCTGTAGACAATCGAAAAAAGTTCATCTGAATCACAAATAATGAATTTCCCGAGGAAATTCCGATGTTTTTACAAGTGGAAATAACGAAAAATTGTACTTTTGTAGTACTTGTGAAGGTTGTACTTTTGAAGCATTTTCAGTAGGAATTCCTTAAAAAATTAAATCATTATTTTAAAGATTTTCTGATGTGTAAATTCCTTAAACTTTCTAAATCATGTGCATCTTTGCATGGTAAAGATTTAAAGCAATGTTTAGCTGCACCTACAAATAAATCAAAATGACATCCCGAAGAAGAATGAATTCCCGATGAAATTTTGAAATGATTTCTGGTTCAAGAGTGGAGAATTCTAAAGATTTATTGTTTGAAAATCCATAGAATTTTTTGAAGGTAATCCATAGACTATTCCGTGGAAATTCTAAATAATGCCCTCGAATAAAAAATACTTGGAAAATTTAAAAAAATGTGATAGAACTCACAAAGAGCGTAAAAATGTATAACGAAAAATTTTCATTTCAAAATTCCGTAATTGAAAAAAAAATCAACGGAAATATCAAAGTGCTTTATGTGACATTGGCTCCATATTCCAACTGGAAGTTGGTCTGCTTTCAAAAAATGTGATAGAACTCACAAAGAGCGTAAAAATGTATAACGAAAAATTTTCATTTCAAAATTCCGTAATTGAAAAAAAAATCAGCGGAAATATCAAAGTGTTTTATGTGACATTGGCTCCATATTCCAACTGGAAGTTGGTCTGCTTCAACTTGAAAGCTTTTATATGCCAGCCATTGCACGATTATATATCTTGTGTAGCAAGTACGATGGATACACTATACCTAGGGTGTCGAGAATGTTTCCCACCCGAAAACATCCTAGACAGGAACGAGAATCGAACTCGTCATCTCTGGATTGCCAATCCTATGCCTTTGCTCGCTAGGCTAACTGGAGACTGAACATTTTGAAGTGTTGAATCTTCGAAAAACTTCTTTTGTAAATGAAGAAGAATTTCTGGTGAAGATTCGGAAGAATTTGTCGAAGAAATTCATTAGAATGTTTTTCCACCGAAAATTATATGTATTTCCCACAGGACTGTTTTTAATTTTCAGACAGAATTCACATGGAATTTTTTTCGGAGTTTCAAGGAAAATTTTTCGGAATTAACACTGGAGATGTTTTGTTTGGGCCCTCCTTAGCTGTGCGGTAAGATGCGCGGCTACAAAGCAAGACCATGCTGAGGGTGGCTGGGCTCGATTCCCGGTGCCGGTCTAGGCAATTTTCGGATTGGAAATTGTCTCGACTTCCCTGGGCATAAAAGTATCATATGTTTTGTTTTTTGTTTCATTACTAATTTGTAGCAAAATTTCCAAGCAAAATTTTTCAGAGATATTTGTTCAAAAAAAGTTCTGAATTCCAGCACTGTATCAGGATTGTATGAAGTAATGTCAAAGTTTTTACAGGAAATTTCTTTACTTGATTTTTCCTGAATATCCACAAAAAATTCTTATGAATTTTTCTTCTTAAGATTTTTTCTTGGATTATTGTAAAAACATAACATTTTTCAAAATTGTAGCTGTAGTCCGCTGATGAAAAAGTGTCGGCGGCGTGATGCCAAAAACCATCTGCGGCGGAATTTTTTTTAAAAATATTTTCCCATTTTTCCTATCCAAATTTTTTTTGTGGAAATTGAGACTGAATCGCAACCTGTTTTTTCGTTTATTTATGTATGGATATAGGATCTTATGGGTCAAACACAATTGATACGTTTGCGTGCGTTTTGACAGTTTTCCCATGGGAAAACTGTCAAAACGCACGCAAACGTATCAATTGTGTTTGGCCCATTAGGCTAAGATGATCAAATAATGCAGATATGCATCGGCGTTGCGACCGACGCTGCGTTATCGATTTTTCATGCGCACCTACGTCTTTTTAACGCTGAGTTGAAAAGACGCTACGTGGGCATCGGCCCTTAGATGCGCTTTGCGTTTAATATTTAATCATCAAATTTTAATGATTTGTATTTTTTACACCGCTATTGTTATTCACCAAAAGTTTTTCGTGTAAAAAAAACCACGTGGTTCGAGAGCAACACCCCCCTTCCCCCATGTGGCTTATCGTGGTCATTTGCCAAACCCCCCCCCCTCCCCCCATATATGACCACGTGGTTTCTGGACGGCCCCGGTTGCCAAAAATAACGTTCTCTTTTTCTTCTATCTTCATTTTTCGTGGTATTTGAGAGGCATCAGTAAGCTACCTTACCGGGGTCGCGTTACCTACATCGCGCTGGTAGGGCTGCCATTCCATTTCCATTCCATTTCCATTCCATTTCCATTCCATTTCCATTCCATTTCCATTCCATTTCCATTCCATTTCCATTCCATTTCCATTCCATTTCCATTCCATTTCCATTCCATTTCCATTCCATTTCCATTCTATTTCCATTCCATTTCCATTCCATTTCCATTCCATTTCCATTCCATTTCCATTCCATTTCCATTCCATTTCCATTCCATTTCCCAGATACTGCTTCAGCCGTTCCATCAACAATTCCTTTAGGAATTCCATCGGAAATCCCTCCAGGAATTACTTACAAAAAATCTTCTAGCGATTCCTTCTGAAAGTTCTACGGAAACAAATTCAGAAATTTCTCCAAAGAGAAAATTCTACGAATTGCTTCGATTTTAATTTCAGAAAACTTCTGAAGAAATTGTTTTGAAAATTTATTTAGAAATTTCTTCGGGAATTCCTTCAGAACTTCTTGCGAAAATTCCGTCAGAAAATTATTTGGGGATTCTTTGTAAATTTCTTTACGAGTTCCATTAGAAACTCCCTTAGCAAATTTTTTTGGGGATGATTTTAGAAATCCTTCAGAAGTTCCTTTGGAAATTTCTTTAGAAACTCGTTCGGTTGTTGAGGCAGTTGATGCGAAAGTATAAAATTGTTAATGTCGCTTCCGTTCGCGTGACCAACAATCAGTTTGCATGGACCTAGCAGTTAAAGTACCAGGTCCCAACAAACAATTTAGGCTTAATAAGCTACATTTTTAGCTGAAGAAGCATATGTTTAACGAAATAAGCCTCATATCAGCATTTTTTTTAAACTCTTTTACGATTTTTTTTGGAAATTTTAATAAATTTTGGAAAAAACTTAAAGAACAGCATCCAGGAAAAGTTAAGTTTTTAATGAATAGAATAATTTTGAATAAATATCGAAATGAATGAAATTCTCCATCTCTTATTTATTTCTATCTCTTGATATTTCAAAGAAATATGTAGGTAACCAAATATTTTTATTGACCTTGAAACAGTTTCTTCCTTATCATAAAAAATCTTGGTTGAAAAGAAAGTCTCGCCATGAATCAATCAAAATATGAAGTCTTATTAGAGAACCTCCTCTCTGACGGTGAAATTGAATTTCTATCTATTTTGACTGACACCGCCACATCAGAGCCGCAAGAAGTATAAACTAACTTCCGGCCTCTGTTCTGCCATAAACCACATCTGTGCTTGACTTCCAATTTAGCTAAGACTAACTTGCGTTTAACGGTTGTGTATGTGTCCCAAAAAAAACAACAAGATATATAAAGCCAACTCTCGGTAGCACGGTTGTACACGCCTTAGCAGAACGACGACACCCGCAAGGATGTCGCTCGCTTCCAGAATTCTAAATTAGTCGCCATCCATTCTGTCGACCCCACCGTTTCATCCGCACTCCATATCCAATACACCTACATATATCTCCGATATCTTGGTTGGAGGCACCTATCATTATTATTATTATTGTCGTCGGTTTCATTACTCACTTCAGTGTTGTTCTCGCTCTCGGCCGCGCGTCGATGATTGACTTTTTGATGATGACAAAGAATCACACGACACCGAGGCCCGATGATGTCGTCCGCCTTGAAGAATGATATCAGCCAGAGAGGTCTGCCTCTATCGCGTCTCCCTTCTTTCCGTAGTCCCCCAGTAGGTTAGTATCCACTATATCCAGAAATTTCACTACTTCTTCGAGTGACACACACCTTTGAGAAATTCGCTACTGCTTCCTCCCGGGTCGTTGTTCTTCCTTTTACTTTTCTTCACTCCGACCAGATTGCAATAGTGATTACACTTATATTTTATTGCCTTTGCCCCTCCTTGATTCGGGGCGATTTTTCTGCACAACGAAACACCCTTCTGTCGCTTTGCAATAAACACAAATTTATTTTGATTGCACAAACTGCAGGAACCCCATTTGCGTAGGTATCTGATGGGTGCCACAACTCTTTCTTGACTAACTTCGACTGCTCCCCGGACACTTACGCCTTTTTTCCACCACTAAGAGATTTCACTTCACAAGCCCCTCATTCGAATCTTCCTCTGTCTGCCACACCAGATATCCCAGTTGCTGAAACTTTACTGATCCGAATTTTCACACTGAAGCGCACTTCCCGAGCAAAGTCCAACAACAAGATGATAGCAAATTGAAATCATATTATGATATCGACATCAAATTGAGATCAAAATTTGATATCAGTTTATGAAGGGTAAAGTATGATAACTAATGTTGTTTTCTTTTTGCTATACATTAATGACAGTTGTTAATTTCACTACAACTCTACATATTTTATTACTCTAAATCAAAATGCTTATAACTTAAAAACTATTTATCTAGTAGTCTTGTTTAATTCGGGTTAAGGAGAAAATCAGTAACATTTTGTTTACGAAAGTATAACCATTATTCTTTTAATCTACCTGACTATTATATTTGCAAATAGAAATAAATGTCATGACTTTGCCATTACTATTTATAGATACATTTACACATTGTCTGAAATTATGATTTGCTTTTTTTAATACGACGTGGTCGGTCACTGAATATACAAACATATTTTTGAAAAGCTGTGTTGTACTAAGCTTCGTTGCAACGATAAAAGGCGCATTATTTTTCGCGATAAGAATGTGCTCGATTCGAAAGAACTCCTGATTTATATTGACATATGAATCATCATAGCCAAGTTTTTCGCATGCTTTGTATGTTCTGTATTGGATATTTCTAATAAATAGGCGATCGTGATAACTAAAATCTCTCTCAAGTACATCGGCGTCAATTGAAACATGCTCTGGAACGATATAAAGCAACCGGTGATCATACTGCAATTCAGTTGATGTTTTTGAATTCCAAATCCTAGAATGCCACTGCATTATTTCAGAATGAGTCGATATTCTGAAATGACATGTTCTGTTGAGAACATATTTTGAGCTAATCTGAATAACAGGATGGTTGTTTCCAGTCCTATATTGTAAGATTACCCCATTCGCATTTTCATATGGAAATAATGAAGAATTCCACAAAGCACCAAAGTGTCTGGCACTTTCTGATAAATGGGTCAACAAATGAATATTGAATACCATATTTTCCACACCGTAGAATTCAGAGAATTTCTTTACAAAACTGTTGATGGATTTCTCACAAGTATCGATTTGGTCTAGAGTTAGATGCACATCTAATAATTCAAAAATAGCATTCAAGGATAGCAACATAAAATGATCTAGGAATGATTTTGGGAGAATATTCACAAAACAGGGGTAAAAATAATGGAACAGTATGCACTCCCAGTCTGCAGCTTTGTTCTTTTTCATATCGTCTAATTTTCCAGGATACCGTGAGAATGCACTTGGAGGACGAATTTCGGACAAACGTTGCTCGACCTCTCCAAGTTGCAATCCCACATAAAATGGTTTATTGTGGTTTGATGTCGATGTGAATAATTCCCACATAAGCTTCACCACGCCTAAAAGGACATTATGCATATAGTCTGGAGGAAACCCTAGAAACAACAACAATAAATTAGAAAGTAATCGAATATATAAATATATTGTATGTATTTTAAGATGGCTAAAAAAGCACTTTTTTTATAAGACGTCTACTTATTAGTATTGGACGCCCTGGTTCTATGAACAAAATTTCAACGAAATCAGTCAACATTTGAGCATAGCTAAACTCATTGGAATATATGAAACATATTTATAGAGAAACATCATAAAACAGCAATTTAGAGCTACAATAAGGGATCATTTACGATTAAGGAATATGATCATTCAGTTCTTACAGAATTAAATATAGAATGTTAAGAAAATTATTTTGAGCTTTTTAGTGGAATGTCTTCACATGTCATGAGACGAGTTTGTACAAGCCAATTTAATTCCACCACTTAATTGTACCTTGACAGATACGTATTTCGACCTCAACAGTAAGGTCATCTTCAGTGTCTCGTACTTGACGTCTTATGACAAAAGGAAATATAGAATGTTATTCTGAAAGCCGCAAGAAGATTGAAGTTTATCAGGCAAAGTTATTAGCATTCTACTGAAATGTTTTATGGGTGAATTTATTATTTTTTTAGTGTAAAATAAACGAATTTTGCTCAAACTTCAAATAGCTGAGAAACTGAGAAATGCTAATAACTTCGCCGTTTAAACTTCAATCTAGACGCAGGTTTCAGCATAACATCGTTTCATCGTCTCCAAACTACTGTTTTTAATGTTTCTCCATTAATTTTTCATCTAAATTTTCAAAAAGTTTGGCATCGCCCAAACGTTGACCGATTTGGCTAAAGTTTTGTTCTGAGCATCAGAGCATCAAACAATTTGGAATAAGTTACTTCATACTAATTTGAGCCACCCTTGTTATATATCGAAAGTATAAATCATAAATACCTAACACTATATCAAAATCTGGCACAGCTAGAAATACTGACAATGCTTTAATACCAAGTTTCGGAATTTTGGTTTTGTGCACCTCTAGCATTAGATTCCGGGTTGTATCATGATCTCGCTGCTCTGCGGCGATGGAGGGATACCGAATTTGATTCCCATTTACAATCATTCCGCTGTGGAGACACACTGAACAGCCATATCTACCATTGAATTGTGTTGTTCCTTGCACTTTGCATCTGGCCACTGTATCTAAACAGTTCTGCAGGACAACTACTTTATATATCTCGTCACCAATTTCTAAACCATTTCTCAGATTTTTCATCTCCTTGCTAAAGTACTTGAAGAATAAACACATATTAGGGTCCCCTTTGCTCAGCCATATCGCACTGAGCATTACGTTATGTTTGTTGAAACGTAAACGAGGTGGCAGATTGTTTACTGTAACAAAAATAGGGTAGCAGGGCTTATTTAGTGTCCAACGATATGCTGCTGCGCCGTCCGTGTTCACAGAAAGAGTGATGTATTTTCCTTGCTCATTCCTTTTAATTTTGTTGAACATTGCACCTCGATTAATATCGGCAATGTTTTCTGCTTCGATCAATTCTTCATAATCGTTGATTTCTTTCCTGAACTTCGTAACTGCTTCTTTCAACTGTTCTTTAAGAGGAAGAACAATAAAAAAGTCGAACTTTGTGGAGTTACAACCCTGGACTGAGCATACAGTTTGTTCGTTTGGTGGGGTACAACCGTATTCACACTGGCATTCGGCACAAAAGTACACTCGATGAGAGTCATACGGATCAGGAAATACACCAGCAAAAGCTTCGAAGCTCTCGGGAAGGTTCTTCACGCCAGTTATCAGGTTCAACATCTTTAGTAATTGTACAACAGCCTCTTGAGTCAGCTTATATCTTATATAAAAATTGAGTACCATGAACAGAACGTCACGTACTGTAATTTCAGCGTTGAATTGCATTGGTTTATTGTGCTCTCCAAAAGCATCCTGAAACATAAAAAAAAACTTAAAATCTTTATGGATTTACAATATTTTACAATAAACAAAACTGTGAAAAAACAACAAAGGTTCCTTATTGGCACGTCAAACTTATTTCTGAAGTTCAGTTGACGCTTGATGGTTCTGATTTCAGTTTTTTTTACTTACCTCTTGCTGATTGGATTCATTAGAATCGTACGATTCATGTGAAGAAGAATCATTACTCAACAGATATGAACTTCCACTTAATTGATAATCAGATAGAGAATTTATCGAATTCGCTAGGAACGACCGATCTACCGGATTCAATTCATTAACGGTAAAGTCATTTTCCTTTATATCGTCTATGTTCATGAACGAAATTCTTTCGTTTTGACTTTCAGCGAAAAGGTACCGATTCAGGAATGCCAGGTTTTCCGGACAAGCATTAACGTCATCACATCCTTCAAACTCCGATTCACTAGAAACATTCTCAACTTCCGTTCTTGGAAATGTACTTTTACGTATTCTAGGAGTATCGCCGCTGGATTGCTCAGAATTCGGCCGTCGAGTAGCAGACTAAAACAAAACTATTGTTATTCATATGATTCAAATATTCTCCTAATTGTGTAACGATATGACGTACCTTGCGCACATATTTACGACCTTCATTTTCATTCAGCATGTAGTGATGGCGTTTATTTCGTCGAATCATTCTGATACTTTTACCTAATTATATTCTAGAACATACAACCGTTTTTAAAGGATTCTAATAATTCTAACTTGTACGGAAAGAACCAAGAAAGTTGTTTTTATATTGTTGACATTTTAATTTTGACAATTTATACTTTCATACGACCGTTACGTATACGTTGCATTACACTCACACTATTTTTAGTTTGTTTTCCACCACGAGCACTTGTTACAGCAGTACAACATAAATAAATGCCATTATTTTCATCCGTAAACCGTGTAAATATTTGTGTTTGTGAATATTTTCGGCCAGAACCTGACACTTGACACGACAGATGGTTAATCGATACGGTGTATACTGGAAAATACCAACAGAAAATTCTTCATATGCAGCATCATTTTACAAAGCAAAATTAATTTTAATTTAATTTTAATTGAGTTTTAATTGAATTTTAATTAAATTTTAATTGAGTTTTAATTGAATTTTAATTAAATTTTAATTGAGTTTTAATTGAATTTTAATTAAATTTTAATTAAATTTTAATTAAATTTTAATTTAATTCTAATTTAATTTTAATTTAATTTTAATTTAATTTTAATTTAATTTTAATTTAATTTTAATTTAATTTTAATTTAATTTTAATTTAATTTTAATTTAATTTTAATTTAATTTTAATTTAATTTTAATTTAATTTTAATTTAATTTTAATTTAATTTTAATTTAATTTTAATTTATTTCAATTTAATTTTAATTTAATTTTAATTTAATTTTAATTTAATTTCAATTTAATTTTAATTTAATTTTAATTTAATTTTAATTTAATTTTAATTTAATTTTAATTTAATTTTAATTTAATTTTAATTTAATTTTAATTTAATTTTAATTTAATTTTAATTTAATTTTAATTTAATTTTAATTTAATTTTAATTTAATTTTAATTTAATTTTAATTTAATTTTAATTTAATTTTAATTTAATTTTAATTTAATTTTAATTTAATTTTAATTTAATTTTAATTTAATTTAATTTAATTTTAATTTAATTTTAATTTAATTTTAATTTAATTTTAATTTAATTTTAATTTAATTTTAATTTAATTTTAATTTAATTTTAATTTAATTTTAATTTAATTTTAATTTAATTTTAATTTAATTTTAATTTAATTTTAATTTAATTTTAATTTAATTTTAATTTAATTTTAATTTAATTTTAATTTAATTTTAATTTAATTTTAATTTAATTTTAATTTAATTTTAATTTAATTTTAATTTAATTTTAATTTAATTTTAATTTAATTTTAATTTAATTTTAATTTAATTTTAATTTAATTTTAATTTAATTTTAATTTAATTTTAATTTAATTTTAATTTAATTTTAATTTAATTTTAATTTAATTTTAATTTAATTTTAATTTTAATTTAATTTTAATTTAATTTTAATTTAATTTTAATTTAATTTTAATTTAATTTTAATTTAATTTTAATTTAATTTTAATTTAATTTTAATTTAATTTTAATTTAATTTTAATTTAATTTTAATTTAATTTTAATTTAATTTTAATTTAATTTTAATTTAATTTTAATTTAATTTTAATTTAATTTTAATTTAATTTTAATTTAATTTTAATTTAATTTTAATTTAATTTTAATTTAATTTTAATTTAATTTTAATTTAATTTTAATTTAATTTTAATTTAATTTTAATTTAATTTTAATTTAATTTTAATTTAATTTTAATTTAATTTTAATTTAATTTTAATTTAATTTTAATTTAATTTTAATTTAATTTTAATTTAATTTTAATTTAATTTTAATTTTAATTTAATTTTAATTTAATTTTAATTTAATTTTATTTTTATTTTAATTTAATTTTAATTTAATTTTAATTTGATTTTATTTTAATTTACATTTAAGCGTCAAAGTTAACACCATCGTGTCTTCTTATTTTTAGTTGGATTTGCCTATTTACTCTTGATATATATTTACTCGCAATAATGAAATTTTACTGTGATGTTCATTATTATATATAACTATAGACAACTCGTATTGACTTGGTCAACCATGGTTTTTTCACTTTGAAATTGATTAGTGAGCTAGCTGCTTTTCTGCAACTTTTCAGCATTTTCTAAATAATATTTAAAAAAAATGGCTCGAAAACGCGTAAACGCTGCAAGAAATCGAGTTAAACAGCAATCTAACGAAAAAAACTCAGAATTCATTTTAAATGAGCTGACAGGATCGGTGGTAAGTACATGCGGAAATTAGTTCGACTTTTTAATTTCCTAACCTCCTTTTCCCTAAAGCCATTCGCCGAATGCACAAACGACAACGTTGCACCACTGAATTCCCGGAAAAAACGTTCTATTATCCGTGGGTGTGCAAAAGGTGCAAAACCTCTTGCAACGCAGACACGAGGGAAAAGAGCTGTGCCTTGCCAAATCGATTTGACGAAAAAAGGAAAATTTGAGCCGAATGATCCGCAACCCGGCACAAGTCGACCTCGGATCAGTGTAGTTGAAAACATTTGTCCATCACGCGGAGCAGCCGTCGGTCCGCAATACGATCCAGGCCGATCTCGAAGAATTGAAGCTGAGCATATTTTTCCATCATGCGGAGCAGCTACCAATCCCCAACCCGGTCCAAGTCGACCTCGGATCAGTGTTGAGAACACCTGTTCATCACGCGGAGCAGCCGTCGGTCAGCAATCCGATCCAAGCCGATCTCGAATCATTGTTGCCGAGCACATTTCTGCGTCATGCGGAGTAGCTGCCGTTCAGCATCGCGGTCGACCTCGAGTCAGTGTAGTTAAGCACATTTCTTCATCACGCGGATCAGCCGTCGATCCGAACCGATCTCGAATCTTTGAAGCTGAAAATATTTCTCCATCACGTGGAGCAGCCGTAGGTCCGCAATACGATCCAAGCCAGTCTCTAAACATTGTGTCCGAGTACATTTCTTCATCATGCCAGGCAGCGGCAAAACTGCAACCCGGCCCAAGTAGAGCTCGGGACAATGTAGTTGAGAACATTTGTCTATCACGCGGAGAAACCACCGGTCCGCAAGCAGATCCAAGCCGATCTCGAATCATTGTGGCCGAGCACATTTCTCCATCATGTGGAGCAGCTGTCGAGGCGCAACCCGGCCTAAGTCGACCTCGAGTCAGTGTAGTTAAGCACATTTCTTCATCACGCGGAGCAGCCGTCGGTCCGCAATCCGATCCAAGCCAATCTCGAATCATTGAAGCTGAGCACATTTCTCCACCACGCGAAGCAGCCGTCGATTCACAATCGGATTCAAGCCGATCTCGAATCATTGTGGCCGAGCATTTTTCTCCATCACGCGGAGCAGGTGGTTTCGAGGACTCAACTGATTCTGAAATGGGCGACGATCTATCTGACTTCAATGATGAGGTCGAATCGGATGAACCGTTGAACGATGAGGTTGCCTGCCACAAAATGCCAATCGATCCAGGTATGTAGTTCGAAAGTAAAACTATATTTGAACAAAAAACGGGATTTCCCTTTGCTGACATAATGTGTACATTAATCACCGTTTTAACACGTTTTAATACTGGATTCCTTGGGATTCATCAGATTTTCGAATGACCTTTTTTGAAGAATGCTATTTAGTCATCCTATTTTTTTATTTTCAGAATGCTCGTGCGGACTTGCAGAAGAAGTAGCAAGACTGGAGTCTGAAAATTGCAAATTGCGGAAACAAAACAAAAATCTTAAAAAACGACAGAGCAAGCTGGAGCTCTCCCATGGTAAAATGCAACAGGCCTTATTGTCAAAGTTGCTACCTTATACCCACAAGCCTTTTGAAAATGTTCAAAGTTTTCCGGACTGCCCAAGTGCTGATAAAATCCTGCGAATGTCCACAGAAGCAAAAGACAGTGATTATATTTTCGTGAAACTAATAATGAATGCAACATGGCCAGAAGGCTACGCGGGAATGTCGGTGACAGGACGCGCTTCGAATAACCCAAAAGGCCGCGGGAAGAAACCGTTTCTGTTGGCAACAGATGAATCCTGTGACGTTATTTCTCAAGGTCCGATCCGTGCAGCGCTGGATCCAACAAAAGTCAAATTCGTGAACGGTAATTTAGAAATGCACATAATATGTATACCATTGTAAATCATCATTTTCCTGTTTTTCAGACTGTCTCATTGAAAGAAGATTGCTTCTGCACGACACGGACTTGGTTGCCAGACGGATCGGTTCGAAATGCAATAGGCTGATGCAAACAGTCATTAGTAATTACAACCGATACCATTCACCGGAGTAATCCACATGATTTATTGTTGAAATGCTATACTTTTTAAACCAAATTTAAATATTGTTGATTACTTATGTTACATTATTTAATATTTCATACAAAACATGAGAACTTTTAATTTTTTTGATGCACTGATATCCTTATCAGCTGATGTTTTATTGTTTTTGGTTGTTGGAAGGAATTTTTTTTTAAATTGTATTGTATTGATAAATAAATACTTAAAACTAAAACATCTTGTATTAATCGAAGAAAAAAAAGAAAAGGAAGGGCTTTAATTTTTGTTATCATCAGAACATATTTACAGCAACATGATAACTGTATGTGTTATTAAATTTTGTTTTCGGTTAGTTTATTTGAAAGCAAATAGATATCATAATTTGTTATCTATTTTTGTTTTCAACAATCTTTTTATATAGCATATCGATTACTAAATTAGATATTAAAGATTTGTTTTCACTGCACTGACTCAACATCAACAAGAATACTCGTTATGTTATCAATACTACATCTCAAAGAGTTATTGATTTGCTCTCAATGATAGCAGAAATAGTTTTCGATATGATCTCACAGTAAGATTTTTTTGCTATAGATTTTGATCTTTTAACCGTTAAAACGACCAAAAGGATATCAATCTAAGTAATCAAAATCGACGATTTCACAACATCAAAACAAGTTATCGATTTGCTCTCAAGCTTTGCTCGGGTTTCCTCCCTGGCAATAATTGCCTTCGATTTTCTTTTTGCACAATTTCCACCTCCGTGTGACACGATGTAGGGAAAAAATGCTTACAACATCACTTGCATTCACTACTCTCCTGATGGGCTGGTTGACTACTCGACTGGCTCTAGCACTGTGTCTGATGCCTACTCCGCTGGAGTGTGTCTTGGTCTCTTCTTGTTCGCCGTCCACACCGATGACGACGGTGATGATCGCCCAAGAGGAGCTGTCACTTTGCTGCTGGTGGTCGTACCGTTTCCAGCGGTGCAGCTGTATGGGTCACGATTCCGGTCACAACTACCAGCACCACCCCAACAGGGTACAGTTTGGTGCCGCGACGGAACGATGTCGGGATGTGCGGTTTTGAAGAGATCTGCAATAGACAAGCAAAATTAATGTAATTGAGCTAAGTTGTTAGGCAATGCAAATAATCATTGTAGAACTTATCCATTTTTAAATCGATGAATGTAAATGTGAATAATGATATTACCTACATACCCAGGTATTGCAATTGTCATTTGAATCACATAAAAAATTTAATGAAGATTGTTTTACGCTGTCCTGTTTTACTCATTGACATTTTCATTGGGGTGATCTTAGACTACTGGTCCTGACTAGAACAGTAAAAAAAGTAAACTCTTTTGAACATATGTACGACGTTTTTGAACATCAGGCGAGAACTATCCGAATAGTTTCAAGCCTTGTCACAAAAGCGAGTGTCTCCTCGTAATCCGCATCAACTTTCTGCAGAAAAATAATCACGGTTTTTGAAAATCTTTGAAATCTATCCAGTGCAACGAACTGAGTGTCTGTCTGTCTGTCCGTGACATGTGTGTGCACAAAAACTAAGAAAAACATAAGGTTTTTCATAGAATAACCCTCAACAGATTTTCTTGCAACAGGTTTCAGTCGACAAGGGGCAAAACCTTGTTGATCAGTATTGAATTTCATCCGGAGGCGAGCCAGCCTGGGGCTGCAAGTCTCCTTAATAAAGCTAATAAAAAAAAAAGTTTTGAATTTGATAACGATCGACCAATGAGTTTCAAAGACTTCTTTCAATCGAGGGTAAATCAAGGGCCTCATACGCCTCCCTAGTAACATTTTGGTTTTATGCTGGTTTTCTAACACTCTTGTAGAGTAAATTGTGGTCTTCAAGAGCGTTATAAAACTTAAAATGTTACTTGGGCTGTCACTGGCGAACAAAGCTCGTGTACCCTGCATCGAAGCTGAGAACCGGTGTTAGTGCGCAATCGTTAATACGCACATATTTATATTCGGTTAGTTACTGCAAATCAATTCTTTTTCGAGTCCCTATATTCAAGCAGGTATCTCAAGCATACCACATCGTTATATTGCTGCATGATTGAGTGTTTAATTTTGATTAAATATCGAAAACAAAAGTGTGCATAAAAATTGCCTCGCCATAACAAAAAGGTGGTAGAGAATTAACACTGTTGTTTACATTTTAGAATCAATTCCAGATGTCGCACATGTCGGGGTAGGGCTTCAGTGCTCCGCCTTCTCCCCCTGGGGTAAATACATTTATTTTCCTTATCAACACTTTAGAATGCATGGACCCCATCAACCGCACAATAACAAATTTACTGTTTTATGCTGCAAGCTTTCTAAGCTGTTATATGCTGCAAGCTCAATTCCTATGCAAACTACATGTATGTGGGTTCTATGCATTGTGGGTATGCGATGGAAATGAATGAGAAGTCTGACACCACTACCGTTGAACAAAAGCATACTACGTTCAATTAATGTGATGATGACAAATCAACAATTTCCTGCCTGCTCTCGCTCTCTATTTTATTTCGCAAAGTGCACTTATGACTTATCGTGATTTAGCCCTCCTGCGAGAGACCACAGGTTTTCGGAGCGAATCATCATCCAACGCACTGTGGGCGCTTTGATTGATCAATCAGACCTAATAAAAAATGGTTATTAACCAACGAGGGTTAGGTAACGTAACAACCAAACGTTAAATCGGTCAAGAGAAATGTTTCGGCGGCAAACTTTTGGAAGGCCCCTCACTTGCGTTTGGCAATTAATTGAAAGTAATAAGTTAAAGATGGAGGTACTAACTGATAATTACTAAACGTAACCGTAACCGAACAGCACGTAAGGATTAAGCAATACATGATTGCGGCACTTAGTGCAAAATTGTTTTGAGATATGTTTAAAAGTGGTACAATCGAAACGAAACATTGCGTGAACATGATAAATTCCAGGCTAATTACCCAATGTTTTGAGCGGTCAATAGAGGAATATGCATATTGACTGATTGATCGAAGATTAGATTGGTCAGGTAACTTGGCAGAAGAATACTGTTATTTTATTTTGCACAACGTTTCAGACCGTTTGGAACTGTTTCTCAGGAATTTAATATCAACATCTTTATCATCAACTATGGTTCAGCTGAACCTTCGTTTGTCATGAGGATCAGATCATATAAACTAGAACGGTTCAAGCACCACGTTTAGCTACTTAGCGATTTTAAGAAGACGATTAATATCAGTAGATTAGATTCCTATAAGCCATTTGCCGCATTTGACAGGTCACCTGCTCGTTTGGAACGCGTATTTGGATGAAAATGATAGATGATACTGTTCCAATTTTGACACATGGCGGCACTCTTCCTATACGATTCTACAGTAGATGTCTAATCTACAATCAATTAATTTAATCGGAACGCAACTTAATAAAGATCGAAGTAATATCATTTTCCTAGTTTTTTTTCTTTGTGGTGTCTGTTGACAGGCGGCTGGAACCAATCATGATCCATCTCGCCATTTCAGTTTTTGTTTAAGTTTTGCTTGTGTACTTCAATCGTTTTTTAAACTTGAGATATTTCCGTATTGTAGCCAGAGATGGTTTCAGTAATTTAGTCAGTGTTTGACCTTTTTTTTCAATCACTCATTATAGAAGCTGAATTTTGTAATGAGTTGTATGTTAAGCATTTGGAACCGTATTTTTCTACGTTGTTGAAAAGTTAGATGATTAAATTTTTCATAGGTACGTAGTTGAAGTTACACTAGTTACACATTTAGTTAAGTGATACTAGCAATCTCAGACTGTGCACATTAGACTTTAAGCCATATAGATACTGTAGGACGAAGTTGTAGAAACACTTTGCATTAAAAGTTCACCATATGACACCTTGACCTTCCAGAAAAACCAGCTTCTGGAATGAGTTGTTAAATGAGTTAAACTCTTACTTGTAGCTTAGTTTATTATTGAGAATAATTACGGCCTTTTACATTCAATGCTTAGGTGAGGTCGAGGCTTAGTTTCTATGGAACGCTTCCGCAGCTATACCCTGCGATTCTTACATAAGTTACTCTTTATGCATTCGAAAATCGTATGACTAGCACAAAATGTGTTTAATAATCTTGTACTTAGTTGTACTTAGTCATCAGACCGATTGAACCAGCCGTTTCTTCATTTTCTTACATAGAATTTAAACTCTTCGCAGTTATAGACATTCGATCGGATCGATTTCTCGCGTTTAGTTTCATAAGGGCGTAACTGTATTGATCGATTTCTCTTCGTCGATGTTTTCTTTTTATTATTGAACTGAATTGCGGTAGCTTGTCGATGATTTTATGATTTGGTGTGATAAAGGATGATTGTATCTTGCACCAGAATCAATAATCACGGTTGTAGCTTTTGAAACAATTGAGTTATTAACAAAATATAAAATCGATTAAGAGAAATCGATCAATACAGTTACTCCCCTATGAAACTAAGCGCGAGATTTGATAGTTAAGCTCATCAATAAGATACATAAAATTGTCAGCCTTTCTCCAAATCGATGTCGCGATTTTTAATATTCTTGTCGACTGGCTAAGACCAAGATTTGTTTAGCCCATCTCGTTATTGTTTGATATTTGGCAAAAAATTATACCTAAAGAGAAATTTTGAATACAGCAAATATTTTTAAGTTTATTTATGGACAGGCGGTGTTTACGAACCTGAAATAACTCCGGTCTGGGGCTGCCGAGTTGAACTTTTCGGCACGCACGTCACCTAATGGATAACGCACAATTTTAATAAAAAATGCCGGTTTCACGTAGAATCACTATCACTTGATTCAAACACTCGAATTCTCACGACAAACGTTGCATTATTTCTATGCAAAAATAACCGAATAGATCACAGTAAAACAATTTTCTCCGGAGTCCAAATTTACAGAACATTTTTCATTTTTATTTTCCTATACTCAAAACACGCAAACACGTCACAAGACTCACGAAGACTGACGGACGATGATTGTTTGAGACATGCGACATAAGTTTTGCGTCGTCATTGACTAACACGGAGAGAATGGATGAGTAGTGATTACCGTAGACCCCCGGTAATATGACCAATAAGCTATTTTATAAAAAGCTCAAATGACAGGAGACCTAACACTAATATTTACATTTTACAAGGAACATTTGCGAAAATGGAATGAAATGATGATGATGATGGCGAATTGATGATGGTTTGCATGCAAATTTACCAAAACAAAGACCGAGCCGTCCACTCAAAATTTCGATCAGCTGTTCGAATCTGTTCGAATCTGTCTCGTAAAATGGCTTACACTGACAAAAATCCAATCATGTCCATTATTTGTGGCACACATAAATTTTGACTACACTGTAAACCTCGCATTACCCATTAATGAGGAAAAAATACACTCTTTTATATGATATATGAAACTGTCACAATAATGGGTATTTTAAATTTTCTTATAATGGGTATTTTATCCTCATTTGATTAAACAAAGCGATTACCCTTTAATGTGTGAAAAAGGTTTACAGGTTTACTTCTAGTGCCCGTGTTTGACAAAATCGGTTGTGCTATCAATTTCAAGTGCTGGATTTGTTTTGCGGAAACTGCTCCAGTCGCTGTAAGTAAATATTATCATCAGTGCCAAGTTTTTGTGCAATAATGTTTCACCAGAATAATGAAAATTACTATTTTCCTTGTTTTCAGATCCTATTGTAAATTCTGGAACCGAACAAGCGCAATCCTCTGATCGCCGGACCGGCGGAGCATGATGGGAAATATATAGCATTTCCCACATAACGGCTATGTGAATTCGCATAGCAAATATGTGGAAACACACATAACCGTTATTAACTAATAAACTTTATGTGGATTCTCCTATAGCTATCTATCTCCTATAGAACGCACACATAAAATTTATTTGTAAATTTCTTTAGACTTTTGCCAATAAAAATGTGTGGATTTTTATTAGTGTATATGACCGTTTTTAATCTGAAAACCCGAGAAAAGAAAATCCATAAGTACAAATTAAAACCCACATTAATCCACCTAGCGGTGATGGTGCCTTTCTCGTTTCTTTCAAGTGAGTAATTTATACGCACTTTAAAAATGAAAAAAAAATTAGCCATAGTCCGATCCGGCCAATTTTCAATTGGCGCTTTGATGTTGCACGAAAAAGAAGAAGCAGAAAGATGATAATCGAAAAAATCTCCACGTGAAACCATACGGAGAAATTTTTAAATCTCTTCTCAAAAATTCTAAAAGCAATTTAATAAGTAGTACGCGGTTGTATCGATTTTCCTGAGTGTTGGATGATGTAGTTTTGAAACAAAAATACTTCCCCCATCCAGCTGGAGACTGCTTTTACTCCTCGGTGGGTTGTTTTATTACTGTGGGTGGGACGAGCACGTTCTGTCTTTCTCGTCAATGTCTGGATGACGGTAATTTGAGCCTTAAGGATAATGATGATGATGATGATGATACTACCATCTATTGTACACTCAGAAATAAAGTTAAACAAATTTAGATTAAAACTTAAACTTTTGAGCAATAAACGATGGTTAAACGACTCTAGTATTCAGAAGTATACTATTGACGTTTTCAATTTAAACCATTTCGGCATATTTCAATAATATATTTTTATTGATTAATTGAGCAACCATTCTTTAAGTCAAGCACTTGTCACCAAATATTCGCAGTCTTTTAGGAAAATTTGCAGTCGATTTTTGGGTTGTATTTTTTTCCACTCTGTCAGTGAAAGAAAAGTTTTGGTGCTAATGCACCTAGAAAGTTTACGATGCTCGGAGATCTGTCGAATTTTAGATCAAGTGGACAAAAATTCCGGGCAGCTCATTGTGAGTCTGGCAAGTTCGATCGAGAAACGAAACCTATCACCTAGCATCTCCTCAGTGGGAAGGAGACCGACCACACACGTCCTCGCTACCTCGTAATTCTGGATATAGCTCGACGAGGAACTCAACAGCCATTGAGTTGAGTTGAGAGAAAAGGCAGCAATGGCAGCCAAGAAGGCTGCTGTCCCCAGGTAACCATTAAGCACTTTAATAAGCCTTATATAAACCATATAATAACTTTCCAGTGCCTATAAGCTATATAATTGATTTTCAAGTGCTTATTGGCAGTTTAAACTTCAAGCAGTAAAAGAAGCCGTCTATCGGTATATAACGCTTCGATGCAATGCTGATCAGCCCTGTTGATACAAGCCGAATAAGGGAACTATCTTTTCTAATTTAGAGCTACAATCTATGACGTTTGAGTGCAATCAATAACAACAACGCATAGAATTTCATCATCTGTCTCTTTTACTCGCATTTGAAACAGAGATTGTTTTTAAACCTGTGATGTATGCCATTCAGTAATAATGGTAATAATTATGATAACGATTATTATCATTTGTATAGGGAAAGAGAACTGCAGCAACTTATGCAAGGAATATGCCTTATGAATGATTAATAAGCTGTAGATTTAGTCTAGAGCGATATTTATTATTTATCTCTTAAAGAATGCTTTATAAATACGATAAAATTTCCATGTAAATTAGTTACAGATTCATCATGTTTTTATTTTACCTCGCCCTTGATGTGGAGGCAAATAGAATCCTTCAGTTTATTTACCCTTCCCAGACATACATCTACTCAATTCTTTGGTAGATCAGATGGCAAACTCAACAACCGAAACCATATCCTCCCACCAAACACAGCAAGCGGTTCAAATCTGGAAATAAAATATAATTAACAAAAAATATCAAGTCTCCAATGGGAAGAAAAAAGAAAGAACGAATTAAAATTGTAAATAAATATTTTTCGTTTCATTTTTATTTTCGTTCCATTCCCACTCGTCTAAAATTTTTGACATTTTTGTCATAGGCGTGGAAAAATAGGTAGGGGCAAGCAGTATATCAGCCAAATAATTCGCCAAAAGTGGCTTTTGAGCAGCACTACAGCGTAGTTTAGGGTTTAATAGCACTGTTAACCATGTTCTAAATACGGCTATAGAACCGAATTAAAGTCATTTTTAACGGCTTAATGGTTACTTGGGTCTGCTTTAAATCAAGTGGGGGTCTTAAAGATTCGAACATCATTGAGGAATATTTAGAAGATGTAAGTTTGTGATACATGAAGTCGAAACTAAATAAATTCTCGCTTAACTTTTCAAAAGGACCTAAGTAACATTTTTTTCATGAATTATTTTGAATAGCGCAATCAACAGAAAAACATGAAAGCTTTTGATTCTTTGACTCAAATTAATTCATGAAAAAAATGTTACTTAGGTCCTTTTGAAAAATTAAGCGAGAATTGTTCGATCGCTCCTTATTTTAGGATCTATAACTTTGAAAAATCTGAAGGGTTATGTACAAGACACGACCGCCCAACGTAAACTACGTAGAACAGTCTGGTGCATTGAGGAATGTAGTCATATTTTAAGATAATTCATTCGATTACTTATGTCACTGGTTTAGAACAAAATTACCATAACTTAAAATATAAAAAAATGTTGGATACCGTAGTCAGGGGTGACGTCCGAGCCCTCACCGACAGTCTGGAGGTCGGATAACAAAATCGTTCAAAAAGGTCACTCATAATTCAGTTTTATCCAGCTTTCCACGCTCGCCATAATGGCGGATACTATAAAAAGTTTGACACTAACTGCTTCCAGACACTGAACTGAAATCATCGTCTAAGCATGCATTGATGTTCTTCGTCGCCAACGACAACCCAAAATTTGTTATTTTTTCGTCAACAATCTAATCGAGTATCAAACTTGACACTTTTCACATTTTACATGATTACATTTTAATTTTTAATGCTTCATTTCAGAAATAGAAAAGGTTTTCTGACAAAGCAATGTAAGGTGAAATTAATTTCGGATACCCTTGCCATGGAAAAAAATCTTCTGGATTCGTTCTGGAGTAGAGAACCAACATTACATCTGAAGGAGAAGGTCTTTGCTGCTTTGACACTGGAAGTTCTGCTCCGTCTCAGAAGGAGTCGTGTCTAAGCCTCAAGCTGATGGTATTAAGTTAACGGAAGCTCCCGGGTCATTCTCGAACAGCTGGCGACCTTCAGTGGTTTGATTTTGTCGGCATAGAATCTCTGGGAATTTGCTGGAGCTATCCGTCGGCTTTAGACCAGCCGTCGCGAGTGGTTAATTTCTGCTGCAGGAAACGCCGCAGCTGGCCCGGGGCTTCGACAACTCCTTCCACAGCACGCCGTATTGATGGGAGGAAGGAATTTTTTGTCAGCGAGGAAGTGATGCTAGGACAATCTGACAAGTACGACGTTATGCAGGATAAGGTTTGCTCTGTGACCTCACGGCAGAAAACATTCAAAATGGGTTCTCTGGCAAAAACACATTCCACTTCACGCCATTCCGGTTTGCCTAAAAACTTCTCGGAATACGACCGCTAGACTTTCCAGCAGAACACTTACTGTCTCTATTCGAGTGTTGGCTATTTTATCGTCTTGCGTTCGCCTTCCGTAGCTGCCCTGTAGCTGAGTTACTACATATGTCACCGCAAATATACTCAACTTATTCGTACAATAATCAACATTGAGATTTACAATGAACGATGGATACTTTTATAACAATTTATATAATACCCACACCAAAATTAAATATATAGTTACAAACCACGATCGGCATGAATTTATTGTTTCTCCATACTTTGTATGCAATTGGGTCTACTACAGCATTGTTAATAAGGGTGTGCTGTATGGCGTCCATATACAGATAAGTCTGACTTGCGGTTAGCGGCAGTTTATTACTTCATGTTCATACAGCCATCCATCGGCACCTTACGTAAACTGAGTTGAGGATAAGTCCTAAAGCTTATTTAAAAAACAAATTGTTGACATTCGTATTGACCATATATAGTACAACCTTCTAGCGAAGGCTAGTCGACTTATGAACCCTACTTCAACTCTAGTCACTGCATTTATGCAGCATCTAACGTTTCCGACGACGGATTGCTTATCAAGTTTCTCAAATCAAACCGCTGAAGGCCCTACAGAACTGCCCTATGGATTGGTGATGACAAGCAAGGGTATCCGAAATCAATTTCAAGAATCACCTCACACTGACACTGCGATGACTGAAATGAGATTTCTGAAATAAAGCATTAAAAATTTAAATGTAATCATATGATAAATAAGAAAATTATGAAGTTGGATACTCGAGTGGATTGTTGACGAAAAAATAACAAATTTTGGGTTGTCGTTGACGACGAAGAACATCAATGCATGCTTAGACGATGATTTCAGTTCAGTGTCTGGAAGCAGTTAATGTCAAACTTTTTATAGCATCCGCCATTATGGCGAGCATGGAAAGCTGGATTGTTCTCAGATACATTAAATCTATTCTACAAGCATTCTATGTAGTTGAAACAGTGACCCATTCCTACCCCCATTTGACCCGTTGTATCCCCGACGACGGTACGATAACTTAAAATTTTAACTTTAAAACCCCAAGTGGTAATAATGCTTTTCGCAATTCCAACTGTTGCGTTCGACTTAGAGTAAAATTAGTAGGGATTCAGTTTTATTCCAAATTTTCGCCAACTATTCTAGTTTATTTGTAGTAATGTATAGGTGGATATAGTGGAGTATGTTTATTAAATAATACTATTCTGAAATAAAAATAACTCACTAGCGTTACATGGTTATGATATCCCAAGCAGCACACGTTGAGCCAATCTTGTTGAAGTAACCATATTGTGAGAGAATTCGGGCATATATAAGTTACTGTGATCGATGTGCAATATGTTTGTTGCTGGGGGTGTATACTGGTGAGTGCGTGTACCACGATTTAGCGATTTTACGACAGACAGAAGAATCTCTGCTCTGGCTACGGACAAACAGGTACCTCTGTCCAATAGTAGTCAGAGCATCGAGTCATCACTGGTGGAAGAATACGAGCCTTGGACCTTTGGCAGAATCTCAGCCTTCTGTTATTTGGAGTGACCAGGAATAGTTGGCAGAGAAGGGATAGTCGTATTGTTGAGTCCGACAAAGAAGCGCGAGTCGATAAAATCCGGTTGCGCCAACTAGAAATCAACAAATACTAACCATGTACCGTTTTGACTCATATTCCGAACTTTAGCTTTTAAAAGCCCATTTTAACTTTATTCGTGTAATTTTCTCCAAAGGAGTTTGAATTTGTTTGTTATCTTGATCATCAGTGCGGAAAACCAATGACAGTTTTAGTTTTAGGGCGCTAAAACGTCAGTGTTCGGAATATGAGTCATATTCGGGATTTGAGTCAGAACGGTACCAAAAACCAAGCCATTCGGTTGAGATGCGCCAGAGTAGTAAACGCTGCGGACGGGAATAGGGTATTTGTGCTATTTTATTACAATCTAACTCCCACTATCTGGCAGTGGCATTATGGATAACATATTCGTGCAACCATATTATTAATATGATTGCAAGAATCTTAGATCCGGGAGCAAGAAAGTAATAGTTCTATGTTCTATTGTAACCTATAGCCCGTTTCAATAAAGTATGCGTTCCGAAGCTATAGCCGTATACAATAAGCCCCGCATGATTGTACCCACAGAGTATCTGAAGTGCATTCAAACTTCCTGAATTAAAATTGAAATCTTTTGATTTTGGCGCATATTTAATAATAAACATATAATTCACAATTTGCAGTTTATCATAAAATGGCTTACCATTTTCCTAAGTTATCTTTGAATCGAACATGTTTGTTCATTTGCATTGCGATTATCGCATTATGACATTGCATTGCCGTTGCTAACAATCGATCATCCTATCTTTGCACAAATATGCGGTTGTATGTATATCGCCGACTGCGGTCACTGCTCTGGCCCTACTTTTTGTGGCAAACTGGTGCGAAGCACCGCACAAAAAGAAGAGCCCAAAAACCAACTACACTGAACGACGGCCGAATGAGACTCACGTTGCGAACTGGAAAAAGAGGTGCTGCCAAAATGGTCCAATACCCTACTTTAACGTTGATAATCAAATGTTTCAATATAACTGGAAAATTGGTGGAGAATTTCCGAGTCGATTGATATATAAATCTCAAAAATCCATCGAAAGATGAATGCGCTATTAACGTTCAAAATCTTACATGATTTCGTGACGGTCTCGGATTTGGAAATTTTCATTTGTCACCCTGTATCAGAGTCTTCCCCTTAGACGTAGTTTACGTCAAAAGTAGCCTCACACCTCGGGAATTTGGTTCGCGGAATTTTTCCCCATGCATTTTTGCATATGCGATGTTTTCGGGATTTGGGCACGGAAATACAAAATCCTGGCCCCATTTGAAATGCACGGGGACCAAAATCCGGCAGAAAATTTTCCCGAGGTGTAAGTTGTTGGAATATTAGGTAGTTTGCGACGCTTCGCTGTAGATCGAAGATGGATAAGAAGCGGGCGCCGGTTAGTTGTAGTTGCTCTTTGGTATAGATTAAGGAAGTTTGTTATGGATTATTGTATATAGGGTAAAATGCCCAATAGTGGACCCCCTAGTAGCGAAATTTTGCTCTTCCTGGCATAAGGAGTGGAAATTTTCAAAATATTATTTTGCGTGATATCTAATATCAAGCTCTGCATCTCCTCTTTCCGATACATACATAAAACGCTCAAATACTCGACGTTATTCTTTGAAATTAACATTGTAAAGTCGGACTAAATTTTCCCTATAGTAGACCACCTGGGGGTCCATAATAAGCAATTGGTTCCCTATAGTTGACACTTCATTTGATTTTCATGTTTCGTTTCGGTGCGTTCTTCTTCCTAATTATGGACCCCCCAAAATATTCCTATAATGGACACTCTCGTGTTTATTTTTTATAGAATTGTAAAAAATCATCTAATTTTACTTTCCATAGCATTTTCAATGCATGTAATCAAATCATAGGACTGTAAGGTAGGTTCTTCCGATGGAATTTCATACCAAATGTTTCCATTGTGCCGTAATAATGAAAAAATGTCTAGAGGGTCCACTATTGGTTGGGGGTCCACTATTGGGCTTTTTACCCTACCTATTGTTGAATAAAGAGAACTGCAGCTGCTGGCAGAAGTATCAGTCAGTAGCCTGCCGTGGTGTAGAGAGGGAACTCTATTTTTGTTTGTTCTTTGTGAGGGGGTTCCCTTCTACGATCAACATAAGGTGGACTTTACACCGCTCGCGGAAAACTGGATTCACAAACTTTCAGTCATTTCAAGAATTCAATAAGAATAATGGGAAGGATCTTTTGGTTCAGTGTAAACTGGTTGTAACAGAGTTGTTGCAGATAAACGCAACAAATGGCAACAAAGATGTTGCGCTGTATTGCGTCAAACATGAGACAAAACGGCAGTTGCAACAATTCTTAAGGCTTTGGTCCGATTCGTGAATTAAAATCGAATTAAACTTAAAAGTGACAGTTCGGAAATTATGAAATCCCCCGCTCATAAGAATGGCTGGTGCTACCCAGCAAGACCAACAAAACATCTATCAAAAATGATTCAATATCTGTCAAAAATAATCTTGCTCTGCAAGCAGGGTTATTTGGAAATTTTTGAACTGTCACTTTTAAGTTTAATTCGATTTTGATTCACGAATCGGACCAAAGCCTAAGTATCTACGGAAGGAAGCGATTCAAATATGACGTCCACTACTTTTTAGGATTTCTAGACTCCCTCCCCCCCTCTGTCACGCTTTTTTGTATACCTATAGTACATGTACTGTCACAAAATCTTAGACCCCCTCCCCCCCTAAAACCTGTGACATCATTTTTGAACGACCCCAAGGTAACTGCGTGGCTTTAGTTACCGTTAAATTAAATGTTACACATTGTAATTTGTAACTTTTATTAGGAACGATAACCGGTTAGTTTACACTTTGTTAATTACAGACAATACATGAATAATGCCGAAAAAAGGACAACGAAAAGCTACCAAAATGAAGCGGCGATCTGTAAACAACGAACAAGCAGAACTTCAAAAAATACTAAAAGGTAGGTTACAGTACATACTGGACTTGACTAACCCGAGGCTGAGACCAGGGCCCTGTAACATAATCAGACTAATAATATTAGGTGGTATCACTACTAGGTGAATTAATTTGTGAACGTTTGTTTCTTTAAAGAAAAAAATATTTTTCTGCCCGGAATGAAGCTCAAGGAAATGCGGGATCTCTATGCCGTTCTCCAAGAATCAATGCTGGATAACGAGCTACATCAGAGAATCAATGAATTTAATGGAAGCTTCACGAATGTGGTAGAGGACAAAATTCGTTAGGACAGATAATCTGTACGAACTAATCAATTCCTTAAAAATTTCCTCAGGATGCAGTTTTGCGTGATTTTATCCCTCTGGATGAGCCGGCTGGCGCCGTAAATTTCATCGTGAACCCAACCACACCACCAGTGATTCGGTCACCATCAAAAATCGTCGGCATTTCCGAATGTTCGCCTTTGACATCACCCGCAGCCAGAGACGTGACAGAAATTCATGCTAGAAAATCAAACGGTGCGGACGACAGCGACAGCGATGGATTGTATTCGTTGGAATTCCCGTAAGAAAGTCATAATTTGAATAAGTAGTTTTTCCTATGATATGGAAATGCTAATATCATCTTCCAAACTTGGACGTACATGTTCATGATAGTATTAGAGGCGAAAGTATAGAATTGATAGTTCCGTTAGGATACGGCAGGCATGAAGAATGTTTTTATAGATATGTGCCATCACAAATATTGCCCTCCGCTCGCTTTCAAATCGACTTCTATAAAAACATTCTTCATGCCTGCCGTATCCTAACGGAACTATCAATTCTATACTTTCGCCTCTAATGCTATCATGAACATGTACGTCCAAGTTTGGAAGATGATATTAGCATTTCCATATCATTGTAAATCGTTTAACTTCACGTAGAAGTAACACACACGAAATCATTAATTTAGTTTTTCCTACCAACTCATTAACATTTTAGAGGACCGAGTTGTCGCGTTATACACGTTGTAGAAGTCGAGATTCACGCTGAGCCTCGAGGGCAAACAGCAGGTGAAGATGAGAGTCAGCAACGTCAAATGATCTTCACTCGAAAGCAAGTCAAACAAGCTGGAAACACGTGGGACTTGATTGACCGATTAGTCTAAATCGTATTCGAACTCCTTGTTATCATACGGAAGGTGAGTAGTTCAAGCGTTATCTATTAATTTATTAAATTCATTTGTTATTTCAATTCAATATAACATATTTTGATACAAACATAAGAAAATTTATACTCAATCTTATACTCATGCTCCGTAAAACATTCCTCCTCAATGTTGTGTTGATCATCTTACTATATTTTGGACTTCTTCTTCTATGGCTCCAAGTTCCAACTGGAACTTGGCATGCTTCTCAACTTAGTATTCTACTAGCATTTCCTCAGTTATTAATTGAAAGCTTTCTATGCCCGCCATTGCATGAGTATGTATCTTGTATGGTAAATACAATGGATACACTATGCCAGGGAGGAGAGAATGTTTCTCACACGAAAACATCCTAGACCGGACCGAGATTGGCGCCAAATCCATTTAGTTCCAAATAACTATCAATTTGTCAAAACTCAAATGGGTCGGCATCGGAGTAAAATTTTAACCACGATGGGAAAATAACCATCGAACTGTCAAATTTTAACTAAATGTTAAACGAATTGCTCGAATGGTTCACAGCCTAAGTCTCTATACAAAACTCTGACCCTTTATGGACATGAAGCATGGACGTTAAAAGAGGCGAACCGGAGAGCTTTCGGGGTTTTCGAGCGAAAAGTACTGCGCACAATACTTGGAGGGAAACTAGAAAATGGTGTGTGACGCAGATGCATGAATTATGAGCTGTATCAAGTATACAAAGAAGAAAATATTGTGAATCGTATAAAATACGGCAGACTTCAGTGGGCTGGTCACTTAGTGCGAATGTCGGAAGAAAGAATAGCGAAAACAATACTAAACAGAGAACCAGACAGGGACCGGCGACTTCGTGGAATGCCACGAACACGCTAGCTGCACGCGGTGGAATCAAACCTGGGGACCCTGCACCTAAGTGCGTACTCTTGCCCCACTCTACTCTACTACGGGGTAAGATGAGCATTCCTTCCTTGTTACTAAGATGCACTCGATGATAAAAGGATATCTTGTAATGATTTAGGTTTGAACAAGCAGAGGTAACAACAGAACAGTAACAGGTTTTATTGAGACGTCCGATCAGTTTGGGGTACAAGTTGGATCTAAGAACAATATTAATTTTTCCTAACAAATTGTCTAGCGTTGCTATGCAAGCTTTGCAGCTCAATGGTAATTAGAGGCTCTATATACGATTGCCTACTACGACAACACCCCCTCTCAATCGGTCAATCCTATTCCTTCACACAGCTTATTGAATAAATTGTACCGCACCCAATGATTTTGTGAATAAGTCTGCCAGTTGATTCCTCGTTGTAAAGTTCAAGGAAAACGCACTGGTCTGGTCAACAGTTGCTACAGAAGAGAGCATCTATATTTATTTTACCCAACAGCAAACTTCTCATGTTTATGTACAAGTGTTTCTTATATAGGCCTTTTCATGTGACACTGCCGAGACTGCACTTGTTTACAACCGCTGAACAGGCCTGCAAGTCCGAAGCTGTCACTTTCATAGAAGAACTGTCAATTGACGATAAAATCAGCTGTTTTTAAACGTCTCGTGAGAAGGCCCATACCTAGATTTATTTATCAGGACTATGACAGTTCTTATCTGTCAATTATCTGAACTAGGGATAGGAATCTGAACACGCTAAACATTATTTATTCTTTCTTGAGATGCTCAATCAGCGTCAGCATATCCGACCAATGGTTCCGCAGAGTCGTCCCGTGTGTACTGCAGCTGTTTTGATTTTGATCCCTTCAGGTAACGTACTACACGCTTCAAGCACTGCCATTGTGTGGTTGGTATTTTTTGCTGATATCGTCCCAAAAATCCAACGGAGAAACATAAGTCTGGTCTGGTACAAAGCATTATGTACATGATAGTGCCTAGAAGCTCACGGTAAGGTTCATCGGTTGCATATTAGCATCCCGAGGAACTTGCAGCTTCTTTTCCATAGTTTTTTTTACAGGGTTGCAGTCTGTCATTTTGAATCGAGCCAATAGTTTGTCGATATTCACTCCCTGTGAAAGATTCAGGGTGCTTGTCTGATGATTATATGCAATTTTTTTTTTCAATAAGTTCATGTTTCTTTCCAGGTATTTTCTTAAAATTTAACATGGTAAGTGTTTGGCCAGTTGGCCCTTCAGCTTTAGTTCTATGTTTTCACAGTTTTATTCTAATTTATGAATTTAAAAAGTTTTCTAGTTTGGCAATTTAGCCTTTAGGAGGCATTGATTTGTTTGTAAAATTTGATAACCTCACTACTATGTACACTAATATTTACAATAAAAATTTGATAACCTAGATTGGAACTAGCGCCCTAATTGGAGCCTGATCCGAATGCAAGCAACGGACCCTAAACTTTCCTTTACACTCACCAAAGAGTTCATTTAAGGTTTTATACCCGGCCAGACGGTGGACCTCGGATGTTCTTGTCCTGGGAGGGGTGTTGAGGATCATCCTCAGGAATTTGTTTTGGACCCGTTGAAGTTTGAGGTGGTGGGTTTTAGCGCAGCTCTCCCAGACCGGCATGCCGTATTCGATCACAGGGTGGATGATTTGCTTGTAGACAGTAGTTTCAACAAAACGTTACACTTTGTCACCGTTTTGTCAACCTGTTGCCTGGAAATAAGCTCGCTGTCGAGGTTCAAGCCAAGGTAGTCGACCTCATTGGCCCATTCCACAGTCGTGCCATTGAGGATGATTTTACAGTCCCCAGGCGGAACATGTTTAGGGGATTTAGAGTGGGGGAAAATGATGACCTGGGTCTTCGCCGCGTTGATACAGATCTCCCAGCTGGTGAGATATTCTGTCAGGGCATCCAGGCCTGGGAGTTTTGCCACTAGCGCTCTGATCACTCTACCATTGTAGACGACGGAGATGTCATCTGCGAACAGACAGAATGCCGCCTTCTAGAGGCTCTGGCATGTCGGAGGTGAAAAGCAGGGGCCCGAGGATACTGCCCTGGGGGACGCCTGCAACAATGTTGTGCGCATTGGAACTCGCTCCGCTGTTTGAGACCCGGAATGTCCTTGCCGACAGGTAATTGTCGGACCAGGTAGCTGGGAAGATTGTAGCGTTGTAGTTTGTACACCAGGCCAGTATGCCATACATTGTCAAATGCCTTCTCGACATAGAGTAAGGCCATGGCAGATGTTTTAGAGACAAACTTGTTCCATCTGAGGACGTTGGTAACTCGAGTCAGTTGGTGTACAGTTGACCGACCCCGTCGGAAACCAAACTGTTCCTCGAGCAAGATGTTGAGATTTTCGGCAGACTCAAGTAACCTGTGATGAATAGCTTTTTCGAATAGCTTGGATAATCCGGAGAGAAGGCTGATGGGACGATAACTTTTGGGAGAGGAAGGATTCTTCCCAGGCTTCCGGATGGGGATGACTTTCGCTGACTTCCAGGCCGATGGGAAGTAGCTGACCCGGAGACATTGATTGAAGATCAGCGAAAGGTGCTCAAAGAACGGAGCACTCATGTGTTTGAACTCGAGATTCAGGATGCTGTCGAAGCCTGGGGCCTTCATGTTCTTCGATGATTTGATATAGGCCGTCAATTTGCCAGCTGAGATCTCCAACTCCTCCGAGAAGTCGTTGGGATTCAAATGGATGTTGTTAGCATGCTCGTTGACGGCTGCTTCGTGTGGACTGACGATGTTCTGCCCAAGATTGTGTGAGCTGACGAAGTAACGACCTTCAGCGACCTTCTCTGCAGAAGTTATCAAGCGATCCTTAGAGCCATTATTGTCTAGTGGCATCAAAGGGCATGAGCAGGACAGGGAACAACTTCGAGCTACTTCGAGCTGCTCTTTGGACAGCACTATTTTTTTTTTCAAAATCAAAAGTAGCCCAAAAACACTAAATTGACTTGAGCCACCTCGAAATTTTTATCGAAATTAGGTGAAAATTTGACAGGAGACTTGTTTTAGTATAGGAAGTGTTATTCTGGGCTGACTGGTTGAGTTTTTGATACTTTTTGAAAACAAGAAGAGGTCTAATGTATATGTGTGTGCAAAAAATGTGAGAAACGCTATTAAGCATTATCCATTTTGCTATATTCTAATAGTATCATTCGACGAGGAATCCGATCGAGCGAATATTGAAGTTATTCGCTCCATAATTATGGATAAACACTGATTTTCCTCAATGGTGCTCCTTGAGAAAAAATCCAGAAATGTTTGCAACGCATTAGAATAGATGCAAATAAATGCGAATTGATGGAAATAAAGGAATCTATATCCCTAAAATGCTATTTTGACCTCTCAAATGTTGTTGCTTTCATTGCATTTTATAACATTTTAACAAACATAGAACATTTTTTTAAAGTAGATTGCATGTAAATTATAATTAGACTTCTCACGCAAAAAAATATTGCAGTCGAAACTACTATTCCGAGGGTTATTTTAAGAATATGCACCGACGATTTTCAGCAGAAAACAAACCCGTTTGATTTTACCATGCGCGCAGTAAAAATCAACTGTGGTCCATGCGGAATGTTGTCACATGAACTGAAACAGTGGTGAATTTCTCTGAAACCATGGTAAAATTTACTGAAATTTCATGGTAGTTTTAAAAACAGAGCGTAGTCTACAAAATAGTAGTTTTTACAACGGAATTTTTTCTGTGTAGGTACATGCATTATTTTGAAATAAAGAAAATACTATTCATTCAAAGTTAATTGCCTATATTTCGGGTATAAGCCACACGGAGTGGTAATTAATTACTATATCTGAAACTCGATTTGTGCATATGTACAACATTCATTCATATGTTGTAGGTAAGTAAAGGTATGTAAGAAAGGCATGTAAGGGGGTAATGTACTGCCGCTAACCGCAAGTCGAGCATATCTCTATATGGACGCCATATACAGATGTGCTCGACTTGCGGTTAGCGGCAGTGTAAGTAATGTAAAGGTACTGGTGTTGTTTAAAACAAGGGCTGTGATATTCTGATGAGTGAAGCACAATCCATTTTTTTGTGTATTATTCAACGGCTCTAAGAGCTTCAAAGTATTTTTATTTAGCTACACAATTCTATTTCTTTTATTCTTTGAAGCGTTTGCCTCGAAGGTATTTGATAAAGAGTATGCCTCTGCATGTAAGTATCAACCTCTTTATTATTCTTCTGGTTTATTTTCCAACATGGTACTCTATTAACAAGAATCTGGTTGTATTTTCTTGTTATTGTGGGTTATATATTTTTCAAGATCAACTATTTTCTACAATAGTTCGTTCCATTGCAAAAAAGTTTGAGATAACGTTTAATTTTTGTCAAAATCTAAAAAATATCTATTGAAAATAAAAATAAATAAGTGGTGGAACGTAGAGAAAGTGTGTTATAGGCTAAAATGAAAGCTTATTTCTCAGAATTGAAAAACAAAGGTAAACAAGCAGTATGAAATGTAGGTAACAGATCTTTTGGGAGCTAATATATTTGGATTAGTGTTTATGGCTTTGAATCTGGTGAACCCTGTCTAAGGCACATTGCGTTGTGTTTTATGCTGAAGTAAGTGAAACGTTTTAAATATGGGGCTTTGTTACGTACAATGGCTTGTAACTACTCGCGTGATTTGTAAGTTTTAGTAAATAAATAACACTGGATTAAAACCTTATAAAAACTGAATCCTACACGATTACAACAATCAAAAATAACACTACACTTAAACTCTGTTGTACTTTCTGTTTACGATGGCTGCCTTTGCGCTCAAAAAAGGATGGGTTAGACAGCTTGCTACAGTTTCGGAATGATCTAAATTTGTTTCAGTATTTATGTGGATAGTATTGAATTACACAATGCTTCATTTCTAAAAATAAGCTTCCATTCAGAAATATCCGTTATCTTTTATCTCCGATTTCTAAACTGTACTGAACACTATACCAAAACAACAGCCACCGTTTTTATGAGCTCTTGTTAGCCTGCCTGCAACTATTATCTGCTTATAAATACAAAGATGTTGTTCTTTTTGTTAAACACTAGGCTTGTGCATAGAGTAACTGTTTTTTTTGTTTCACTTTTACAATTCCAACAAATTTTTAAAATTTTGCTTCCATATGGGCTTCACAATCACACAGTTGGATGGTTTTCGGATTTGTCCAAGCTCGGGAAGTTTGATCTCTAAAACGTGTCGCATTCAGAACCGGAATGCGATGCATAACAATGGCATCCTCAAATACAAATTATGTGTACCGCATACTCAGAATGACTAAAAGAGGATATATGCACCGATGGTCCCCGAGGTAACGTACCAGCTTATCATGACAGTTCCCCGATCGGAGCATTCTGTAACCAGAGGTCATGGATAAAGTTGTACAAATTGTCACTCACGGCAACCTGGAATGGAAATTGAGAACGATGTTAAAACGTTGGAATGGACAGCTTATTAATTTGTTAATCTTTTATTCCAACGGGTCTCAACCTGTTTGTTTCTCAAGAACTTGGCATTGCTGGTACCACTAGCTATTTTTGCAGGGAATTCATACTCTTTTCGAAAAAACTTTCTTATTTCAATTATTTATATACGTAAAAATGTACTTGGAGTCTAAGAGGAATGAATATATATTGGATTTTCGTTTGGCTTTTACCTATAAAAGATATCTGAACTGCTTGTTCAGATCTGAACTGCTTGTAGAAGACGGCCACTTTCTTAATCCCACAGATCCCAAGATATCAAAGAACTGATCTCTCATACACAGTTACGCCTCCTTGCGGATGATTTATAAATTATTCAGTTTCTCAACATATTGGTTTTCAGTACTCGAACAACGTTGTAGAAAACGGCAATTTACTAAATCCCACAGATCCCGAGATATCGAACTAAACTGATCTCTCATATACATCTTCAGCGCCGCCTTTACGGCTCAATTTCTGAACTAAACAGTTAGTCAACATATGGGGTTTCCAATGCTCGAACAACTTTATAAAAATGACAACTTCTTCCGAAACCAATAGATCCTGAGATATCAAACCAAACTGATTTCTCATATACAGTAGCGTCACCTTGCGGATGAATTTCAAACTAATTAGATTCTCAACATATTGGATTCCAATCCTCGAACAACTTTGTAGAAGACGGCATCTTTCTAATTCCCACAGATCTCGAGATATCTAACCAAACTAAAGGTTCCCCCAAACACACGCGACACGACAGTCGCTACGCGATTCTATCGCTTGGCGACAGCGATTCTGTCGCCGTTAGTGTGGAAGCGTAAATAGAGTATTACCTACAGCGATCCAACGATAGAATCGCGGCGACTAGTTGTCGCCGTCGCGGCGATGAAATCGCTTAGGTTTGGGGGAGCCTTAATAACTCATATACACTAGCGCCGCCTTACGGCTGAATTCTGAACTAAATAGTTTCTCAACATATTGGTTTCCAATCCTTGAACAACTTTGTAGAAGACGGAAATTTCCTAAATCCTATAGATCCCGAGATATCGAACCAAGCTGGTATTTTCATGTACACTAGTGCCGCTCAGTGGGAGAATTCTAAATCAATTGTTTTATTGACTCATAGGGCCGCATGGGATTATAGATGGATATAGATTTTTTTCAGAGTTTTTAGAGTTTTTAGAATTCTTATAAGAAACATTGCGCTATTTATAGTGAAGATGTACTATTTTCACCGGTGTTCCGTTGGTTCCGAATCTTCCGGAGGACCAGCAGAAGATCCATTGGACTGTCCTGTCAAAAATGTCCTCAATGAGAGTATATTTCCCCTTTATTATTTTCCCGAAAAAATCACGTTGATATCATTTGAATTGGCTTCATTATAACGGATTTTAGGACTGTTTTACTTTTTACAACGCGCGAGTTCTCGTGTTATGAAAGTTGAAGCGAGTTGCGGAAGGTTAAAGGTTTTGAAGCATTTTTAAATTGTTTGTAGGGTAACGGTACCAATAGTGGAGGTATTAGTAGATCCACAAAAGAAAATATTTTCTAAAATTGATAATTATGGGAAATTTAAAGCTTTAATATCTTATTCAACAGAAAAACTAATAAATTTGCTAACAAAAATGAGATAGATGTCATTTAACATCAACAATTATCAAATATTACTTGCACCACTATGGGTACACTGTTCCTTTAGTGGCGGTAAAAATTAATTTTGGTTCCCATAGTGGTGCTATCCATTGGTTTCTTATGAGACTCGCCACTATTGGTACAGTTGCGCCACTATAGGTGCAAGGGAGTCAATTTTGTTAAGAAAAATCATTGTTTTCAATAGTTTTTCAAGCGAAATCTTAAGATAAGTTGCATTTAACAGGATATTTAAAGCACGACGCATCAACTGAAATCATCGTAACGTGTATAAATATGATAAATCTCATTAAAACCCCACTACCTCCACTATTGGTGCTACCTCCACTAAGGGTACGGTTACCCTAATTCATACTTTTCATATGAACTTTCACCTGAATTCTTTGTTGCAATTGATAAATTCGTTGTCTCCTGCGAAAGTTTGGATCTTCCGAAGACCTTCTAATATTATATCATAAAGTTTCATACAAAAGGATTTTTTAATACATTCGGTCATTGGCAGGGATGGCACAATGAGCATATTTCGGTTTACGTCCCTGCAACTTTAATGCTATATGTAGAACCATAATATAGAACATCAAATACGTCGAAGTTGTATAAAACACAACTCTTGTAAGCTGAAATTTATTGCGAAGAAGGGACATGTGTGCATTTAATATTGTCCATTTAATTTGAACACAAATAAATATGGTATACTTAGTTGGCTAGAATTGAATGTAGACTAAAATGAAGAAAATCCTAATTTTCAAATGTTCTTAGATAAATCTCATTTTACTTATCGTCGTAGTTAACAGTTTTGTATAGAATTCTATTGATTGTAACAAAAAAAATATCGCTAACGACACCTTGGAAGTTGAGAAATATGTAGGTATTTGACGAGATGCTATAGGTACAGTCAACTTTCGCTCGTTGGGCTAAACTCGTAGCCCCGTAAACAGCCTAACTAACGGGCGCCCAACTAAATCGTAGCCCATCTAAAGATAGCCCAACGAGTGAAATTTGACTGTACACAGCATTCTGTTTCTATCTGATTTTGTTTCGGTCGTATTTTTGATCGTGTGGCTTCAATTTACGACCAAAATCCATGCAACATGTTCTGAAAACCCCTAAATCGCGTTGGAACAGAATCCCGTGTATTTCTTCGATATATCAGTTACGTCTTAAAAAGGGCGTAACTCCAAAACGGGCTCTACGATTTTTTTTTCAAATTTCGTCCAGATATGCAGTAGAGCCCCAGAATTCAGCTCCAGGTATTAGTTTTGATGGAGAATTTTGTTTGTTTATAACCACAGCTATTAATTGAGAACTTTCGATGCCTATCAAATGCATGATTTTTGTATATTTGTTTTTTTTTTTTGTGAAGGTTTACTGGCGGGACTCTGAATAGAGTAGAAACCTCTGCACCAGGCCTTTGATGATACCGTTGCATAATTCCGTTCGAAGCAGTTTGCCAGCCGTACACGGAACATGTCGTCCAAGAAGACGCTGTTGCAACTGAATCAGAGGGAATTACGTTCATAGATAGTCAGAGATGTCTCATGCTAACTAACATCGTAATCGTTTAAAGTCATTTTTGTCATTTTCTTGTCAAAGTCACATTATTTAGCCAGTTTGTATGCTATTTAGACGTCTATTGTCATTGTACGCAAATCAACCGAAGCAGTTTAAATCAAAATCAACCGAAATCAACCGAAGCAGTTTATCCGACTCACATGGAACATGCTGCCCAATGCTTCATCGTAGAAACTGAGACGGAAGTTTTTTTTTTATCAAATATAAGAAAGTGTTCAATTCCCGTTTTAAAAAAAATGACAAGCTAATAACTTTTGAAGCAGTTTTCCAGCCGTACAAGGATCATGTCGTCCATTAAGACACTGTTGAACTGGCTCAAAAGACATTATATTTACAACTTTAATAGATATTCTCTTCCATTATCTCATTCTTAATTATACAGATTGATGTGTACGATGTCATTTTTGTCTTTATGGTCAGAAGGTATGAAGTATGGGTTTCTCGAATTACTTTGTTTACCTAAGTTATTGGTTCTTCATTGTTTTCGTTCTGTGTCAATACTATCAAACACAATGTAAGTTATGTCTTGTAAGAAGTGGAAACTGTTCGTGCATTTGGTCTATTTTATTGTTATTCATTTGTCAAGGTAGTCTAACACTATTATTATGTTCTAAGAAGTAGCTTAATCGTTTCTAAACTGTCAATATCTACAATGTACTAATGATCAGCTATGAGTCAGCTATAGGATTCACTTTTCGGTGGCAAAGTAAAGCTTCATCACGCCTATTCCCTACTATTAGTAAAACTATCGAGAATGAAGCCGTCATAAGATTGTTCATATACCATCATTATAATGTGTGGTATTTTATTATAGCTCTTCGAAGTGAGACATAACAAAATAAGACTGGCACCACGTTCCTAGTTTAAAAAACTTCTACTCAGTGAATCCAGTAGTCATTTCCTACGAATGTCTTGAATACATTGTGTTTCAATAAATGCCTAGCTAGCTAAGTATAAGCGTGGCTACGACTTATCGTCATCTGGAAAAGCATAAAAAAAGTATTGCCGAACAGAATAGATCTCACATCATTATCGCTGATGAAAAAGGCTTCTGCCTGACTGTACCACCATCCAAGGATCCAAGACACGATGTCTGTTGAATCACATGCATATGCCGTAAATTGGTGCGTCAATGCCAGATATGTAACGCGGCGCCAAACAAAAATAGTCAACATGTGATACCACCACGACAGGATATGTCTTTGGTTGCCATATCAGTGCTAATGGCGTAAGCCGACCCACCGCGGCAAGGTAACATATCCGAGGGGAAGGAATTGAGCACTTTCGATGCCTATCAAATGCATGATTTTTGTATATTTGTGCAGCAATATTATACTCTTAAATTTAGAGTCTAAAATATATCCCTTCGGCGAAGTCGACAAAATATCCAACCGGAATGATCCCCCTGACCGGAACGGGAATCGAAAGTTTTGAAATGAAAGTTTCATCATTCACATACCTTGTACGGTGTGGGGTTCAGCGTACGCTTGTGATCCTGCCGGAGCGTTTTGAGCGAGTTCTGCACACGGTCGCGTACCTCCTCCAGCGAGGGCATCGCCTGCGTCACTCGCCCGTCCGCCCAGTACACATCGTACAGGGCTTCGACGTGCGTCGGAATGACGTAGGCTCGCTTCGATTCCTGGAATGGATGACGACAGAGCACCTTCTGGCCGACTTCCGGTGGACTCTCGTCCACCCGCTGAAGCAGATCGATCAGGGCATGCCCGTCGGCGCCGTACAGACGGAACACGTTCTTGTTACCCGGCATCGTCACCTTGACCACGTCCTGGCTCAGCTTGATGCGCGGCTGCGCATTGATCTCGACCATTTTGTAGACGCAGCCGAGCGCCGGCTGTCGTTGACATGTGACTGGAAATAAAATATCGTCAATAGGTCAAAATATTTCTAATAAATCCATCGTGCATTTACTTACCCAAATGGGTTCCAATTCCAAAGCAATCAATTTTGTGACCTTGCTCGTTCAAGCTCAGTATAGTTTCCTCGTTGATGTCGTTGGATGCAACGATAGTCAGCTTACTGAACCAGGGCAGCTTGAACTGCTCGCTTATCCGTTCGAAGGTTTCCCTCGCCAGGCAGCTGAGATACGCCAGATCTCCGGAATCGATGCGGATACCCACCGCTCGGTAGCCCTGATCGTTGAGCGCCAGTGCCACTGCGCAGAAATTCAGCAAGCCGCTCCTAGGTGAAACGTTTGGTTAATTGAAAGAGGACAACGGTAAAGTTTTATAGTTTCACGACTTCATATGCTTTAGTCCAAAGAATAACGTTGAAGGAATTTGGAACGTCCAGCGAAACACCATGATTAGTAAAGTTGAATGGTTATGGGAAAAAATCAGAAAGAACCCATGTGTTCGTGTCAAGAAGCCTGCAATGTTGGTGACATGTGAATAATGTTGGGTTGTGGATCGATGAGAAGCTTTGTTTCATGATATTCAACAGACAATCTATTAAATGCTAACAGGCTAACCTGGCTTCCAACTCGTGATAGTATTTTACTAATGTGTTCCAATTGGAGCTACCGTTACTGATTTTATGATTGTTGTACTGATAGAATGGATTAATGCTAATAGTCGATTGGTGCGGATGCCAACTAAATAAAAAAAAGAAAAGAAACAATACAACACAATGGTGCTTTTAGTACATCCATATTATAACTGTAGCGGTACCACCAGGTTAAGAAAAGTTGTTGGATAAAAATGTGAATTTAAATGTGAACTAATATGACGAACAAATAGATGGACATTATTTATGAAAAATCAAGCCTCTGCACTGCCGTAATCTGGAAAAGTGACGGCAGATTACGGCAGTGCAGTTATCCACTACTACAGAGATATCAAACACTATCACTAGTAGAATTATAACGAACATATCAATAAATGGTACCTACGATCTAAAATAGGTTTTAGATTTTTGATATAATAATACATTTGATACATTTTAATAGTTAAACACCATTCCAGAACCAAATTTGGGGGGGAAATGCAGAGGGTCCAGAAGTTCATTTGAGGGCCCCATTGTACATTTAAGGGCCCCGAAAACTGTCGAACCCGGGGTCCCCTTCCGGCTTCCCTAATTCCACCCGAGTAGCACAAGTCAGACAAAAATGGTTGCAGCAACTTGATTGTGACTAAATCTGGTGACATTTAAGTTACAGTAACCTATATGGAACATGTGTTCTTCTTGGGCATCTATTAATGACTAGATTGTACCCTAGTGTACAAATAAATTAAACTGATACTCTTTTGATTCAAATACCTAGACAAATGTTAGTGTTTCACGTGTTTTGCTCCCAGGCTGTACTCCCCATGACCACATATTTGTAACATTTGCATTTTGGTTGATTTTGTAAATCGTTTGTCAATCCTCCCCTCAAACTCAATCATTTCCAGCTTACCACAGATAAGCAAGACAGTAAAGCCTTTTTTACTGTTGTGGAATTAGATGCAGTTAATTGAGTTTTGTGGACGATTCACAGGCTTTCTACACAATGAACAAAAATGCCAATGTTACAAATATGCGATCATGGGCAGTGTATTGGTATATACTGATATTTCATTTGCTGTTTATGAGTTATTATTTCATTTCATAGCACTACTCGATTGTAACTTATTAGATACGTATTTAGACCTCAACGCCACCTGCCTGCAGTGACTCATGCTTCATTTGAATACGAAGTTCGAAACGCTAAAGTTGGCCTTACTTTTTACACGCTTACATTTAATCAATTTGTCAATCTATCTCAATTCCCACAATTTTTCTTGTGATTTTTTTCGTGGGGTCGACTCATGGTTTTAATATATCCCAAGACCGGTAATAACCAAAAATAAATCACGTAAAAAGAGCCCCCAGTATACTTGAAATACCTATCTGTATAATCCACCTCCTCCAAGAAGTCGTTGGGAGTCATATGAAGATTTTTCGCTTTACTCCGTGATTGATCCTCTGACCATCTGCAACATGGTTGTAGAGGCAAAGCAGGAGTGGAAGTCCTTGCTGCAGGCAAGTCAGGAGGCGGAACGAAAGATCCGCCAACTTACCGAGGAGAAAGAGTTGGCAGTGAGTCAAGCGGTGGAGGCCAGGAAGGAAGCCGACTCTAGCAGCACAATTATGACCGATTTGGTTGGAGCAACTTATATATGACTCGTTCCGGTTCTATATGAGTCACATAAACTCGTCTACGACATGTGTGCTGCTCGGGGAGTCAAAGATTCGAGTCCTTACGGAAGAAAAGCAGCTGGCAGAAAGCTAGACTGCAGAACTCCGCAAGCGCATGCCTAGCGCCAAGCCGGTATTGCACGACAAGAAGGCTACTAAGATCCGTCGGGAGAAGGTTGAGCAGGTAGCCGGCCCTAAGGAACGACGGAAACCAGTTCCTCCTTCTACGAGGACTATCGGGAAGTTGTGAATCCTAAAAAGGCGAAAAAAGAGCGGAAAGCGGTAGAGGAGGCGAAGGCGCCATTGGCCAAGAAGGGGAGTTCCCGTAGAGGAAAGAGCACACTTTCCAATGGTCATGGCAGGAAGGACAGCGGCGAAGCAATTATTGTCAAGGCTTATGGTGAGAGCTATGTTGACGTGGCTTTGCGGGGCGATAAAAAGCTCACTGGCCTTGGGGATGATGTTAACTGCATCCGCAGAACGCAGAAGAGCGAGAAGATCCTCGGATGCTGCGCGGGAGAGTTCCGCGTATAAAAAGTTGGCAGAAGAGGTGCTGGGTGATGCGGTTCAGGTGAGAGCCCTATGACCAGTAGAGGTAATCCAATGCCCAGGCCTGGACGAAATTACCGAGGCCGGTGAGCTGGTAGCTGTACTGAGAGATCAGTGTGGCGTTGAAACCCAGGATACCGCGATTCGGTTGCGGAAAGGTTATGCTGGAACGCAGGATTCCTCATTTCAGGTACCTGAGGCTGACGCCAAGAAGGTACTACATAAGGCCAAGCTGAAGGTGTGTTGGTCGGTATGCTCGGTGAGCACAAACCAACAAGCGCAGGCGTGCTTCAAGTGTGGAGCTGAAGGTCACAAGGCTCACACCTGCCAGGCCGCACCGAGATGTTTGATCTGTGGTCCTGGCACAGACAACAAACACTCATCTGGTGGGCAGGCCTGTCCGGCCTCCAAACGGGCTCGGTCATGCAAGTAGCTCAGCCACTGCGAAGCAGCGCAAGCGCTGCTACAACAGTCGGTACACGAGAATAAGACTGATGTTGCCTTGCTGTCCGATCTAGAGATGGGCAAAACGGATCACTTTGATGAACGGATCCGATCTGGGTCATTCATTCTAATGATCCGGATCTTTCAGCCGGATCGGATCCTTAGAACAAAACGCAAGAAGAATGCAAAATAGTGAAACGTTCGTCATTCAGGCTCACACTTTTGAAGCGTACTGACAATAACTTTTCCCTTTCTTGTTTGCAAGCGTATGGATTACAAACAATGAACTTTTTATTTTATTATTTCCTTACAAATGTTCAAATAATTTGCTGATCTGGTGATCCGGATCTTTTAAAAAATGATCCACGAATTATTCACTCACTTTAGAGATCCGGATCATTTTAACGGTTTCGGATCTGAACGCCTATCTCTAGTCCGATCCGTACCGCATCCCTGCCAAACATAGCAGTTGGGTTGCGGATAAGTCCGGAATAGTGACCATCTGGACTTGCGGGAGGTACCCCATCCAGCAGATAGTGTCATCTCCTGATGATGAGGGTTCTGTTATAGCAAAGGTAAATGGAGTTTCCAAGATGGAGCATAGAGCAGTATACTAGGGTGTTATCTTGTAGCGAGACTAACTGGTCTTAAACCATTAGTTGTAGCAGGTGACTTCAACGCGTGGGCAGTGGAACGGGTCTCTCGGTTCACTAACGCTAGAGGTCATATCCTGCTAGAGTCTCTAGCGGTACTAAACGTAGTCCTGCTGAACGAGGGCCAAGCGTCAACGTTCAGAGGACCGAATGGCGAGTCATGCATCGATGTTGGTGGAGCCTGAATGGAGGGTGCACGAAGGGTATACTGCTAGTGACCATTAGGCAATACGTTTTATGGTCAGCTATACCTTTGACAGAACCACAAGGCCAGTAAAACTGATCTAGGATAACGTACCTCGCAGTTCGACCCAGATTTGCTGGAAGAATCACTACGGTGGGAAAATCGGACTCTAGGCCTAGTGGTGATGAGTTATCCAATGTCCTAACACGAACATGTGACGTGACAATGCTCAGGAGGACTATGCCAACCGGCAACCGCAAACCGGTGCATGGTGGACGAGCACGATAACTGATCTTCGGAGAACCTGTCTAAGAGCTAAAAGAAGGTTGCGACGTGCTAGAACCGAAGCGGACAGGCTAGAAAGACGCCGGGTGTTCCAAACAGCGAGCAGAGCTCTGAACTACGAAATCAAATGTAGTAAGAGAGCCTGCTTTGAAAAAACTGTGTAGGATGGCCAATAATACTCCATGGGGGATGCATGCAGGATAGTGATGGCTAGGACCAACAGCACCCCTCCTGAGAAATCCCCGGAGATGTTAGCCAGGATCGTTGAAGGTTTGTTCCGAAGCATGACTCATCGGACTGGCCCGTTACTCCGTACGAGTCAGTGAAAGTGGTATCGCTAGTGACTAACGATGAGCTTATCGCCGTTGCAAGAAAACTTAAGCTAAACAAGGCACCAGGTCCGGATTGTATTTCTAACCTGGTCCTTAAGCACGCGATTCTTGCCGCTCCATATATGTTCAGGAGCTGCCTCCAACGTTGCTTGGACGAAGGAAACTTCCCAGATCGTTGGAAACGGCAGAAGTGGTGCTATTGCCTAAGCCTGGGAAATCCCCGGTTGAGCCTTCGGCATACAGACCAATTTGCCTACTCGACAGTCGACACAACTGGTAAGTTGTTAGAGAGGGTGATCCTGAATAGATTGACGGACTATACGGAGTGTGCTGGTGGCTTATCAAGCAACCAGTATGGGTTCCGTAAAGGCCGTTCTACTATCGAAGCAATTCGGTCGGTAACGGAAAGGGCTATGATAGCGCGTGGTTTGAATAGGAGAGGTATTAGGTACTGTGCATTGATTACACTAGATGTAAAAAATGCATTTAATAACGTTAGCTGGGCAGCTATAGCTGATTCCCTGCATCGCTTGAGAGTCCCGGATTATCTGTGTAGGATTCTGAAAAGCTATTTTCAGAACAGGATATTGTTAGTCGACAACGACGCTGGTCAGCAGTCGATTGAAGTGCCAGCAGGTGTTCCACAGGGATCAATCCTCGGACCGGTTCGGTGGAATATCATGTATGAAGGAGTATTACGCTTAAATCTCCCGGCTGATGTGAAAATAGAAGGCTTTGCGGATGATGTAATGCTAGAGGTCACAGGCGACACTCTCGAAGAAGTTAAATTGAAAGCTTCGTACGCGATTAGCAGAGCCCTACCAACATTTTTGTTTTATGTTGGTTTTATAACACTCTTGCAGAGAAAATTGTGGTCTTCAAGAGCATTATAAAACTTGAAATGTTACTTGGGAGTCGAAGAATGGCTCAACTCAAGGAGGTTGGCGTTAGCACATCACAAGACTGAGGTTGTTGTAGTGCATAATCACCATGAGTTGCAGCAAGCTAGGATAAACGTAGGGACCTGCACAGTTAACTCCGTGAGGTCATTAAAGCATCTGGGCGTGATGATCGACGATAAGATCAATTTTACGAGTCACGTCGATTATGTATGCCAAAGGGCTTCATTGGCAATAAAATCCTAATAGCGAATGATGTCCAACGGATCGGCGGTGCAAAGTCAGGTGCGTAGGCTTATAGCGGATGTAGCATTGTCTATTATCCGATACGGCGTACCAGCATGGTCCAAAGCACTAGAGGCCGGGTGCAATGTTAACAAATCAATCAGGGTACACCGGCTAATGGGTCTGCGGGTTGCAAGCGCATACCGCACCATATCTTATGAGGCGGTGTGGGTAATTGCTGGGATGTTGCCGATAGACATACTTCTGGAGGAAGATGTGGAGTGCTTCAACGACAGGGACTCGGTGGAAGTGCGACATGTCAAGAGAGCAGCTTCGTTGCTCAAATGGCAAAGAGCATAGGACACTGCTGTCAAAGGTCGTTGGACCCACAGACTGCTTCCGGAGGTATCGAATTGGATTAGTAGGAAGCATGGTCAGGTCAACTTCCACCTGTCACAGGTGTTGTCTGATCATGGCTGCTTTGAAAAGTTCCTGCATAGGTTCGGGTTCGCAAATTCTGCGAAGTGCCCGGAATGTGTAGGTTAGGTAAAATCGGCAGAGCATGTGATGTTTGCATGCCCGCGATTCTATGTTGAACGCAATGCCATGCTGCTTGTTAGCGGCATGGATACAACCCCGGACAATCTCGTTGAGAGGATGTGTCGGGAAAAGGTTATATGGAATGCGGTGAACACAGCGTCTCAACAGATTATGTCGACAATACAGCGCTGGTGGCGTCTTGAAAAAAAAAAAAACAACAGCTGCTGCAGTAGAGACTACTGTGATGCAGTCAACTCCATGCTCATCCCAACAACAAAAATGTCGAGGGTGGGCTGCGGGGACCTCCGTATGTAGATATAGAGGTCATTGCGGTTTACGCGTGGCGTTTGTTGTCGGGGTGCTTGTCTCCTACGCGAATTTATGATACAGACCGATAGGTTACTATCATAGCTTGCAATCGACGAGTGGTGAGGTTACCACCCTTGAAGTCGAAGTTGCGTTAGAACGTCGAGTACGTTAGCATAGGCGTGAGCGTTCTCAATAGCCCTCCCCTGATGTATTGCTTGATTGCGGGCTGGGGGATACGGACTGGCGAAAGGGTTTTGGTTTTAGTGGGTCGGGTGATCCCATCCCCACACTACCTGAGTTAACCTCCTCAGGTGTCTATTTGCAGATTTCCGTTTACCCTTGCCAGGGAATCAATATTTGGGCAACGCCTAACAATATACTCTTTGTCATCAACAGAGTTTGTTACTGACAAACGCACCTAGCGACAAACCTTTATCCGCACCCGAACACAATATGTCAAGAATCATTTGCCTTGCATGCTCTTATATTTCCGAGAATACGATGCTAATTTTGTAATCATTGTTCGATTCTCGAATATTTCCATAAAAGCGTAAAACCGAAATTTGCTCTAGAAATAATGCAAAATAACGGATTGAAAAGTTAGCAACAAGATTGTTTTCTTTTTAGTTGCTGAAATTTTTTTTCGGAACTTTGTCATTATTATCTCCGACTAAAACAAAGCTTTGTCGTTGGTTCGCTTTTGTCGTTCATTTCGCACGCGCATTCCAGAAATATTCTTCTTCATGAAGCAACTTCAGTCCGAATATTGACAAACATCGCATGATTATTCAAAACATAGAATGACATAGTCAGATGACTACTCAACAAACTCATTCATTCGACTGTCACTGAGTGTGGTTACTGTGTGCAGAAAAAAACATAATTAGCATTGTTTATATTGATGTTTACTGTAGAAAGTGCATCGCGGATGCAAATTGGATTCAGTTCTATGTGATAAATTACTTTACTCATTTAAAACATGTTCAGATTCCAGATAATTTATCAATTTGGAGAAAATGCATAAATATTCAATGACTAATATTCAACCGAATATTGACAGTCCAGAGCCGATTATAAATGTGTCTGGAAGTGAGCTGACAAGTGAAGAAATGTGGACTTCACCAAACATTTTCGATTATTTTACACTCTGTCTCACGGTCTATCGGGGATGGGAAGGAATTGGTGATGCAATCACTCGCCCATTGCAAGCCAAAAACACCTCTCGCCACTATAGATACTATAGGTTCCATAGACGAGCGGAGGAACGGTTGGGTCATTTCGATTAAGTGTGTTTTTCCACTTTTTCACAGTGTACCACGTGAATTTGACGTCACATGCTCCGTTGCTTGGATTGCAACCGTGACGTCATGCTCGTTTGGCTACACTAACTGACAGTTCGTTTGGCTACACTCGCCTTCGCCTCAGCTCGTCTATGGAACCTATAGTGTCTATACTCGCCACTAGAGTCCTATAAGAAGAGTAACGTCATGTGCCACGTTTGACAGGTCTCCTGCTCGTTTGGAACGCGCATTTGTATGGAACTGACAGACGATTCTGTTCCAATTCTGACACTTGACGACACTGTTATTATAGTCACTGTACTCGCCACTAGTTCATGCGGAATTTTATTGGAATCTGGGGAATATGTTCTATTGAGATTCTCACGTCCGAATGTGTGAGTGGCGATAAAAGGAAAACAAACACTCCTAGATGGTGCTACTCAGCAAAGTTTGGGTAAAAATGAGTATATTTCCATATAATTTTTGACTCCTTCGCAACCATTGTGATGACTCGATCAATGAGCAGAAGGAAAACAAACATGTATTTACACATGCCGAATTGCACATCAGTGTGCGAGCGTTAAACGTCACTCATCTCTATGGCAGAGGTTCGTCTTGGTAACGGGGTGCCAATGTGATAGTAATGAGGTGGTACATTCTAATTGGACGCCGAAACGAACTTTTTCGCTCATTTCGAATTCTAACAGTTACCTGCTAGAACTAGTCAAGTTTAAGGTGTAGGATAGAAGATGGAAATTGTATGAAAGCCAAGTCGAGTCAATGAAAGCCGTCAAGTACGAGACGCTGAAGACGACCTTACTGTTGAGGTCGAAATACGTACCTGTCAAGGAACAATCAAGTGGTGGAATTAAATGGGATGGTACAAACTCGTCTTATGACAAGTGAGCTTTTCAAGGTTTTTTCTACACCTCTATACTTCCATGAGTCTATGGCCCCTCCAATATCGACTCATGAAGGTTTGACTGTATCCAGATTCAACATTCTTCCAAACGATTTTACTGATTTGTCAACCAACTTACGAGATAGTCGCTCATTGCTACATAGGATATTAAATTAATGAGTTTGTTTCAGACTCATGAAATCGAAGTTATCTCGAAAATGCTAATCTTAAAAACAACTTTTATTCGTTTTGTGTTCTGAATCAGGTAACGTTAAGGTCACTCCTTACGGAATCCAAGTTTCAAAGTGCTCGCGTTTTCGGGGGCACACCACTCGATACGAAAGCAACGCACAACTGTCATTTTTATTATTTCACGCATGCTGCGACGCAGCAAAGCTAAGTCAACAAAAATGACAGTTGTGCGCCGCCTCCGTATCGAGTGGTGTGCCCCCGAAAACGCGAGGACTTTGAAACTTGGATTCCGTCAGGAGTGACCTTAATTCCTGAAACTAAATTTGGTATTTGTACTTGATTTCCGAACAATCTCTGTCTTAATCGAGAGTTGGTGTCAATCACTGAAGAAATGAGACGTTTAGGATACATATGTTAAAATGCAAAACTACTAGGAAATTATTTCATCTCAAGCCATGCAGTGCTCTCTCGGACATAATGTATAATTTGATACTTATTCACAATGAACCACTAAAATAATGAAGTTTCCATAAACTAGATTATATATTTTAATGTAAACTAACTCTAGAAAGCTTACGTAATACTCTTACTGAAGTTTAGGGCACGGAGTCTACAAATTATCCAACTTACAAAGCAATTAAATAATAAGGCGAATCGAATCAAATAACAAAAAATAAATAAATGAAACAATCTTTATCATTTTCGGACGGTTTTAGGCGCTTACACAAAAAGTACGATCCTAGAAGACCCCAGTTCACCAAGGCTATTAATCCTTTTGTTAAAATTTGCGAAAATCATCACGCTTCAAAGTTATTGAAACATACAAGGGTTAAGGGCAAGTTCAACTTAAGGTAAACTCTAAGAAATGATAAAATATTGCATGACGAACATATTTCATTTTTGTTTTAAACTAAATATAATCTGAAAGTGTTTGATTGCGAAGTCCGAGGGAGACATTGAGTTGCGGCTAGGAATTCGGGTGGCCAAGGATGAGATCCTAAAGAAACATTTTGGGTGATTTCCGATGAGCAGTAATGTGTAGTGTGGGAGTCTGTCTGTTGCTGATAATTGTGCTGCCGAAGATTCGGTCTTGGGTTGCAGTGAGGATGAATGATTTCCAGTAGTTGCAAGGCCTCGACATGCACCGCTAAATTGACGAAGAAGTAACAGTGGAAAAGATAACTAATCTGAGCGGGCAGCATAAACCAAGGAACATAAAACGTTAAAAAAAAGTTAGTGCAAAAATTGAAATTGAAACCAGTTACACTTAAATTAACATGGACCCGTGATGACAATCTGACACACACAAAACCCAGGAGTAATTATGAGATCATTTGTCCAACATTCAATACCCCCGGGTTTCATGCGTTAGGAGTTAGAGACTAGGACTAGGAATCAAACGAAAACGAAGCGAACCATGATGGTTTACTCATAGAACAAGGAAACAAGGGGTTTCATGTTAAACTAAGATCGGCTAACAGTTCAACAGATCGGTTATGTTCGCTCGGGGGCGTGGATTCGCTTTACCTGAAGCACTTTCCGACAGACTTGAGATGACGGATGACGCAGCCCCTGGCGTTGCGTGCGTTGGCCTCGCAGTTGGCACACATGGGCGGCGGCGTCATCCCATCGTCCTCGCCTCCGTCGTCGCCATTCATCTCCGAGGACATCAGCCCATTGCCGTTGGTTAACCCTTGGTGGGCATTTTCGGTGTCCGCCTCTGGTGGATCGGTAGCACTAGCATCATCATTAGTATCATCGCCCTGCTGGAGATTACCGTTCTCACAATAGTCGTTAACACGCGCCATTCCACCGGAACAATAATAACAAGTACTACTATCGACTGGCCCACCAGAGTCTTCCCGCTCTTCCGATTCGTTCAATTCGGTTTGCTGTGCCTCGGCCGGATCTTCGTCGGCCGGGGCAGTGTCGGCGTCCGGATCGTCTGTAGTCAATACGGTCGGTGTCGTCATCATCGTCGTCTGGCTAGAGTCGAAACCGATCAGGGGACAACACGGGTCACAATTGGACATATCTAGCAGGCAACCGTTGTCGCCTAGGAGCGTACTTTTTGTGTCGTGCTTTTCACTACCGTGGGAGTGGGCGCATGTGTTAAGAGCGAGTTAGTTGTGTGAGTAGAGTGACAGGAGAAAAGTACAGTTTTGGTAGAACAGTCAGATGTGGTGTAAAGTATTTGATAGATTTCATAAAATTTAAAAGTTTAAAGTTTTTGCGATGTGGATGCGTCTTTTTTTAAATTTATTTTGTTGTATTATATAGCTCCACATTCTAATGGAATATCGCGGAAGCTGCTTGATTCTTCAGTTTTTAACATAGTTTCTCAAAACTTTAAGTTTCCAAAGGGGAAGGCGCAAAGCTATCTACCTATCCAAACATGGACAACATCTGGATTCGGTTTAAATGTAGATAGCAGCGTAAATTCATAACTACCTTGCGATAACTAACTTAATTTCGTTAGTCACTTTAACTCAGATTTGTCAAGGAAAACAGAGCTATTGTGTAAGTTTGTCCGGGGATTCGTTGAATTCTTCGGACAAGAACGCCGGACAGGTTTTAGTGAATTGAGAAACGAATTAGTACACTGTTTTAACCCTTTCAGGCCCACGTCGGCCCTTTGCACCACCGAAGGTGTACATGATCCATAAGTAAGTAAGTAAAAGCTTCGATATGCATTCAATTATGATGAGAGGTCAACAGATATCGTAAGATCGTTCTGGGGTATTCTGGGAAACCCAAACTATTCTAGAATTCGGGACATGAGATCTACAGTAGGATAGTTTTGATATATTCTGGGTCATCCAAACTGTCCTTGAGTTCAATACTTGAGATCTACAATAGCGAAATAAATCAGTGCTTAACGCTTCAATATGCAATCAATTATAGCCATTACACCTCGTAAGAGGTCAACAGATATTGTAAGATCGGTTTTGTGATATTTTGGGTCATCCAAACTGTCATTGAGTTTGGGACATGAGATCTACAGCTGCGAAAAAATCTTTTTTCAGTACTCAAAGCTTCAATATGCATTCAATTGTATTCATTATCTCCTGGGAGGCCAACGGATATCGTAAGATAGTTTTGAGCTATTCTGAGTAATCCAAACTGTCCATGATTTCAGAACTTGAAATCTACAGCTGTGAAAGTAGATCTTTCGTCACTCAAAGTATCTAATTGTATTATGCTCATGGATTACAGCTCCTGGAAGGTCATTATACATCGTAAGATAGTTTTAATATATTCTACATCATTCTACATCTACAAAACTTCTCAGGACTACAGCTGCCTTGAAGGTTTCTTCCGTTGCTCAAAGTTTCGTTATGTATCCAACAATGTGCATAACAACTCCTTCAAGACCAAAAGACATTGTAAGATAGCTTTTAAATATTTTTGATTGTCCAAACTTTTCTTGAGTTCCGGGACTTGTGATTAACAGTTGTGGTTGTAGCTTTTTTTGCTTCTCAAAATTTTGAAACGTGTTAAACTATTTCCATTACATCTCCTGGAAGTTGTAATCCTTGTATATACCTGCTGATTGTTTGAATATACTGTTGACCACCAAAACTAATCTTGAGTTCGGGAGGTCATATCTATTGCTACTAAAAAACTTTTTCCGTCACATAAATTTTCTATGTATATTCAACCATGAGTATTACATCTCCTGGAAGGTCAAGGTCATCAGATACCGGAAGACAGTTTTAAATTTTCTATGTCATCTAAACTGTCTTTTAGCACAGAACCTACGATCATCACATCTATTGGAAGGTTAAAAATACCACTAGGTTGTTCTGGGATATTCTGAGTTATCCAAACTGTCGTTGAGTTCTTTAGTTGCGATCAACAGTTGACAATAGCTTTTTTCGTTACACATCATTTTGATACGTGATCAACCACACCCATTACATCTCCTGGAAGTATAACATACATCGCCAAACAGTTTAGATGTTCTAGGTCATCCAAACTATCCTTGCGGTGCAATCAACAGTTGTACCGCAGTGTTTTTTTTTTCACTACTCAAACTTTTGACACATATTCAACTATATCCATTACTTTTCCTGGAAATCTACAGACATCGTAAGATAGTTTGGGATATTCTGGCTCATGCAAACTATACTTTTATTCGTGATTACAAATCTACAGTTGCTGAACAATATTTACCCGAAGTTGCTATATGTATGCGATTATTACAGTTGAATATTTTGGAACTTTGAGAGACGGGAAACCCAAGTAATCATTAGCACTATATTTCGCTTTTTCGGCAAATATAAAGCAATTATAGAGCCAATATGAAGCATGTTTGCACTGTGATAGCGCTATAATCGCCATATACGGCTTTTTCAAACTCTGACGGTTATCTGGGAAATCCACTGCTGTAGTTGTGATGACCTAGGATATCCCTCAACCGCCTGACCATGTCTCTTGATCTTCAGGAATATGTTATGGACATGGGTGAATACATATCCAAGCTTGGAGTGACGAAAAAAAGCTAGTGTCTTTGCAGTAGATCACAAGTTCTGAACTCAAGGATGGTTTGGATGACCTAGGATATCCCACAATCATCTGACCATATCTCTTGATCTTCAGAAATATGTTATGGATATGGTTGAATGCATATCCAAGCTTGGAGTGACGAAAAAAGCTAGCATTGTAACTATAGATCACAAGTTCTGGACTCAAGGACGATTTTGATGACCTAGGATATCCCACAACCGTCTGATTATGTCTCTTGATCTTCAGGAATATGTCATGGATATGGTTGAATACATATCCAAGCTTGGAGCGAATAAAAAAGCTAGTGTCATAACTGTAGATCGCAAATTATGAATTCAAGGACGATTTGGATGACCCAGGCTATCGCACAACCGCCTGACCATGTATCTTGATCTTCAGGAATATGTTATGGACATGGTTGAATACATATCCAGACTTGGAGCGACGAAAAAAAGCTAGTGTCGTAGCCGTAGATCGCAAATTCTGAACTCAAGGACGGTTTGAATGACGCAGGATATCCCACAACCGTCTGACCATATCTCTTGATCTTCAGGAATATGTTATGGACATGGTTGAATACATATCCAAGCTTGGAGTGACGGAAAGAAGCTAGTGTCGTTGCAGTAGATCACAAGTTCTGAACTCAAGGATGGTTTGGATGACCCAGGATATTCCACAACCGTCTGATCATGTATCTTGATCTTCAGGAATATGTTATGGATATGGTTGAATACATATCCAAGCTTGGAGCGACGAAAAAAGCTAGTGTCGTAGCTGTAGATCGCAAGTTCTGAACTCAAGGATGGTTTGGACTACCCAGGATATCCCACAACCATCTGACCATGTCTCTTGATCTTCAGGAATATGTTATGGACATGGTTGAATACATATCCAAGCTTGGAGCGACGAAAAAAGCTAGTGTCGTAGCTGTAGATCGCAAGTTCTGAACTCAAGGACGGTTTGGATGACCTAGGATATCCCACAACCGTCTGACCATGTCTCTTGATCTTCAGGAATATGTTATGGAGGTTTAGGGTCATTTGGCCGAATGCCGTTTGGCCGAATGTCGTTTGGCCGAATGCCATTTGGCCGAAAGGGTCATTTGGCCGAACGCCATCTGGCCGAATGCCGTTTGGCCGAATAGTTGAAATTCTCTGAATGAAGAATAAAAACAGAAGAAGGAAAGAGAAAGAAGAAAGAAACAAAGAAGAAGAAAGAATCAAGGAAGAAAAACGAAAAACAAGTGAAGTAGGAAGAATAAAGAAGAAAGAAGGAAGAAGGATAAGGAAGAAGGAGAAGGAAGAATGTAGAAAGAAGATGGAAGAAGGAAGAAAGAAGATGGAAGAAGAAAGAAAGAAGATGGAAAAAGGAAGAAGGAATAAAGAAGTGAAAAGAAGGAAGAAGAAAGAAGAAAGAAAGAAGTAGAAAGAAGGAAGAAGGAAGAAGGACGAAGGAAGAAGGTAGAAGAAAGAAGGAAGAAGGAGGAAGGAAAAAGGAAGTATGAAGATGGAAGAAGGAAGAAGGAAGAAGGAAGTAGGAAGAAGGAAAAAGGAAGAAAGAAGAAGGAAAAAGGAAGAAGAGAGAACAAAGAAGGAAGAAGGAAGAAGGAAGAAAAAATAAGGAAGAAGGAAGAAGGAGGAAGGAAGAAGGAAGAAGGAAAAAGGAAGAAGGAAAAAGGAAGAAGGAAGAGGGAAACAGGAAGAAGGAAAAAAGAAGAAGGAAGAGGGAAGAAGGAAGAAAGAAGAAGGAAGAAAGAAGAAGGAAGAAAGAAGAAGGAAGAAGGATTAAAGAATAACGAAGAAGGAAGAAGAAAGAAGGAAGGAGAAATGATGAAGAAGGAAGAAGGAATAAGAAAACAGGAAGAAAAAAAAAGGAAGAAGGATGAAGGTTGAAGGAAGAATGAAGAAGAAAGAAGGGTGAAGGAAGAAGGATGAAGGATGCAGGAAGAAGAAAGAAAGAAGAAAACATAATGAAGGAGGAAGAAGGAATAAGACAAAAGGAAGAAGAAAAAAAGGTAGAAGGAAGAAGAAATAATGAAGAAGGGAGAAGGAAGAAGAAGAGATAAGGAAGAAGGAAGAAGACAAAAAGGAAGAAGGAATTAGAGAGAAGGAAGAAGAAAAAAGAAAGAGAAGCGAACGAAGAATGAAGAAAGAAATGATGAAGAAGGAAGAAGGAATAAGAAAATAGGAAGAAGAAAAAAAGGAAGAAGGAAGAAAGAAAAAGGAAGAAGGAAGAAGGAAAAAGAAAGAAGGAAGAAGGAAAAAGGAAAAAGGAAAAGGGAAAAAGGAAGAAGGATTAAGGATGAAGGAAGAATGAAGAGGAAGAAAGAGGAAGGAAGAAGGATGGTGGAATAAGGAATAAGGAAGAAGGAAGCAGGATGAAGGAAGAAGGAATAAGGAAGAAGGAAGAGGGAAGAAGGAAAAAGGAAGAAGAAAGAATAAAGAAGGAAGAAGAAATAATGAAGAAGGAAGAAGGAATAAGAAAAAAGTTAGAAAAAAAGGAAGAAAGAAGAAGAAATGATGAAGAAGGAAGAAGAAAAAAGAAAGAAGAAAAAAAGAAAGAAGGAAGAAGGAATTAGAGAGAAGGAAGAAGAAAAAAGAAAGAGAAGCGAAAGAAGAATGAAGAAAAAAAAGGAAGGAAAAAATAAGAAGGAAAAAGAAAGACGTAATAAAAAAGAAGGAAGAAGGAGGAGGGAGAGGGAAGGAGGAAAAATAAGAAGGAAGAAGTTCTCTGTTAACTTTTCTCTTCCCACTTTTCACGTCTCACTTCTCACTTCTTACTTCACATTACTCACATTTTATTCCTCACTCTTCGCAACTCGTAATTTGAGGTCAATTTTTTTCAACTATTCGGCCAAACGGCATTCAGCCAAATGACCCGTTCGGCCAAACGGCATTCGGCCAGACGGCATTCGGCCAAATGGCCTGACACCGTTATGGATTTGGTTGAATACATATCCAAGCTTGGAGCGACGAAAAAAGCTAGTGTCGTACCTGTAGATCGCAAATTCTGAACTCAAGGACGGTTTGGATGACCCAGGATATCCCACAACCGTTTGACCATGTCTCTTGATCTTCAGGAATATGTTATGGACATAGTTGAACACATATCCAAGCTTGGAGTGACGAAAAAAAGCTAGTGTCGTTGCTGTAGATCACAAGTTCTAAACTCAAGGACGGTTTGGATGACCTAGGATATTTCACAACCGTCTGGCCATTTATCTTGATCTTCAGGAATATATTATGGACATGGTTGAATACATATTCAAGCTAGGAGCGACGAAAAAAGCTAGCATTGTAACTGTAGATCATAAGTTCTAAATTCAAGGACGGTTTGGATGACCTAGGATATCCCACAACCGTCTGATCATGTCTCTTGATCTTCAAGAATATGATATGGACATGGTTGATTAAATGTCCAAGCTTGGAGCGACGAAAAAAGCTAGTGTCGTTACTGTAGGTCGCAAGTTCTGAACTCAAGGACGGTTTGGATGACCCAGGATATCCCACAACCGTCTGACCATGTCTCTTGATCTTCAAAAATATGTTATGGACATGGTTGAATACATATCCAAGCTTGGAGCGACGAAAAAACTAGTGTCGTAGTTGTAGATCGCCCATTCTGAACTCAAGGGCGGTTTGGATGACCCAGGATATCCCACAACCGTCTGACAATGCCTCTTGATCTTCAGAAATATGTTATGGACATAGTTGAATACATATCCAAGCTTGGAGTGACGAAAAAAAGCTAGTGTCGTTGCTGTAGATCACAAGTTCTAAACTCAAGGACGGTTTGGATGACCTAGGATATACCACAATCATCTGACCATGTCTCTTGATCTTCAAGAATATGTTACGGATATGGTTGAATACATATCCAAGCTTGGAGTGACGAAAAAAGCTAGCATGGTAACTGTAGATCATAAGTTTTGGACTCAAGGATATTTTGGATGATCTATCAGACCCCGAAAAAAAAATTTCAACTTGTTTTGTCATTTCTCCATTATTAATTACGAAAACAAATGGTATTTATCAAATTTACTTGGTGTAACGTATGCGAATTAGAGACAAACCATCGAAAGACAAAAGGTCGAAGGGACAATTGGTCGAAATGGATAAAACGTCCAAAAGAGCAAAAGGTCGAAAAGACAAAACGTCGATAGGGACAAAAGTTCAAAAATAACTTCCTTCTTTTTTCCTCTTTCTTCTTTCTTTTTTTACTTATTTCTTTCTCCTTCCTTCTTACTTTTTTTTCGTCCTCCTTCCTTCATCCTTATTCCCTCTTCCGTTTTCCTATTTCCTTCTTATTTTATTTTTTATTTTAATGTTTCCGTCTTTATTTTTCTTCTTTCTTTCTCCTTATTCTTTCTTCCTTCTTTCTCCCTTCTTCCTTTATTTTCTCCCTTTTTCCTTCTTCTTTTATGCTCACTTATTTCTCCTTCTTTCCTTTTCTTTGTTCCTTCTCTTGTCTTCTTCCGTCATTATTATTTCTTCCCTCTTCTTTCTATTTACAGAAAAAATGAAGAAGGAAGAAGGTTGTTCTCTTCTTTCTTCTGCTTCCTTCTTCCTTATTCATTATTCCTTCCTTGTTCGTACTACCTGACTTCCTTCTTCTTACTTCTTTATTCGTTCTTTCTTATTCCTTCTTCTACGTTCATCTTCGGGACCAGCTATGGCAGCTAATGCACGAAAACAGATTTCCGGATAAACTGATACGGTTGATCAAAGCGACGATGGATCGGGTGATCTGCGTAGTTCGAGTTTCAAGGGTATTCTCGAGTCCCTACGAAAAGCGCATAGGGTTACGGCAAGGAGATGGTCTTTCGTGTCTGCTATTCAACATCACTTTGGAAGGGGTAATATGAAGACACGAGTGGTACGATTTTCATGAAGTCCGTCCAGTTATTAGGTTTTACCGACGACATTGATATTATGGCACGTAACTTTGAGAGGATGGAGGAATCCTACATCAGACTGAAAAGCGAAGCTAAACGGATTGGACTAGTCATCAACACGTTGAAGACGAAGTACATGATAGGAAGAGGCTCAAGAGAGGACAACGCAAGCCACCCACCACGAGTTTGTATTGGTGGTGACGAAATATCGGCCAGAATGTCGGACAGTAACCCGGTAAAAATGGTTCTCGACAACGATCCGACGGGAACAAGAAGGCGAGGTGCACAGCGGGCAAGGTGGATCGATCAGGTGGAGGACGATTTGCGGACCCTCCGCAGACTGCGTGGTTGGTGACGTGCAGCCGTGGACCGAGCTGAATGGAGAAGACTTCTATGTATAGCACAGGCCACTCCGGCCTTAGTCTGGTAATAAATAATAACGTTTATCTTTTGCTTTTTAACTTTTCGACCTTTTGTCTCTTTCGATGTTTTGTCTTTTCGACCTTATATTGGTGTCGCATAGTTGTTGATGGGTTTAAATATAATGAGAGGCGCACTGACAGCATTTTCCCCAGAAAAATCCACAGAAAATTTTCTACGGAAGATTCTTTTGATTTTCCCGAGAAATTCTTCCCCAGAAAATTCTCATGGTCATAGCTTGCACGGCAAATTCTTCAAAAATTTAACCGCGATTTTTTTTTTCTAAATTTATCTGAAAAACCCTGAATTTTCTCAGAAATATCATTAGAATTAGTAAAGTTATTTTATTAATATTTACACGGCAAATTTTAGAAATTTCGCCGAGAAATTCTTTTGAACTTCCCTTGAAGATCTATTGAGTTTCTATGGAAAATTGACTTGAATTTCTACAGAAAATGTTTCAGATTTTCTACGTGTATCATACTCTCGTACAAAACAAAACTGTGTTTTTTTTATTACATCCACATCGCAATATTCGAACTTACGCCATTCTATCAGAAAGGATTAAAATTAGTTGTTAGTTGGAACCAATTGAAAAAAAAATATCATAATACGATTGAAACCATAAAAACTAATTAGCGTTTTAAAGTGCGGAAAAAAAATAAAAATAAAGAAAAACAAATAGTGTATGTTTCTGAAATGTGCAATGAAAACAGTCAGCAAACCGAGAACAGAAGGAAGAATAGTGGGAAAAAAGATAGTTCTCAACCCTAAAACGACTAAACTGAAAACTAACAAAAAGAAGCTTTGGAATATTCTCCCCAAAAAGTGGTACCCCATCTAATCTTAAAAAATCGTACAAACTAATGAAAAAATAAAATAAAGAAAATATGCACACCAAAATAGGAAGATATCCGAGAGAGTGTAGCCTAAAAGCGGAATACCTCTTAACATCGTACGTGTCGACTAGTGCCATGAAACCGTTCGGGAAGGCAATCGCAAAGGAAACCATCGCGGCCAGTTCGCCCTCGCTCGATTCGTCCGTCGAGATGTCCAGGACCTTGGACAGCAGCACCCGGTGTTCGACGGCCAGCTCCAGCAGGTCGCGTTTGTCCCCTTTTTTTGTTGGTGCAATCGGGCGAAACAAGAATGCCGGCCATTGAAAGGTGGTTACGAACCAGAAAGGTGGGGAAAATGGAAGGGCAGGACTTACCGGTTTCCTTGTGCGCCAGTACACGTGTCTTCAGCTCCTGGGTGCCGGTGAAGGAGGTGATGTACGCGTGGGCGTGGGTACCCTTCACCGGTATGTTGAAAAGTTTGCCCGCCAACACGTTGGACGTGCCATCGAATCCACCTAGGGAATAAACACCGGAAACGATTAAACTTTTTTTTATTGAGTGCAGGGTCAGATAAGTTATTGCGCTTCTCCGGCTCCTGAATTTTCCAAATGTCTAAAACAATTATGATCGAACTGTTGTTTTAGACATATTAGAATCTTTTCGATCTGACATCAACGCATTAAACGCCAAGCCAAAGTTTCGTCTTCCATTGTCCCGTTCAAGTTACCCGCGTGCAATGTCATGCCATCGAAATGCCCGTTCGCTCATTACACATTCAGCACGACATGGAAGTGAGTTTTCTGCAACCATAATCTTTTCCCCTGGAAGGCAAGTCATCGAGCATAAAACTACACCATCGCATCGTCATAAGCGAACACGATTCCGACCGCGTCCAATGGCAAGACCACCTAGGTTATAGGGCGGTTTGAAGCGAGAGCGGAAACGGCAGGATATTCACTGAAATTATCGATCAATCTTTGCTAAATAGCGAATAAAACACGGGAAATTCCTGTCGCAGTGAAAATACAGCAGGACGGGTATGGAGCATCGCTTGTGCGGCAATCAAATGTGAGCTGTTTTGCAATTATTTCCATTTGTTACGGCTCATATTGCATGGTTGGGCGCTATGTTAGATAGCTTATGAATAATGGTGCTACCTTGGCTAAATGAGTTTCTTAAATGACACGTTTATTGAAATAACTTCTACTTATTTTTCTTTTTCTACAACTTCTATTGTCGTTTCTACAGTTATTATTTGAAGGCTTTCCTATGTCTGCCATTGCATAATTAACAGACCTCTTTATGTTTTCAAAAAGTATCAAAAATTCATCCGGCCAGCTCAGAATCACAATTCCTTAAGCACAAACAAGCCTTCTGTCAAATTTTCAGCTAATTCGAATGAAATTTCAAGGAGGCTTAATTCGATTTAGTGTTTTTGGACTATTTCCAAGTTTCCAAAAAAAAAAAAAATAGCAAAAATATAAACATCAAAAAATTACGGACATTGCGATTCATTTCGATTAAGTTCTGACCATGTTTTAGTGATTTTCAAGCTTTTAAGTGCGTAAGAACACTGTTTGTGTATCTCAAGGTAATATTTTAGTAGACATTAAGTAAGAACTACATCAACATTTTCTTCCCAAATTACGGTGAAGATGGGCGTGGCCAGGAGTAGTAATCCTCATGCTTTTGTAATGTTTGTCCTAGATTGAAATCAAGGATCACACTCACCTTGATTTCTGATAGTAATCTGAATGGAGATTTAAAAACTCAAAGGTGCAACCCAATCGAGTTGTACGCAAAGGTGACGTAAAACCACGTAGCTATACGAAATGGGTGGTGTTTATCATCATAATTTGTGTCTGCTTAACTGCTCGATGGTCAACTTAATCAAGAAGCCGAGTAGTAGCTCCCAGTTGGTAGACTATGTTCTCTAACCGTGGAAAAGGGATTAACACGACACGACACGCTGAAGACACTCGTCTGGCTTTCAGTATATATCACAATCCTAGAAGACACCATCCATAAAAATGTCCGAGAAAAAGGAAAAATAAACCTAACCAGAAGTTGCGCGAAACCAAACGCAAATATATCAATTGGCAACGTTCGGTTTGCACCCACAATAGAAGCGTACGTGTATCGTTTTCAATGACACCGGTGGCAGAATGAGAGGAACTTCAAGAATGAATTACACACAGTCCTTTTCAGGACTCAAACTATTTATCCAAGAAGAAGTATTGACCGTTGGGAAAAATCTTCACCCAGACAAACAGACTATTCGGCAAAAGTTTTTGAATTTATCCGTTTAAACGATAATAACGATTCTGAACAGATCCTTTATTTTAAACAATGCGCCATTTCAAACACTAAAGCAGCTAAACGAAATTTTCCACTTAGATGGCGTTTTTGTCGATTTGTCTGTCCTCGGCGGAAAATGAAATTTTCTGGCAAGATTCTTTGGTTTTGTTTCTGTTAGTCATTGGGAATGAAATCGATTTTTTCCGGGCCACCATTTTATACAAAAGAAGGTCAATCCGAGATGAATTTTCTTCCAAGTGCAAAACTTAATCATTTGGCGACGACAGAAAGTTGCCCTTCGGTAGCACCATTGGCGTAACTAGCCCCGATGCCCAGGGGGGCTATAGCCCCTTCATCTATTTTCTCTATTTTGAGCTTCTTTTCAAAAATTCTCAAACAATTTAAAACCTCATTCTATCTTAGTGGTAATGTGATGAATATCAGAACGTCGGCTCAGGAGGCATGTTTTTTTCTGTTGTAGCCCACAGTGTCGAAGAGCATTTGTTTACCAGCCGATGATTACTACAACGACTCAAATTGATAGCTATTGCTATTGCGACTAAGTGTTGTAGCCTCGGCTTGGCCCCGCACACTGTGACGGATCGCTGTCATATTCAAACGTTTCAGGGATCCCAATAAGATTCTGATTGGAATTCTCCAGGAATTCCGACGCGAATATTCCAAGAATGCCGATGGAAATGTTCCAGGAGCTCCAACGGAAATGTTCCAAAGATTCCGTCTGATAACCTCCAGGAATTCCAACGTGAATGTTCAGGGTTTTCGTAGCAAATGTTTCAGGGATGTAGAAGAACATCGTCGTAGGATTTCTAAGCAATCTATCAACGGATCCAGAAGCAAATCGTCGAGGAACAGTAAATTAATCCTCTAGGGATTCCGTAAAGAATCCTCCAGCGATTGCGAAGGGATGTTGAAGCAAATCGTCGAAGGATTCCGAAGTAAATCGTCGAGGGAGTCCGAACTAAATCTTCGAAGAATTCCGAAGCAAACCGTCGATGTATTCTGAAGCGAATCGTCGAATGATTGCGAAGCTATTCCTCGAGGGATTTCAAAGCAAATCGTCAGAGGATTCCGATCGGTGAGGTTTTCGAAACAAGTCATTAAGGGATTCCGAGGCAAAATGTCGAGAGACTTCGAATTAAATATTCTAGGGATTCTGTAGAAAATCGTCGACGTATTCTGAAACAAATCGTCAATGAATTCCGAAGCAAATCTCCAAACGAAACAAATATTCGAACGACTCTGGAGGAATACCGAGGCAATTAACTAGAGATTCTGAAGAGAATCCTTTAGGAATTTTGAAGGGTATCCCCCACAGATTCCCAAGGGTATCAACGATACCGAAAGGAATCCAGTGTGAGTTCTTCTGTATTCCGGATGGAATAATTCGATGATTCTGAAAAGAATTCTTCAGAGATTCTAATGAGAATTCTTCTCGTATTCTGATGGGAATTACTCCTCTCGGATTCTGATGAGAATACTTCTCGGATGCATATGGGAATTGTGGAGAGTATCATGCTGCTAGGCAAGCGGAGGTCTGCTGAAAATCTTTTACTCTTCTAGTCCGTGATGGTTGACCACATATCTTTGACTGCAAACACGATTGCTTTGATTGATATTTTGGTAGCTCTCCATTGTTGTTCATATGAAGCTTGCTTTGATGCCTTCAAATCAATTAGATATTGGCGAAAAAAGGTTGCATGAAGAAGAAAAAGTCGAAGGATGATATTTAAAAAAAATGCACCGGAGAGCATACGGAAATTATTTTAAAACTCTCAAAAATTCTAGGAGCAATTTAATTAAAAACGATTAGCGGTACGGGGTTGGACTCTTCTTATACGATGTATAAAGTGCAATATCACAAATTAAAATTCAAAATCGAAATGATGTGTTTTTACAATATAAAAAAAGTTCAACCCCGTACTGCAACCGTTTTTAAATATAATGCTGCCAGATTGTTTGAGGATTTTTAAAAAATATCCGTCTGCTTCCCGTGCCTTTTTTTTTTTTCAAATATCATCTTTCCCTTGCCCTTCTTCTTCTTTTTCATGGACCCTTTATTCCCCAATTGCCTTTACATAATTAACACCAAGTGCAATTTTAGTGCCACACAGGAATCTTTAGGGGCCCTCCTTAGCCGTGCGGTAAGATGCGCGGCTACAAAGCAAGACCATGCTGAGGGTGGCTGGGTTCGATTCCCGGTGCCGGTCTAGGGAATTTTCGGATTGGAAATTGTCTCGACTTCCTTGGGCATAAAAGTATCATCGTATTAGCCTCATAATATACGAATGCAGAAATGGTAGCTTGGCTTAGAAACCTCGCAGTTAATAACTGTGGAAGTGCTAATTGAACACTAAGCTGCGAGGCGGCAATGTCCCAGTGAGGGATGCAATGCCAATGAAGAAGACAGGAATCTTTCTCAGAAATGAGAAAAAAACTCAATTATCTGCCACTCATTTCATTATGACAGGGTGAAGATGCGAGATAACACATTTGTCTTCAAACTTTTTCAATAATTCGCTATGCTACATGTTGAAAACTGATATCACTGCTAACTACTTTGTCAAATCCTAGGGGGGGCTAATTTTTTTCTAGGGAGGGCTAAGACCCCCCTAGGTTCCCCCTTATTTACGCCAATGGATAGCACAATAACAAGCGCGCGTCGGAGGGAGATGATTCAATAGATACTAGAGCTTTCTTGCTGTATCCATTCCGCTGCCATCGCTCTGCGGGAAATCTTATTCGACCGCTCTCTGCAGAATCTCGATCAATCAATTTCTTATATGCAATAAAGTATGTCCGTTAGCCCCACCCCTTTGTGATCTGTTACGGGTGTAAATATGATGTGTTCGCAACCAACATTGCGAAAATATTTTTTTTTATCTTCCATCAAATCCCATATTCCCAAACCTCTTTGCGAACATCAAATCCTAAGTGCAAATGTGTGTGTGTGTGGTGCATGGCAGCTGCGTTCGCCGGCCGGCGATGGTCTAAGCCATAAGTTTCCCTCCACAACAACGGCAACACAGCATCGTGACGGCGTCGCTGACAGCTGGTTCGCGCCAATCCCAGAGCGGCAACCAATCACCGTCCAGATGAGAAGCGGAAGAGTAGGAATTCAGCTATAAAAATAGATGCCCTAAGCAGACATTGTCATTACAGTCCACACCTTTGTGCAATAAACATCGCGGATTTTAAATCGTGTTGTTTTTTCCTTCTCCAAACGAGCCGATATCCAAAGGTCTTTTTCAAGACCAGAGTTAATGAAATAATTTTCTTCCGAGGTTGAGCTATCACTCGTCGAGGCCACCTTCATCCGAAGGTTCCGCCAGTTCCTGCAATGGTCTAGGATCGGAAATTTTTTTTGTCCAAACGAACCGGATAGGAGACCACAACCGTGGTGCTTTTCCGTCGCTCCCGGCGACAGTGGTGGACGATCAGCCGATTGGTCCAATTCTGCTAATCCGAGCTAGCTTTTCCGTCGCTCCCGGCGACAGTGGTGGACAATCAGCCGATTGGTCCAGTTCCGCTCATCCGAGCCACTAGAGGATTCCAGCCGTGATTAGCTCAACTTCGAAACTGAGTTAATTGAAATAATTTTCTTCGGCATATGTGAGAAGGCGTCGCGGAAAGTTTGTTTCCAGTTCCGGTGTTCTACGAAGTGAATCCGTAAATAGTTCGCGTCATCGTTGTTACCGTCGCGAGTTTTAATAGCGACACAGACGTGTTCGAAGAAAACAGCAGTGAGGTGAACTCTCTTAAACTGAAGCGATTGATACCGGAAAGTTCTAGAACATTTGAGTAAACTTGTCCGGTCGTGTTTGTGTTTGACTGACGTAAGTAAAAGCGTGTTTTGGACTATTTTTCGATGCCTATGGAGCACACGCCAGTAAAAGTGAGTGAAAAAGTGAAGACGCCGGACCTGAAATCAATAATCCACTTGCGTAGCCAAGCAAAGGCAAAAGTTACTCGCATTCGGAAGGCGATCGAAGAGGCTGATGCGACTGGAAAATCATTTCTAAGACTATTTGGCACTCCATCACCAGGTCATGGCAGCGTGCCCTCCCGAGAGAGTCGAAGAGCAAGACCAGGGATACCTTGTTTTTGAAACTCACTACAACGAGACGTGTGTTCTTGTCGAACGAGCAGCCCAAGCATCTCGTTTTGTTCCCGTTGCACAACACCAGCCAACTGCTGAAAATCCACGAATCATTGTTCAACAGCAGCCATTGAAGGCACCGATTCCGACCTTCGATGGGAAACCAGAGAACTGGCCTCGCTTCAAAGCTATGTTTTCTGACGTGATGCGATACTCCACCGACTCGGATTGCATCAAATTGTACCATCTGGAGCGATCATTACCTGGAGCGGCTTCCGGTATAATCGACGCTCGCACCCTTAACGACAACAACTACACACACGCATGGGAAATTCTCGAGGATCGATTCGAGAATAAACGGGTCATCGTGGATACCCACATTCAAGGGCTGCTGAACCTCCGGCGGATGAGCCAAGAAAACCCGAAGGAGCTACGAGAGCTTATCGATGAAGTGACAAGACATATCGATGGGTTGGTTCTGATCGAAGATGAGCTGGATGGAATCTCCGAAAGATTTGTTTTCAACCTCGTGTCTGGAGCCCTGGACAAGACAAGCACTGGCGGAGCCAGCTATTGATTTTTGGTGGGGCACCACTAAGCGCAAGAACAATAGCCTTCGAGAACAATGGTGTGATTGCATCGCGTGGTGCCCCACCTCTGTCTCCGCCAGTGAAGACAAGGATCTTCTTCTTCTTATTGGCATTACATCCCCACACTGGGACAGAGCCGCCTCGCAGCTTAGTGTTCATTAAGCACTTCCACAGTTATCAACTGCGAGGTTTCTAAGCCAAGTTACCATTTTTGCATTCGTATATCATGAGGCTAACACGATGATACTTTTATGCCCAGGAAGTCGAGACAATTTCCAATCCGAAAATTGTCTAGACCGGCACCGGGAATCGAACCCAGCCACCCTCAGCATGGTCTTGCTTTGTAGCTGCGCGTCTTACCGCACGGCTAAGGAGGGCTAGACAAGGATAAAGAGTGGGAAGCAACCATCCCACATAAGGCGATACCAACCTACGATGACACCATAATCTTTCTCAAGAAGCGGTGTGCCATCCTCAAACGCTGCGAAGAATCATCGACATGTCCAATCAACGTGCGACCAACCGTTCCAATAAAGAATCAGCCTGCCAACCCGGTGAGAAGTTCTCAAGCCAAAATGTATGCTATCATTGGAAGTTCCGAGGCAACCTGCGAGCTGTGTCAAGGTGAACATCCCAACTTCAAGTGCGAGATCTTCCGTGCAATGTCCATTCCTGAACGTCATGCAAAGGTTCGAGAGCTGAGGCTGTGCTACAACTGTCTACGGAAAGGACATCCAAGTAGTTCCTGTGGTTTCCCGTACACCTGCCACAAGTGTCAAGGTAAGCACCACACACTATTGCACTTTGAAAACCCACCACATGTAAATGCACAACCCCTTAATATTCCTCCGGCAACCGCCCAAGCTCTTGATGTGAACCAGAATTCCCCTGTAACTACTACTCTCTCAGTAAACGAAGCTCCCCATTTTGACAACAGCCTCTTGATGACCGCTGTTGTAAATATTATGGATAGCAACGGTAAACTGCACACATGCCGTGCTTTTTTGGATTGTGGGCCCCAGCCGCACCTGGTGACGAAAAGGTTGATCAATGTGTTAAATCTCCCACGCGTTCCTGCCAAGGTCGAAATTGTTGGAGCCAATGCAAGGAAAAACACTCTTTCAGAAATGGTCAAGGTATAGATTAGTTCGAAACATTCTGATTTCCAAGCACAGTTGGATTGTCTCGTAACAGATCGAATCACAGGTATGATGCCATCCCGTAAGTTTAATACTCAATCATGGCTTCTTCCATCTGGACTACCAATCGCCGACCCAGCCTTCCACACTCCCGGGGAAATAGACTTGTTGATTGGAATTAAGCTATTTTTTAAGCTCCTTCTGCCTAGTCAGCTGAAAATCTCAGAACTTCCCGTTCTCCAGGAAACTCGCATAGGATGGGTTATCGCTAGTGCTGTTGTGCCTGGTTAGCAGCAATGCCATGCTGTTGTCCTAGCGCTATTAAACCCGCTTTCCTATGCAATGATAAGAACCAGATGAATAAACCCGATGTCGTTACAGACGAGGAATTGTCAGAATGTAGACCAGCTCGAATCGCAACACCAGTTGTTTATTCAGATACGCCTCCTTTCATGACAAATGTAATATGCTTCCAACAACCTCAGCAAATTGTCGGTTACGTTCAAACACTTGAAGCAAGCGACAAAGAAGCCTTGAAATCTGGACAAATTTTCCATTGGCTTGTTTCCATCAGCTCCGACGACCTTTTACATGTTGGTGATTTCATACATAATTCCCAATTTCTCTATGATGCCAAATACAGGGTGGTGCAACTCGACAAGAATCACATTACAGAGTCTCTCGTTTCCTTCCGCACTAACGAACGATCGCTTCACCCACCAATGGGCCATTTACAAGAAGGAAGTGTTAACCCTAAAATTCTTGCTGGCAAATCAAGAGTTTATTTCACTGCAGCAATCTTCGTTCGACTACAAGGACACACATTGAGGATCGGGAGCTCGTCACTGTTTGTACGAAGGCAAGGCTCTGGGAAACCGTGGGAAAGGGCACAAAGACGCACCTGAAGAAGATTATATGCAATGCTGCGTTGACCTACAAGGAGTATTGTTTCATTGGAGTTATCCGTCTAATGGCTATCATCCCTGGGCCTACCTTGGAAGATATCCCGGGTTACCGTTTGTCTCGTCGGAAACATCTTCAGCAACTGCAAGATAAAACTCCACCGGTCTATATCTTCATCCAGTATCTTAATTGCCCCCATTTCCATTCGAGTCAAAAACCCACAATCCAACAACATTTCTGAGCTTTACCTGGGGGGGGGGGTAAATGTTCGCAACCAACATTGCGAAAATATTTTTTTTATCTTCCATCAAATCCCATATTCCCAAACCTCTTTGCGAACATCAAGTCCAAAGTGCAAATGTGTGTGTGTGGTGCATGGCAGCTGCGTTCGCCGGCCAGCGATGTTCTAAGCGAAGTTTCCCTCCACAACGTCGTTGACAGCAGTGCGCTGTTTGGTTCGCGCCAATCCCAGAGCGGCAACCAATCACCGTCCAGATGAGAAGCGGAAGAGAAGGAATTCAGCTATAAAAATAGATGCCCTAAGCAGACATTGCCATTACAGTCCACACCTTTGTGCAATAAACATCGCGGATTTAAAATCGTGTTGTTTTTTTTCCTTCTCCAAATGAGCCGAAATCCAAAGGTCTTTTTCAAGACCAGAGTTAATGAAATAATTTTCTTCCGAGGTTGAGCTATCACTCGTCGAGGCCACCTTCATCCGAAGGTTCCGCCAGTTCCTGCAATGGTCTAAGATCGACCATGATGTGCACTCATAACGATTAACGAAGGTGCGTGGCTAATGGGATTAATGCATTAGATACAAGAAGGCTGCTTTCCAGCGCGCGCGAGGCATTTTGATCGGGATTCTATAGAGAGCGGTCCCAAAGCATGGAAGAGTCTGGAAATTCAGAGCATCCTGTGAAATTTTCTCGCAAGGTTTTTAAATTGGTTATTGGTTAATATGAAAATTTTTCATAATACAAAATATAATCGTTTGAATTCTGTCGGTCTGAGCGATGGTCGCCGGTGTGTGGTTGCTGTAGATTTTTTCTCTAAAGTAGCGTCTTTATCGATTTGGCTGTCGTCGGCAGAAAGTGAAATTTTCTGGCAAGTTAATTTGTTTTTGTTAGTCATTGGAAATAAAATCGATTTTTCCGGTTCATCATTTTATACAAAATAAAAGGTTGATCCGAGATTAATTTTCTTCAAAGTGCAAAACTGAATCGTTTGGCGACGACAGAATGTTGCCCTTCGGTAGCACAATCAAAAGCGCGCGTCGGAGGGAGATGATGCAATAAATTTGTTCGAATGGATGAAATCAATAACAGCAACTAAGCTACCACGGTGATGCTACCAAAACAGTCCATTTTCGCAATTAACTCTTTCTTTCCATAAAATGCTGGTCCTGAGAAGAACCAAACCTTTCCCCAGTGCGCTTTTCCAATAACTAACTGCAACCAACTTCGAGAGACGGGTGCTTAGGACCATCTTTGGCGGTGTGCAAGAAGACGGTGTGTGGCGGCGAAAAATGAACCACGCCCAACTCTACGGCGAACCCAGTATCCAGAAGGTAGCTAAAGCCGGAACGATGGGCAGGACATGTTGCAAGAATGCCGGACAGCAACCCTGCAAAGATGGTGTTCGCTTCCGATCCGGCAGGTACGAGGCGGCGTAGAGCGCAGCGAGCGAGATGGGCAGACCAGGTGCAAAACGACTTGGCGAGCGTGGGGCGTATCCGAGGATGGAAAGATGCGGCTTCGAACCGTGTATTGTGGCGTCAAATTGTTGATTCAGTGTTATCTGTTTAGATGTAAACTAAATAAATGAATGAAATGAATGAATGTTCCATTAACATGGTCAAGAAAAACAATACAATTCTCCCATGAACATATGACAAACTATAATTTGATCCATAAAACTTCAAATTTGCGTATTTTTTATCGTGATCCATAATTTCAGTAATATGATCCATAATTTTAGTCATATGATCCCCAATTCTGGCTATTTGATCCATAACTTTGTTCAAATGATCCATAGTTTTGGTGATATGATCCATAAATTTTGATCCATAGATTTTATAAAATGTGTGGATCAATTAATATAGTTTCATTGGCCTTCTTTCCAAGCATTATGGATCATATTATCAAAATTATGGATTATATAAACAAAATTATGGATCATATGACCAAAATTATGGATCATATAACTGAAATTATGGATCATCATCAGGATAAAAATTGCGCAAATATAGTTTTTTTGGATCCTTTTTCAAAGATTTATGGATCATAAAATTATGCTTTATGGAATCTCCCGAAATATTTTATGGATTTATGGTAGCGTTTTATGGAACATTCATATATTATTTACGGATCGCTTTTCATTTTTTATGGATCGTTTTTGCACATTGAACGGTGCAAAGTAAGGGCAGCTGTGAGAAACGATGGAAAGAGAAAGAAAAAACCCAGATTAATCCACCTAGCGGTGATGGTGCCTTTCTTGCCCAATAAGCTTGCCCAGACAACCAGAATGCATGCATAATAGAAATGTTTTTCTGTTATGCGATGCCTATGCACACAAATTTCATCGCTTACCAGTCGCGAAAACGCTTTTTGCGTACAAAAGTGGAGGCGATATATGTGTATTTCTTATCCGACGTTGCACGGCAGTGTATGCGATATGCACGATTTTCATGCACCCCCATGAAACGGCTGTCATCCACGAACAACTCGACTGAAGCCAAAAACATGGTGCTGCAACATGGTGCTGGATGTAAACATTGCCGGTTAAGCAATAAACACACGAAGTCAGAACAGTCGGATGCGTAAGCGGCATGTGTTGCATTGTTATTCAAATTATATTCAACGAGATGTCTCGAGTACTTATTCAAAAGGACGTATGTGATTTTGTAAACAAAGATTCAAACGTCGATTTGTTCGATCTGATAGCCCTCCCACGCAAACCATCACCACAGACAGGTAGAGGAAGCCTTCGGTTACCCGTTGGTGGTGTTGGTTTGCGTGGGAGTGCCATAAGATTGGATTAATCGACGTTTAAATCTTTGTTTACAAAATCACATACGTGCTTTTGAATAAGTACCCGAGATGTATTTCATTGCTGCGTGATTTTCGACGTTATTAATTGGCGCTTTGATGTTGCATGAAGCAGAAAGATGATATTTAAAAAATTTCGCACGGTAAAACATACGAGGATATTTTTGAAACTCTTCTCTGAAATTCTAGAGGCAATTTAATTAAAAACGGTAAACAGTACGGGGTTGGACTTTTCTTATACTGTGTATTAAGTATGATATCACAGAATAAAAATTGAAATTGAAATATTGTGTTTATTGTGCAGTAGAAAACAAGTCTAACCCCGTACTGCTTACCGTTTTTAATTAAATTGCTTCTAGAATTTTGAAGAAAAGTTTCAAAAATTTTTTCGTTTGTTTTCCTGTGCGAATATTTTTGATTATCATCTTTCTGCTTCTTCTTCTTCATGCAACATCAAAGCGTCAATCGCCTATGCTCTCGCGGCGGTATGAACGGAGCTTAAAATAGGAAAGGCAACACTAGCGCCACCCAATCGGTAGACTGCTTCAAGAACTACATATCATTTCAAGGGGGTGTTTTCATGCGAGTTTGTTCGTTATGCAACGTACACACCAGTCAAGCAGTTCGACGAACATTGACTCCGCCCCCACGAAAACGCTTCGGTTGCTGCTTTGTTTGAACGTGTGTGAAGTTGTTCGAACAACCTTTTGACAGTTGGCGGCTCGGTTGGAAAAAATTAAAACGGTTTGATTTTGGTTTGAGTTGTCGGGGGTGGAGTCAAGGTTCGCCGAACATGTATGAGCATTTGTAGTGAAGTTGCACAAACCCCCATATATTTTTTGATTGTTGGTGCTCGAGTTGGTGCTTCGGTCGTTCGTGTGTGATATTGTTGGTCGAATAAATTGATTGTTCGTGTCGCTGTTGGTAAAACTTGATGGATGTTTGAATAAACGAAAGGTGGAGTCAATGTTAGTCAAACTGCTTGACCGTGTGTACGTTCCATTATACATTGCGATGTAGTTTGTGATAACAAACTCTGTTTGACAGATAATCCGATTTCATTTGAGTTTGTTTGCAGGGATATGCGATGTCAACATATGAAGCTGGAATAAACTCGCAAAATAGCCTCCTGTGCGGGAAAGTTTATAAATAAACTGATGAGCTTCGCACCACAATGCGATTTTGATGAAATTTGGATCGGTAAACGATTTTAATCGTACATTCTTATGCGACGTGTGGTTGTCTGGGTGATGTACAGGAAAGGCAAAACAGTTACACCGTATAATATTATGATAGAAAATTTACACTAGTAGACGACAGATGGCGCTGCCAAAAGTTTCTCGAATTTCCTGTGTTCGAATTTTGACTTTCGGACAATTTCAAATGCGTGCAAAACGAGCATCTTCATAGTACGATGAAACTCTCAATGGGAGTAAGCCACAGATAAGCTTTTAAAATATTCATAGATGCAAGGCATTTTTTTATAACACATTATTGTTCTATGTGACTATGTCTCATCACTATTTTAATATTATCTATTTTTTGCAATTCAAAAGTGATCAACAGCGTTTTAGTCTCTGTCGGATGCAACTTGTTGCAAGAAAATCAGTTAAAGTTTCTTTGTGAAAATTTGGGTAATGTTTTTTATGGCATTTTGTGCACACACACACACACTCACACACATTCACACACAAGAACAAATGGACAGACAGACATTTGTTCAGCTCATCGAGCTGAGTCGAAAGGAAGGAGGAAGAAGAAAGAAGAGAGAAGGAAGCTGGAAATTGAAAGAAAGAAGAAGGAAGACGAAATAAAAAATACAAAAAAGAAAGAAGGAAGAAGAAAGAAGAAAAAAGGAAGAAGGCAGAAGAAAGAAGGAAGAGAGAAAAAGGAAGGAAGATGAAAGAAGAAAGAAAAACGAAGGAAGAATGAAGAAGGAAGACGGAAAAAAATTTAAGAACGCAGAAGGAAAAATTAAAAATGGAAAAAATAATAAAGAAGTGACTTCTCATTTTTTATTTACTAATTCTCATTTGGCTTATTGGCCATTAAGCCTAATGAAAGTCGGACTAACGGCCTGATACCTTTCAACGGATCTAGTCAATTTGTTTCGAGGACGATGAGAAATGCGAAGTGAGAAGTGGGAACTGGAAAATGGGAAATGGGAAGTGGAAAGGAAGAAGTGAAAAGTGAAAAGTGGAAAGTGAAAAACGAGAAGAGAGATGTGAGAAGTGAAAAGTGAAAAAAGAGAAGTGAGAAGTTAGAAGGAAGAAAACGAAAGTAGAAGGAAAAACGAAAAAGAAAGCAGGAAGAAAAAGTTAAAAAAGAAAACGAACGAAGAAGGAAGAAAAAGTGAAGAACGAAATTATTAATTAAGAAGGAAAAAGACGAAGGAAGTAGAAGTAGAAAAAAGAAGTATGAAGAAGGAAGAAAAAGTAAAGAAGAACGAAGAAGAAAGAATTATTAATGAAGTAGGAAGAATAAAGAGAAAAGAAGAAAGAAGGAAAAGAAAAGAACTGACTTCTCACTCCTCATTTACCAATTCTCATACGGCCTCATACAGCCCAATGACCTAATACCTTCCAACAGAACTAGTTAATTTGCTTGTTTCGCGTATAATATAAACATTGTCGATCGAACATTTGAAAAAGTGACACATCTGCACACTCGCCTGAAACATAAGGTAACAATAGTTCTCCCCTACAATAGACGGAGTTGCCTTCGAAGTGCTCGAGGATTCGTCTATCTTGGGTCCTTAATAACGGCTTATAATAATGCTGTCCAATGAGCAGCTCGAAGTAGCTCGAAGTTGGTCCTGTCACGCTCATGCCCGTTTGTTGACAAAAAAGAACGAGCAGGACGGGAACAACTTCGAGCTACTTCGAGCTGCTCATTGGACAGCACTAATGATGTTAGTCGTGAAATACGAAGGTGGCGGTTCATTTGTAGAAGTCGGACCTCACGGTGTATCTATGGGAAAATATTATTTTTCAAAAATCAGTATCTCTGAAACACCCACCACGCAAAAGTATATGCTCTCCTCTTTCATATAGTGGGTAAACTAAAATGTTCTATCGAGGGATCTAAAACTATTTTTTTTCACAATTGCAAACTCAATAGAAATCTCAAATTACAGCCGATTTAACCCCCCAAAAATGTATGGAAAAAAAAAACCCTGATAGAGATCAGCCTCTTCGGACAAACACACCATGACCTATTAAGGGCTCCAGAAAAAAAAATGCCGCTTTGCCGCAGTTAGGCCGATTCAATAAACAAATTATATCCCCCCTCGAATTTGCCCAAAAATGATATTTTGCGGGGGCAACAAAAAAATCGGTAACATTCTTTAACAAATCCGATTACTTGTCATAAGACGAGTTTGTACAACCCCATTTAAGGTCACTCCTGACGGAATCCAAGATTAAAAGTGCTCGCGTTTTCGGGGGCACACCAATCGATTCAGAGGCGGCGCACAACTGTCATTTTTGTTAATTTAGCTTTGCTGCATCGCAGCATGCGTGAAATAATAAAAATGACAGTTGTGCGTTGCTTCCGTATCGAGTGGTGTGCCCCTGAAAACGCGAGCACTTTTAATCTTGGATTCCGTCAGAAGTGACCTTAATTCCACCACTTAATTGTATCTTGACAGATACGTACTGTCGTCGAGTCAAGTACGAGACACTGGAGACGGCCTTACTGTTGAGGTCGAAATACGTAGTCCGGATCTCGCTAATTCGGAATTTTCCGGATTAAAAAGTATCAACACCCATTTAAACACATTAAGGTTCCCCAAACACACGCGATGCGACAGTCGCGACGCGATTCTATCGCTTGGCGACAGCGATTCTGTCGCCGTTGGTATGGAAGCGTAAATAGAACATTGCCTGCAGCGAACCAACGATAGAATCGCGGCGACTAGTTGTCGCCGTCGCGGCGATGAAATCGCTTAGGTCTGGGGGAGCCTTTATGCTGTCAGTTTCCAAACTTGTGCTGTGAGGTTGTTTTGGTTCATTTGTATGGATTTGACAGTCACATTTAGAGATGTCGAAAAATCCCGATTAATCGATTAGTTACTAATCGATTACTCTTGATTCTTGTCGATTATTGAATCGATTATTCATTGTATAGTAATCGATTCAAAATTAATCGATTATCACAACGATGAATCGATTAATCGAAATAATCAAATAATTTTCGACATCCATATGATGTCGTAAAATTCTGATGAATCGATTAGTAACTAATCGATTACTCACGATTCCTCTCGATTATTGAATCGATTAATCGTTGGGTAATAATCGATTCAAAATTAATCGATTATCACAACGATGAATCGATTAATCGAAGTAATCGATTAATTTGCGACATCTCTAGTCACATTAACGAGAGAAATGTCGAACGTCCGGCCATGAATTTGTTCGATCAGCGGGGGTATACTGAAGGGTAGACGTACCAGTCGTGGCTATAGCACCAGTAGTTACACTAGTGCATTATACACCAAGTGGCACAGCATATCACCACAACATGTTTTCTGATTAGTGAATCATATTCATATGACACGATAACACCTTTAATCTCCTCCAAATGGAACAAGATACAATTGTAAAAAATGCTTTTGCTTAATTTTTGTCATCCTTTGCACCAGTACTAGTGGTCTCATTATAACCAATCTCATAAGAAAACAACGAGTTTGCCATAATAGGAACCAAAATTATGAATAGTGCCACAACTGGTACATGCGTTCTTATTATGGATTAAGCAATTTTGGGTACTATCGCGAATTTTTATGCGGTTTTTACATTTGTTCAAAGGCGCAGGAAGGGAATCCTTTCGCTTGACATATCAACATTACCTACATGCCTTTTATTTATTTATTTATGGCGACGTTTGGTACACCCACCCTAAATGATATTTCTTTACTTACATTTGTTGCCTATTCTAATGTGCAGTCATTATAAAGTCAAGCACGAGAAACGCACTACACAATTTGAAATCTAGTCCACGATTGCGTGCGATGCCATACTTTTTAAAAATATTTCCAAATGAATGTTAAATTTTTCTTATAGTAAATCGTTTCGAGCAACTTTCTGATATTATTAGTTGGAAACCTCATTCGGAAGTTTTTCTTACTGTCTGACTCCCTACTGTTCCACTAACTACATAATTTCAGTGGTGCTCATGAATAATTTGTACAGGGAAGCAGGCACATTTCCGTCCGACAATAAGAACGTGTTTTGATGAGTTCAAACATGCACGACTTGCATGGCACAGAAAGAGCGCACCTCGCCTTGTCAGCGGAAAGTTTTGATGATATATGTAAATCGCTTTCTATAGTTGCGTCTGATTTGTGCCTTCAGATAAATCATCCGTATGCAATGAAGTGTTCGAAATGGAACTACATTGTGGGTAAAACGCTTCCATAAATTTACGGAATTTTGAGCGCAGAAACAAGCGCCATAAGTTCCCCGATATGACAACTACCGAATTGTTCGAAATAAATCGTGCACCGTCATTGGCATTGACTTACAGGTTCATGAATTTGATATCAAACAAGCAAGGTTCCATATCGCATGGAAACCGATCAACATGTTCAACGGCCGCAGTCGGCCCCTTTCCGCACCCCGCTGAAATAAACAACTGCATTGTCAAGGTGCTTCCTGACTTGGAACTTTGTGTACCGATTTATTCTCGATTTAGAGACGGCAGTTTAGCATACATAGTGCATCGATGCAGAAATTGCACCAATTTTCGGTGGGTACGCTAGTCGTCAAGGATTCAAAACGATTGCCAAGGTTAGGCTCAGAATCTTTGACAGTTTTGACGGGCGTGGAACAAGTGCAAGGCTCTCGCATGATTCAATTTTTTCGTAGGTTGTGTTAGGGAAGATGGCCCAGTATGGAAAATTTCTATATTTTAGAGGGAATATTTATTTTAATCTTTGAGGATCCTCTCGACTGGACCGGAGATCGAATTCATTATCTTCGGCTTGGTAATATTGCGTCTTTACCATCTAGGCAATCAGTGTCATCCTTTTTTTTAAACATGTTTTATGTAAGTAATTTATTCCAAATGGATATTCTTGCAGTAACGTTGCCCAAACGATTCAAATTAATCGGCTGAACTATTTGAACAAATTCATCAAAACTGTTTTATCACAATAACTGTACAGGTGATTTGTGCCATTTTCCCTCAAGTTTTCAGAGATTGATCAGCAGATTTCCGCACTGTACCTCCCAGGGAGCGCTTCTCCATTGGATTGATGAGGCAGTTTGATTGGTATCGCGTGATTTTCCGTATTTGGATCCCATACGGGTGATACGACACGAATAAATCGTCAGACATTTTTCACATTTTTGCCGCAAAGCGACAGGCAAACGAACGATGAGCCGAACCAAACACTTTTACACCCGTTTCGACATTGTTTTACGATTGTTTCACCAAAAACGGTGATTTGTTACGTTACGACTTACCGATGTAGGCGTACTTGGATGCGGAAAGACCTCCGTCGGGCCCTTGCGCTCGTCGGAGGCCGAACTCGAGCAGGTTGATGTGCCGCCCGGCAACCATGCGATACCGAGCCGCGTTGGTGGCCATCAAGCTATTCGGAGGCGATGAAAAAAGAAGGTGAACTTGAATTATTTTTCTGTCGGTTATTTTCCGAGCTACCCACTTACCTAGCGTAATTCACTAAGGTCAACAGGGTTGTCTCCAGTAATTGCACAATAATCAGTGGACCAGCCACTTTGATGAGTGGGACTCTGTGGAGATAATTATCGCCAATCAATGATCAATTTGAATTGATGTACTTCCGTTTATCCAATTACCTGGGAAATGCAACCGAGCCCTCCTTTAGGGCGAACAGTGTGACATCTTTTGCGGTTAGCTGGCTGAGATATTCGAAAAACTCCTCCTCAATTCCCTGTGGGAGAGCATGTTTAAGGTACTCTATGTCTGAAGCCGGAATAGAAAATAAGGCATGAGAAATCCGAAATTGGCTCAAACCGTAGGGGAGCTTACCTGTTTCCGAATAGTGGAAACTTTCCATGAATTTCAGACACTCTTCTAACCCGGCAAAGATTGTGAATTCGCCATTAAAAGGGTTGGTTCTGAAAAACAAATCAAACACGGCCTGATCGTCTATTTTTCCCGACTTCCAGTATGCGTAGGCCATCGTTATCTGGTAAAGATCTGGAACGAGAATAATGAAATGGATAAAATTACTTTTTTATTGATAGCGAGAAGATCGTTAGAAATATTATTTAAAAAAATATGATGACTCTCAAATAGTGTTCAGGGTTAGGAAATAAAAAATAAATATTAAAATAACAATCACATTTGTTAAGAAAAGTTTTGGTACGTAATGGAATTTTGCTGATATTTATTTGTAGCCCGCAAATTGGCGTTACTAACCAAAAAGACATATTTTTTAAATAATTACACATCATTCTGTTTTTAAGCGTCATATTGCTGATCATGTGACTTCCATATGCTATCAAAATCAGTGCAAAATGTTCCAAAACACAAAGATTCGAAGAATAATTGTTAATTCACATGCTGTAAACATTTTAGATGACTGCAGAATTGAGTCAACGTAAATTGCGTAGAAACATTATTCTATATACCGAAATACGGGGGAACTTTGATCGCGGGGTAACATTGATCAGTTTAATCATTATCAAAAAATGAATAAATTTTTGTTTTCCGTTATTACAAATTTTGAAAAATAAAATCAACATGAATTTTTTAACTCACAACAAGCTGCCAAAAGGGCCCTCCTTAGCCGTGCGGTAAGACGCGCGGCTACAAAGCAAGACCATGCTGAGGGTGGCTGGGTTCGATTCCCGGTACCGGTCTAGACAATTTTCGGATTGGAAGTTGTCTCGACTTCCTTGGGCATAAAAGTATCATCGTGTTAGCCTCATGATATACGAATGCAGAAATGGTAACTTGGCTTAGAAACCTCGCAGTTAATAACTGTGGAAGTGCTAATTGAACACTAAGCTGCGAGGCGGCAATGTCCCAGTGGGGGATGTAATGCCAATGAAGAAGAAGAAGAAGCTGCCAAAAAAGCACTCAAAATAATAATAACTAATAACAAACTAATAATAAAAAATTAAGCTCGTACCAATAATTGTGTGATATGTAATGTTATTGTTTTGATTGATTTATATTTTTTGTTTCAAAATTTTGATTTTTGTTGTTGAAAACCCAGATAAATTCCACTAGCGGCGATGATGCCTTTCTAGAAACAATCCATGAACATCGCCTCAGCGAAAGGGATTCCAACTATAATTGCCTACTTTAAGCCGTTTACAGACACTTGCTTTATAAATAAATGATTGAAATGTTTGATGATCAAAGTTAGCCCAAATTGAAATGAAAAAACGCGACAAAAAGATTTTTAAAACAAATTCAAAATTATCAAATAATTTAAAAAATACGAAAAATGCCACGATTTCACTTACGGGGAAATTTTTCACAAAAAATAAAAAAAATATGATCAACGTTCCCCCGGATTACGGTACCCTACTTCGCTACTTCCGCAATCATATGTGCTATCATACACCTGACCAGTCTCAAGGGAACATTTATAGGCCGCACGCTCTCCATTATCTGCGGACAATTTATAACATGCATACAAACCATATATCAAGGAAATTCATTCTTTTTATGAGGTGCAATAATGGCACTCTCAACCATTTAAATATGAAGGTGCTGATAAGTGATTATGGCTGAATCTTCCAACCGGCTCAAAGTCGGTCAAATCTTAATAAAGTCACAACCTCCCGATCAGGCAGCAGTGCAATGTCCAAGCAGGGAACAGACCGAAATAGACCGCCATAGAATGACGAACAAAGTTTTATCAGCATGGGATCATCATGAATAGGGGTTTGTACTTTATTTTTGTTACGATAAAAAAATGAATAAGCACAGTATCTTTCGGCTAATAGAATTCCATTGTATTACTAAATGATTAAATACTCATAAATGAGATCCGGACCTAAACAATGGGTCTGTGAACTGTGACAACGAGAGAGCGAAAGGTACTCGATGATAAGATAACAATTTTGCTGTTGTATTGCATATTTTATGCTTGTAACTTGTGATTGTGCTTTTACTCCTTGTAATAAATCGGTACTACGACCTTCGCACTAGATCTTGAAACTGGTAAATAATAGTCCGTTTCATGAACAATCTAACTGTTTGCAAACAGTTAATGTCTGTTATCAGTGACGAACTGGATCAGTGAAGTATTATCAATTACCGAAGTGGTTAGGGAAAGGGCAGGTATTCCCGGTAGAAGTTTCATTCCTGGGCAAGGAATTCTTTTTGTTAAAAAAATTATTTTGAGCTTTTTAATGTCTTCACTTGTCATAAGACGAGTTTGTACAATCCCATTTAATTCCACCACTTAATTGTACCTTGACAGATACGTATTTCGACCTCAACAGTAAGGTCGACGAGACACTGAAGACGACCTTACTGTTGAGGTCAAAATACGTATCTGTCAAGGTACAATTATGTGGTGGAATTAAATGGGATTGTACAAACTCGTCTTATGACAAGCAAGGAATCCTGGCACAACCTGAAAAAACCAATGATAACGAAAACATCTAAAACTTCACCGTAATAATGCTTTCTGATGACTTGAGAATTGAATTGATGTAATGTGAAATTTATGATGAAGTATAACTAGTAGATATAATAGTCCAATAAAGCAATGCGCAATACTATTCCCGCGAAATTTACCTGCGTTTAATATTACTTAAGAAGATAATTCAATATAGCAGCTAATAATAGTTTGTAATTTTTAAACTAAAAAAATAGAAACTGCTAGGGGCTTACTAACTAACATGCAATATAACACCTCTTATGAACAGACTCGCCTCGATGCGTCAACATTGTAGTGGAATAATTCCCGTGCAAAACCGCACATTATCTCTTGTAAATTATTTTATTACATGTTGAATTTGACTGAGCTTTGAGCTCTCCTTCTTGCCTTATCTTGACATTGTTCCTATTAAATAGAGTAGACATATGGTTAACGATCCGGTTATTGTGTACAACACTTGTTAGTTCGAAACCATGTAGGGTAACCGGAGTTAATATTAGCCCAGGATGTAGCGTTGACTCATCACGCAAATTAATCAAGATAATACATTGTTTTGTAGAGAGATATTTTCGATGGCTTAAATGGTCGGGTTCAGCCAAATCACACCAAGCGCCAATGAAAAATTTCCAATTTTATCGCCAAAGTTTTCGTGTAACAGATTCACCTCACCACAAATCACATTGGATATCGTTCAACGCCATAACTGAGGATCTCCTACAACAAATGTACGTATGAATTGACATGAAATACTTTCCGTTTTTCTTTTGCGAACGAAATATCACAAGTAAGTCAAAAAGCCGCTTGGTTCGGTTTGGCTGAACCCCGACCAAATAACAGATTGTACACAATTTTTGTTGTTTTTGACTACTTGGCGCAATAACCAAAAGTAAGCAAGCCGTCTGGTGGCAGCTTCATTATATGACAATTTACAACGATAAATGTGAGCAACCACAGCATCAAATTCTAACGTTTGAGCCATATACCCTAGTCGCACTGTAGACAAAGTGTTAGCCTCGTTTTTTGATGGAATGATGCAGGGTGAAGCGAATTTGCTGCGGACGACATCAGCCTCATTGGAAGCGATCGCGAGGCAGTAATGGGGGCTTTTGTCTTACTGAAGAGTGCGATGACAAAGAAAAGTCAACCAAGATTGAAACATGGTTACGGGCGGAGACAGAGCTAGGCCTAGCAGTGTTGGTGATGAGTGAGTGCTTTGCGATGCATTTAAATTAATTGCAGAATATGTTTATTAGGGTGGTTCAAAAAATCGATTTTGCTCCACAGTGCTCATCTGATTCTTTACCATGTTCTGAGTGTCCTCTGAAAATTTGAGCTCATTTGGATTGAAACTGATTTAGCACAAGCCGTTTCAAGTTTGCATGCAAATTAGTATGGGAAAAATTATTTTTTCATTATACTGTTAATGACGCTTCCCCATCAAGCGCATGTTAAAAGAAAACCTACATAGCTAAAAGGAATACTCAACAGCTTTCACTCAGTGAAAAACGCATCTCAATTAATCGTTCCAATAATTAGTAATCGAATTTAATCTAGGTATACCGTGGTTTTCTGGAGCTAATTGCATAACTCATCAACAGGCAACATTGCTGCTCGTGGCGCGAAAGATAGCACACACAAATTCAGGCTACTATGTTGCACTGCACTTTTCAGTGATGCCCTCAAAGAAGTTTAACGATCATGACTAAAGATTCGCAACCTGTCTTAAAATCGATTACTAATTATTGGGACGATTAATCAACATGCGATTTTCGTTGGGTGAAAGCTGTTGAGTATTCCTTTTAGCTATGTAGGTTTTCTTTTAACATGCGCTTGATGGGGAAGCGTCATTAACAGTATAATGAAAAAATAAATTTCCCCATACTAATTTGCATGCAAACTTGAAACGGCTTGTGCTAAATCAGTTTTAATCCAAATGAGCTCAAATTTTCAGAGGACACTCAGAACATGGTAAAGAATCAGATGAGCACTGTGGAGCAAAATCGATTTTTTGAACCACCCTAATGTTTATCTCGGAACGCGAATATTCAACCGTCTAATAGCCTATTCAGATTACGCCATTAATGACATAATAATTGGCGTTTCAGGGTAAATACGCTTTATGATGTCATTATTTACGTAATATTCCATACATTTTGCGCTGTCAAAAGATACCCGCTAAAAAGAATTTATTACGAACAATTATTACGAGAGAGCTTTCGTTCTAACTGGAATGCAGGGAGAAATTCAACAAAACAAAACTGACAAGCGTCACGCTCTCTTTGCCAGAGAGAAAATTCTCTCTGTTTTCATTTCGTTTCGTAGTTGACAGTCATGCTCTTTCTGTCGCAGCAGGGTCGAATGCATGTTAGATGGAAATCTTCTGAGCGCTGAAGAATAACTCGGATTGTGATGGTTTTGTGGAAAGCATTTTATATGATGAAAAATAATGATGATAATTATTTATTCTCCACTTATTCAACATGAATTGTTTAAAAACAGATGCTCTCTAGAATTAACATGAAGTATTTAACTTAAACCTAGATTTAATAGAACAAATCGAATAAATTTTCAAAGTTCAAGGGCCAATGCGGAAGACAATTTAAAACGTAGGAATGGTTGTAAAACGAATATATTTGATGAATAAACATGATTTCATAAATTGTTTCAATTCTGCTCCTTGAATGGCTTAATATACTTTGGATTTCAACATTTTTCACGTGGGACAACTGTACGATTTGAATGGGATGTATATATAAAGTAGAATAACCTTAAATAAAACATGGATTGGTAATGCATTAATTCATCCAAAATCCAGTTTAAATTATATCATATTCACACGATTCGATTTTGTTAGAAGCTGTATCATTGATTGTCGAGTAGAACGCAATGGTTCAGTTTCCATTTTTGAAAAAAAATAAATTGCTGAGTTACCCTTCATACATGGAGATACTGGTGGAAATACATTTTAGTTCGATAATATTTCTTGAAAATTGGTCCAATAGTCCTTTTTTTATTTATTTGTGAGAATTCCCAAAAGTATCTAAATTTTTCTATCAAATCTCCGTTCGATCATAGTACAGAATCAAAATACTTTTTAAACTTAAAAATAAATTGAGGAATAGTCTGATTCCCCGAAGAACGGCGCACCCAACTAATGAATGTAGCTTCGCTCATTATTCTTAATGAGAGCTTCAAATATTCTTCGAAAATCCCTTTTCATATTTTTTTTTCGTAGAAACTTTGTTCAGAAAAAAATGTTCGATTGTCGCCACACAAATGCTTGATTTCGCAAATTAAATTCTAAAACTCTCCTTGAATTCAACCCTGTATTAGCGTGAAAATGAGGAAACATGGAAACGTCAAGATATATTATCTTGCTGCAGTCTGAACACCTCGTAATAATTGGATACCCTCTCACTTAACAAAGTCATATATAGCCCAATCTGAATAGGCTATAAGACGATTTGCCCTGCTTCGTTTTGTTTCGCTTCTGTCCGAACCGGTGCAGTCCGTTCGGTTCGATGCGCCGCAAGCACTGCTTGTTTTTATACACAGAGAATCTTGCGGTGGACCAAAAGGTCCGAAACTTACATCGATCTGATGTCCGTGTTGGGAATGCTTGAACGGGATTGGTTGGTTCTAAATTTTTTTCTGAGTAAGACAAGAATTAAAATTTTCAATAGTTTATCGCGAATAATCTTGAGTTTCAATAAAATTGACAAATTGCTGGAGCGTTTTCGAGTCGATTGATATATCAATCTCCAAAATCCATCGAAAGATGAGTGCGCTATTAACGTTTAAAATCTTACATGATTTCGTGACGGTTCCCAATTTAAGATTCTGATTTGACACCCAGTACCTTCGGGTAAGATGTTGTCCAAATGTGAAACTTATTTTTTTTTATTCACGGCAGATGGCATTGCAGAAAAATATTGGCATTGAGCAATTCGCACAAATTCGTAGATGGTATAAACCTGGAGATGCATCACTTCCATCCGTTACCACAGATATTGATTTGGGACTAATCACTATTTCTTATATTGAAGCAATGCACTCTCCAATAGACGAGAACTGTTCTGGCCACGTACTTGCGAATGCTGAGGAAGGGGAAGGATAGTTAGTTGGACGCCTACTTAAGAAAGATGCAGAGAACTCATAGGTGCCACGGGAGGTTTTTGGAATTTTTGATGTAGAAGATTATAACTATAGGAATCGCTTTGGGAGAACGTTAAGCACAGAAAGAACTAAAATAGAAATACAAATTAGGAAATGAACGAACTTGAAATTGAACCCACGACCTCCTAATTATAAGGCAGAAGCGGTAGCCACACCCAAGTAACAATTTCCATGCTTCTTGGATTTATTTAATTCTTATAGCGGATTTATAATAGCAATAACCATAGCTAGTTGCTCAGTTTTATTGTCGATCTTATTGCTATCAATGATCTTCTCATAAATATGCTGAAAAAGCTTAGAACGTCAAACGCCTATTGACCTTATGAGCAACTCTACAGTTTTGATGGAGAGCGTGATAAATCCTATTATTCGATCAAAACCTAAATTTTTGGTCGTAATGTGGTGAAATGAGTAACCCCAATAAGAATATTTGCATATCAACGAGTTTATAAAGGTGTTTAATAAAAACAACATTTTTCTAATCGAAATTTATGATGGTCATATTGAAAATGGAGAACCATTTTCAAGTCGGTAAAATTTATCACTGACATGCATGATTAGATAATGTTTTCACCGCGTAAAACACTTTTTTGATCATTGATTTCCATTAGAAAAATATTGGGGAGAAATATCAATATATTCAAGGGAGATTAGGGATATTGCTGTTACAAGTATTACAAATTTATTGGCCAAAACAACATTATTTTGAGAGCGCGTGGTGTTCAATCTTACTTTTTTCCTAGTTTTTACCATGAAATTGAACGCGCACTTCATTTCGATGGAAGCACATTGTAAAACAATCTGAAAATAATATTATTTAGCAGTCATCCTCATCATGATTTTCATCAACATTTTATGTTGTTATTATTTTTCTGCAAAGTTTTGTTTCCCTTTTTTTCAAAGCAACATTTTTGACAGCTGCCGCAGCAAAATTCCTTTTTTTGCAGGCGGTTTAAAAAGGATTTCTAAATACTCTTATAACAGGTTTACAGTGGTTATCTAGAGAGGGCCACTTGGCCATATCTTACACTTATAGTGGTCATCAGAAGGTTGTCGTGTAATATTGGGTTTTATTGTTAGATCTTATAAATTGATCTTGAAAACCATCCCTAGAGCGGAATAAAACTTAAAATGTTACTTGGTACAAGACCTTTCGCCGGCGGCGGTGTGGCGGCGTCATGCCATAGGTGATCGGCGGCGGCGCAGCGGCATGGGTTGGCGTGGGCTAATTTTATGTATAAAAAGTTTTGAGGATTTCTTCGGAAGCTTCCAGGAGCTGCCTCGTAAGTTCCTCCTGCAATTCCTCCGGAAGTTCCTCCAGGAATTTCTCCGGAAGTTCCTCCGGTAGTTCCTCCGGGAATTTCTCCGTGAGTTCTTCCGGAAGATCCTCCAGGAATTCCTCCGGAAGTTTCTCGGGGAATTCCTTCGGAAGTTCCTCCAGGAATTCCTCTGGAAGCACCTTCGGGAATTCCTCCAGAAGCTCCTCCGAGAATTTGGTTTCTTATTGCCATAACTGCCACTTATTAACAACTCGTTAATATCATAGTAATAAATCGTAAGGTACATTCAAGTAATTTTGGAACCTTATTAAAACAGTTGGAATTACCAAACAAGTATTACATTTATTTAAACTTGTTTTAAAATCATTTGATGAACTACCAAGTACAGATTTCACTTAATAAATAGCACTTAATCATCAAAAAAAAAATAATCCAGTAGTTAATGAAAAATTATATTCCATCCTGAAAGATATATGCATCCTCATCCTGAATAGGAGGCTGGTGAGAATGGTATCTGGTCGGTACCGCTTTCATTCCTTGTTCACCTGAGAAATAACCAGTAGTCAGATAAACATTCTTATAATCAAACAAACTGTTCTACCTACCGTTTTCAAAATAACTTTACCAGAAACGTATCTGATAAACAAGTTAATTTCTTCCTGCTTCGTCGTGGTTGGACCGAAAAAAAAATTCAGCTGTCGATTTGTTATTGTTAGCGACAAACTCTAATATTACTTATTTACTACCATCAATCATAGCTGTTGTCATTCGACTGTTTTTAATCAGTTTCTCTCAATATTTATATAAAACATAAAAAATAAATATCAGAAGGCACAAATAGGGCTCCCATATGCCGAGAAATGTGCATAAATGAGAAAAAACATGAATGATAATAATTTAATCATGTGTATTGTTTTATACAATCTGCAACAAGGTTTATTCTTTGCTTAAAAAAGTTGAAGGTTTCCCTCTAACTGATACTTATAACCTCATATTTAAGTTATTTCTTCTATATACAAGTTCCCAGAGCACAAATTGCAATATATTGGTGGGTTGCGATTGTAAAGAATTTCTAATCGATCGTAAATAAGTATCTAGATTTAAAGTCCTTACAACGATGCTCGAAATAATATTTGGTAGGCATAGTAGCAAAAAGAAATATTTCTTTTCGTTTCGAGAAAATTCGCATTTTTTCGCCAATCAAATTTCTGGCGTTTGCTGCTTCATACTGCTTTTTGTGCATATATATTTATAGGAATTCAATCAAGCAATGATTTATTGAAGAGCAAAAAGTGCCAATTCGCAGCAACTTTCAATCAGCTATAGTTATGTTAGGTTAACACAATTTTTATAACACCTGCAATATGAGTTCGAGAAATATGGTCAGATTTAAATGCAGTATAACCATCGCCGTCCAACGAAAAGCATTGATGGAAAAGATTTTTTTTTTTCATTTGTATGGACAGAAATGTAAAATCCAGAATAATTCACCTAGCGTTGCTTTTCACGTGTATTATAAAATGTAACGAGAAATGCACTAAAGAAAGGTCAAAATTGCACTTTAGGGAGATAGATTCAGTCATTTCCATCAATTCTCATTTATTTGAATGCATTCCAACGGTTTTCGAAAAAAAATCTCCCCCCCTTGGGAAGAATGGAGAAAAATCTTTTTTTTTTAATAACCGAAATGTTATGTAAGAAGTTTTAAATAGGTCCTTTACAGTATTAAAATTGTTTATAAGGATCCAGCTAGATCACTCAAACATTTTCTATCATGTATTTGGCAACCCTAGACATGGAGACTGGGAGCCAATATGGCTTCACGATTTGACCCAAAATTATAAAAATCAATGCGTCAGTATTATGATTTCCAAGTAGCGCTTGAAAAATGCAGGTCTAGAATGTTCAAGTTTATCATAAATTTAAAACCGCAGAACAAAACTATATTATAGAAACACAGAATTTGAACTATGAACATGTATATTTGTTTGTAGTTATTTTCATGAATAATTCAAAACAGACATTGTTTTCCAAGCTGCGACGTTGTGTGTTACTGCAGATTTAGTTCCATTTCGATGATTGTTTTATATTGGTTATACATTTGTTCCAAAAATTAACCAAATGAAACTTCAATATGTTTTATATAGACTCCACCTCTTGCGCTTTTTTCGTTTTTAAAAAGTTATACAGAAGTGCCTAAGTCAATCCTCGGGCATTCCGATTTGTTATAAATAGATTTAATAAACCTATGTATGATTACGCGTGTTGCTTGGGTCTGGAAGTTCCTCGGGGAATTCCTTCGGAAGTTCTTCCAGGAATTCCTCTGGAAGCTTCTTCGGGAATTCCTCCAGAAACTCCTCCGAGAATTCCTCGATAAGTCCCTCCAGGGATTCTTCCGTTATTTCCTCTAGGAATCCCTCCGAAAGTTCATCCTGGAATTTATGTCAAAGTTCCTCCACGTATTCCTACGAAAGTTTCTTAAGGTATTCCTCCAGGATCCATACAGCTCTCAAGAATTCTACCGAAAATCTTTCCAGGTATTTCCCCCAAAATCCCCTAAAAAGTCCAGGTACTATCACAAACAGTTGGTCAAGAAATCACTCAGGAAACTTTTCTGGATTATTTTTCGCTAAATTCTCTTAGGAATTCTCCCAGAATATCCTAAGGAATTTACCCTGGAAGTTATCTAAATTTTTCTTTCACGAGGTCTTCCAGGAATTCTCTCAAAAAAATCATCCGCAAATTTCTGCGAGATTTTCTTCAAGAATTCTTCCGGAAGTCCCTCTATAAATTCATCCAGAAATTTCTACGAAAAATTTTCGGGAAATTTAGTATAAAATTCCTCAAGGTGTTGCTTAGAAAATTCCATGAATGGCGCCAGGATATTTTGCTTCAAGAAGAATTCACGATGAATTTTTTTCGAAAAATCCGAATGAGGTCCTGTTTACTGATGAAATTCCTAAAGAAGTTTCTGATTTGCATCCCTGAAGGATTATTTGGATAAACTCTTGAATGAATTTTCAATGTAATGTGTGGATTTTAATTTACTGGAGAAATTCTCGGAAAATATCATTTTTTATTATTTATAGAAGACGAATTTCGCGCCAACTCGACCAGCGGTTGGCAGCACCATCTCAGAATCGAATGAAACTTGCTGGGCATAAAGATGTGGTATTTCTAAGCCATTCTGCATACTTAGTTTTTCAAAAATTGTCAAGAGTAACATTTGATGAGGGCCTAATTTTTTCATTGATTTTTTTAATCGATTTTAAATCGATGTAACTCTGGGTTGTATGGCGGACTGGCGTGAAATTCCCAGAAGTTTTTTGGAAAAATATCTTTAAAATAAAAAACCGTTTTCCACACTGAAAAAAAAAAATTTTAGAAATTAATTGTTATGGCGGACTGGCGTACAAATCCCAGAAGTTTTTTGCAAAAATATCTTTAAAATAAAAAACCGTTTTCCACACTGAAAAAAAAATAGTTTTAGAAATTAAAATCAACACATTACAAAAAAACTCATATCAGAAATCGATAAAAATTTTTCTGCACATAGGTATTTTAATTATCTAACTTTTCTGGGAATAATGTTCCTGTGACATATTTAAGGAAAAAAGTTTTTCTAACAAAAACTTTTTCATGACCATATTGAGAGAAAATTTATTAGCGTGTTTTATACCTACAGTGCCAAGTATAGATTCAGCAGCCTATCATTAACCAACGATACATTTTTGACGTATACAAATTTATTTAGGAGGCAATTTAGCTTAATCTAACATTAATGTGGACCAACATTTGAAAAGAACGTATATTTTCCTAGATTTCTTATATCAATGTTACACATAAATGACCAGATCTACAAAATTGTGATGTTTGATGGCAGGGTTTCGACTTTTTGTTTCGATGAGAACAAAGCAAGCATTTTTCGGACCCGGGGAGAATCTATTTTCGTTGTTTATAGCGAGGAACGTCACTCACCTACCAATCTTTTCTCTGGAGCTAGCCTTGGAAGATAAACGAAAATCGTACCTATTAGATGAAAATCCTTTTTCGTTTCATCACTTTTACCTCTCACTCACTTTTCGCGAGAATTATCGCTGAACAATTATAAAAATGTTATGGCCACGGCGGGACTCGAACCCAGAATATCAACAATAATAGCCAAAGGGATGCGTCCATTCTAGCCACACCACCGGTTATTCGTTCGGGGTTCAACCAAACCGCACCAAGCGGCTTTTAGACTGACTTGTGATATTTTGTTCGCAAAAGGAAAATAAGAAGTATTTTATGTCAATCCATGCGTACATTTGTTGTAAAATATCCTCAGCTATGGCGTCGAACGATGTCTGATGCGATTTGTGATTAATTGAATCTGTCACATGAAAACTTTATCAAAAAAATTGGAAATTTTACATTGGCACTTGGTGTGATTTGGCTGAACCCCGACCATTTGTACCACAAAGGCTACTACCATTTGCATTGCTGATGGCACCAAAAAGCTCGGATATGAAAGAAAACGAGCAAACCAACTTTCCGCGGCAATCGAAGTGAGCGAAAAATGGTTATCACTCTCCGGGCTGTTTTTCTTTCCCGAAAAGTGATTTCTCCCCGAAAGTTTTCGTGAGAGAGCATCCTGTGCTCCTGAGATTGAGTGAGCATTACGAACCCTGTTTGATGGACTAAACTGTAAACTGTAAAATCTGAAACATAAAAGAGCGTTTCGTTCACCGAGAAAATAAATCAATGAATGTAAAGATTAAAATTGGTATAGCTTTTTCGCGTTTTTTAAATATTAAGAACTTTTTCGCATTTTTTAATTTTTTTCTTCAAGTTTATTTGTTACTACATTTAACTCTTATTTCTACTTGAATGCTCATTAATTTGTTAATTTACTCGAACAATTTGAAAACTTTTGGGCTTTTATCTGAGTTGGAATATTTTTTAGCCAGGAGCGATTGGTATAAAAACTTTTGAGTGCCAGTTATAGTTTTTGCTTTTTTCATCAAACTCTTCAGCCATTGTTGAGTATTGCTCATTCGATATATAACAGAAATGTAATTTAGTGATATTTTTGTCTGTTTGTGTGACTGCCCAGCCCATTTCTTTGTTTAAAATTTTCATTTCTTTGGAAATGTCAGTTCTCATCGACTCCACTGAATTTGTTATAGTCACTTGTGCCATGGACATATCCAACGATTGATTAATTACAGAATTTCCAATAGAATCGTTGATCTTCTTGGACGTCATCAATTTTTTTATTTCGCCCAGGTGAGCTTCGAGTCGATCAATGGCTTCATGAATTATGCTATCGCTTGTATAGTGTTTTTGTAAATTTGGTCTGCCAATTGCTCCTGTTGTTGCACTAGTGCATTGAATTCAAAGCTACCAGTAACAAGATTTTGGCATGGGGCACAACACAACTACGCTGGACAGCTACTCCCACGCAGGCGGCATGGAAATTACGAGGACATCCAACACAAGCCCACATTACTGAATCCTCGGACGAATCTAGCGAGCAAATTTCGCATTTCATTATCACTATACGACACCGACGCGCGACAATCAAAACGTATGCAAAAAGTATTAAAAACAAAAAAAAAACGACTACGGTCGCTAGCAATTAAAAATACGTCCGACCAGATTGCCGATTAATTGACGATCGTCGTACATAAAACATGCTAAAACATTCATTTTTACTACTAAAATAAGTATTTTAAAATAATGTAGCCATATTGCCTACTATGGCCACCCCAGGACCATAATACGCCACATAGAGTTTGTTTACATACGTATTATGGTCCCCCAATTTGATTTACATGTTCCATTTCCACATGTTCCTGTTGCCTATTATGGATCACCCCTTGAGTGCTAGTAATGGACCCTCTAACGTATTTACTTTTACAAATTAGTTAATATAACTTAATTTTAGTATCCCAAGCCAAAACAATTGCATGGAACTTTAGCAACTTTATCCAATGGAAATTTGCAGGAAATCGTTGATTTCAGCGTTAACTTTTGGTTTTTGTTCAGGGGTCCATTATACGCACGGGGTCCATTACTAGCACTCACTCCCTATTTTGACTCCCCCCCTTCGGATTTTTTCGCCAAAAAATAATATTTTGCGGGGGCAATAAAATAAAATTCGGATAATTTTGAGTATTTTCAAAACATTCTTTAACAAATCCGAGGAGTTTTTTTTATTTTTTTCATTTTAATAGGCTAGATGTACCAGTTGTGGCTATAGCACCAGTTGTCGCACTAGTGCTTTATATGCCAAATGGCCAATCAAATCACCGCCAACCAAGTTCATATCGATAAAGCATATTCATATGATACGATAAAACCTTTGATCTCCTCCAAAACAAGCAAAACATAATTGTAAAAATTGATTTTCCTTAATTTTTGACGTCCTTTGCACCAGTTGTCGCACTAGTGGTCCCTATTTGGCCAGTTCCATAAGAAAACAATGGGATTTGCCAAATAAGGAACCAAAATTAAGAATAGTGCCACAACTGGTACATGCGTTCCTGTTATGGATTAATCAATTTTGATGATTATAATAAATTTTATTTTGGTTTTCACAGCTGTTTTAAGGAGCAGGAAGTAAAACCTTTCGCTTGATATATAAAGTCCACCCACATGCCTTTTTCTTATTTAAAAAAAATAGTTTTTCTTATGTATGGCGACAATTGGTACACCCACCCTATTTGTTTTTTATTATCCCCCCTCCCTTGACCTTTTGGAGACAAATATTTGTAATGTCATATAAACGTGGCTGAAAATGTGTATTTCGGGCAAGAACAAAGATAAAACTTTTAAAAAATGTGCAAAACTCTATTGCTTCAATAGTCCTGTAATAACCATCGGCGCGGCAAAAACAGTACTCGGCGGCGTGGTAAATTTTCATACGGCGGCACGCCAATGTCAGTTTAGGGCGAATAATAAAAGTATTGACCCAAAAAATAAGTTTTGGGTTCTTTTACAAATGATTTAGAGCATATCCAGAAAGCACTGGTTGCCTTACCGATCACATACTCGATATGAGCATTCCAGTTCAATTTTGGAATCCAAGAAAAAAAAATCCTCCATGCTTCGAAGCTTTTTCTTAGTGAAAGGCTACATTTTTGTTGATGGAACAATACCAGTTTATACTATTCAGCTTACGCCTAAAGGCCCTAAAAGTATAAATAATCATAACGCTTAAAGAGGGGAGGAAGGTTTTCTGAAATTTGACGTAATTTTTATACAAAAAGTGTGACGTAAGGGGCAGGGTAAATGAAAATTCTTGCGTTACGTAATTAATGGATCTTCCCCTATCATAATTTGGTTTGTGGTATTTGGGGACTTTATTGTCATAATAGTTGGGTTTATGTGGAGAGTTATTTTGCTGCCAGTGTTGTATAATTCCAATGCTTCAAACACATTGGAAATATCGTCAAAACATGAAATCTATCAAAAAATAAACTAAAACATTTCGAAACTGTTTAAATTTTAATCAAATTTTATTTTACTTTTGTAGCTGTATTAGACTTTGTAAGCGTTGAATAAAGACCTTCCGGAACAGCAAAATTAACCCTCTACAACCAAAATTTTTGTTTCCGCTCAAAATCACTATTTTGCTTTCTAAAATTGATATAAACACGGTTTAGGCATTAAAAAACTTTAATTCGCGATTTTATCAATTTCACACTTTGATTTTTTTAGAATTTTGTTTTTCAAGTTTTTTATCCAATCCAATATTTTTTTGAATTTATTAATCTTTTTTTGATTTTCCGGCATATTTAGAATTTAAAAATTCCTATTAAATGCTGACTCATTGATTTTTTTTATTTTCATGGTTATTTTTTTTATTATTCGTGTAACGAGTTGGAGTAAGTAGTAAAATTCTTCTTTATTTACACAATTTTTGTTCTACAATTATTTTTAACATGTACAGTGATCGGCCGGCTTGGCCCTCCAACTTCAATTTTAATTATTATTATTATTATTATTTTTATGTTTCTACTTAATTTTTAAAATATAATGTATCATGACGGCTTTCAGCAGGCGCTAGTGTGTTTTTTAAAATTTGATAACCTAACTACTATGTACACTAATATTTACAATAAAAATTTGATAACCTAGATTGGAACTAGCGCCCTAAGCGCTTGTTGGTCGGAGTGCAAGCAACGGACCCTAAACTTTCTTTACACTCACCAAAGCGTTCATGTAAGGTTTTATTCCGGCCAGACGGTGGACCTCGGATGTTCTTGTCCTGGGAGGGTGTTGAGGATCATCCTCAGGAATTTGTTTTGGACCCGTTGAAGTTTGAGGTGGTGGGTTTTAGCGCAGCTCTCCCAGACCGGCATGCCGTATTCGATCACAGGGAGGATGATTTGCTTGTAGACAGCAAGCTTATTTTTCAGGGACAATGACGACCGGCGGTTGATCAAAGGGTACAGTAGTTTCAACAAGACGTTACACTTTGTCACCGTTTTGTCAACCTGCTGCCTGAAAATAAGCTTGCTGTCGAGGGTCAAGCCAAGGTAGTCGGCCTCATTGGCCCATTCCACAGTCGTGCCATTGAGGATGATTTTACAGTCCCCAGGCGGAACAAGTTTAGGGGACTTGGAGTGGGGGAAAATGATGACCTGGGTCTTCGCCGCGTTGATACAGATCTTCCAGCTGGTGAGGTACTCTGTCAGGGCATCCAGGCCTCGTTGGAGTTTTGCCACTAGCGCTCTGATCACTCTACCGTTGTAGACGATGGATGTGTCATCTGCGAACAGAGACAGAATGCCGCCTTCTGGAGGTTCTGGCATGTCGGAGGTGAACAGATTGAAAAGCAGGGGCCCGAGGATACTGCCCTGGGGGACGCCTGCGACGATGTTGTGCGCATTGGAACTCGCTCCGCTGATTGAGACCCGGAATGTCCTTGCCGACAGGTAATTGTTGATGATTTTCACCAGGTAGCTGGGAAGATTGAAGCGTTGTAGTTTGTACACCAGGCCATCATGCCATACATTGTCAAATGCCTTCTCGACATCGAGTAAGGCCATGGCGGATGTTTTCGAGACAAACTTGTTCCGTCTGAGGACGTTGGTAACTCGGGTCAGTTGGTGTACAGTTGACCGACCGCGTCGGAAACCAAACTGTTCCTCGAGCAAGATGTTGATATTTTTGGCAGACTCAAGTAACCAGTGATGAATAGCTTTTTGAATAGCTTGGATAATCCTGAGAGAAGGCTGATGGGACGATAGCTTTTGGGTGAGGAAGGATCCTTCCCAGGCTTCCGGATGGGGATGACTTTCGCTGACTTCCAGGCCGATGGGAAGTAGCTGAGCCGGAGACACTGATTGAAGATCAGCGAGAGGTGCTCAAAGAACGGCGCACTCATGTGTTTGAGCTCGAGATTCAGGATGCTGTCGAAGCCTGGGGCCTTCATATTCTTCGATGATTTGATATAGGCCGTCAATTCACCAGCTGAGATCTCCAACTCCTCCGAGAAGTCGTTGGGAATCAAATGGATGTTGTTAGCATGCTCGTTGACGGCTGTTTCGTGTGGACTGACGATGTTCTGCCCAAGATTGTGTGAGCTGACGAAGTGACGACCTAGTTCAGCGACCTTCTCTGCAGGAGTTATCAAGCGATCCTTAGAGCCATTATTGTCTAGTATGATCAAAGGTGGAATGGGCCGAGGCTTGGATTTTAGAATTTTGGTTATTTTCCAGAACGGCTTAGCATAATCTGGGAGTGTAGTGTAACAAGCCCCACGTTACAATTATTTTATACAAACATAAAAATACTCAATCAACATGAAACAAAGAACAAATTAAATAATGCACGTTCTCTCCTGGTGCCCTGAGAGAGACGGCTAGGTGGTGCCCACTACGGGAAATGACGAGGTTTCATATGGTCCAACAGCCAAATCCCGCAGATATATATTTACTGCGCATCGCGCTTTTCGTCTACAGCAATTAGTTTGCTGTATTCATAGCTGAGCCTTTGTACAGGATTCTTATCCTATTTGGGCACCTTGAATTAATTTGTGCCATGTGACATCAGCAATATAAAGTCTGTGTCTGGGACTTCCTCTATTTATAATTTTAATTGCCTATCTTCAGGCCCAAACACAGAACATTCAGAAATTGAATTCACAAATCCACTCAAACAATTGTCACTAACATGTATGATAAAATGAACCGTAACACAGCCTTCAACCAACGGGAACGAAATTTTTGTGGATGGTCTAGAAGCATCCACAAAAATTTCGTCAATTTGATTGGAGGAAAGGTGTTGAGGAGGACGATTACTTCCTAATCTAACTTAAATTACGCAATCTCAAACAAATACTCCATGCAATGATGGAACTTCGAGCATTGCTAACGGTAGCGGTAACAATAACGAAAGACAGTAAACGAGAAATAATTCCTGACGCATCACACATTGATGCCAGAACACAGGATAGAACACCATACATGGTGACAGAACTTAAAATTACTTAACATACATCTAGGTAAGTGAAGAATCTTGTCCTCAACACCTGAGTTACAAGGTTTTCGTCGGGGAGCCATGTTACAATAAAAATTTTACAAACATACAATTATAAACAGTTTACAGCTCATTCAACAAATTAAAATAACTGACGTTCTCTCTGTGCCCTGAGAGAAACGTCCAATGTTTTGCCCATTGCGAGATATGACGAGGTTTCATTAAAGGTTTTTATCCATCAGTCAAATCCCGCAAATGTGTTTTCATTGCGTTTTGCATTTTGTCTACAACAGCCAAAGCGTTGAATACATAGCTCTATTTTGGTGTAGGATTCAGATCCTATCTGGGCACCCTCAATTAATTTGTGCCATGTGGCACCAGCAATATAAAGTCTGTGTCTGGGAATTCCTCTATTTATAATTTTAATTGCCTATCTTCAGGCCCAAACAAGAACATTAAGGAATGGAACATACACAAATCCACTCAAACGTTTGTCACTAACATGTAAGATAAAATGAACCGTAACACAACCTTCAACCAACGGGAACGAAATTTTTGTGGATGGTCTAGAAGCATCCACAAAAATTTCGTCAATTTGATTGGAGGAAAGGTGTTGAGGAGGACGATTACTTCTTAATCTAACTTAAATTACGCAATCTCAAACAAATAGTCCATACAACGATGGAACTTCGAGCATTGCTATAGGTTACAGAAAAGATAACATAACGGTAACGGTAGCGATAACAAAAGACGGTAACCAAAACATAGTTCCTGACGCATCACTTACAGATGCCAGAAAACAGGAAAAAACACCATTCAAGGTGACAGAGCTTAAAATTACTTAACTTACAACTAGGTAAGTGAAGAATCTTGTCCTCAACACCTGAGTTACATGGTTTTCGTCGGGGAGCCATATTACAATAAAAAGTTTTACGAACATACAAAAATAAATAATTAACACTACAATCAACAAATTAAAATAACTGACGATCTCTCTGTGCCCCGAGAGAAACGTCCAATGTGTTACCCATTGCGAGATATGACGAGGTTTCCTTATAAGATTTTTGGTCCATCAGTCAAATCCCACAAATGTGTTTTTATTGTTTTTATTGCGTTTTGCATTTTTGTCTTCAACAACCAAGGCGTTGAATACATAGCTCTGTTTGGTGTAGGATTCAGATCCTATTTGGGCACCTGCGGATCTTATTCGAGAAATCGTTATTTTTGAGGTCCACCATTCTGGCCTTGATAATTTTTGTGATTCGATTGCAGCGTGCCTTAAGTTCAGGCAGTCCAGTACGCTGAAACTGCCTGCGAGTGACATTCCGCAATCGAATCAAATCTTTGGTGAGTGTATCGATGTTTAAGGAGTTGCTTACCTGCCGAGCCGTCGGTACGTGTTGCTCTCGGGCCGCCGTGATCGCCTCCTCGATAGCGCACAGCTGGCGGTCGATACTTTCCGGCGTCTCCGGACGCACCTCGTAGTCGACGGTGTTATCGACGCACTGCTGGAAACGCTGCCAGTTCACTCGGTGGTAGTTCCGCCGTAACTGCTGGTGCCGATTGACCGAGGAGCCCAGTTCCGCCACCACCGGATAGTGATCCGAACTGAGCTCCTGGTATACAACCGGCTGCGAGACGTGGTCACTCAGGTTTGTTATGTAGAGGTCGAGCGTTGCGTGGGCACCGGACCGACTCAGCCGAGTGGGGGAATCCGGGCTCAGGATCGTGTAGTGGCCTTCCTCCATGTCGTTGCTCCAGATGGTGCCGTTTCGATTGCCGCGACTGTTGCCCCAGGCTTGATGTTTGGCATTCAAGTCGCCGGCAATGATATACTGGCCTTGCCTCCGCGTCAGCTTGACGATGTCCCTCCGAAGGGCAGCCGATGATCCATCGCCGGCTTTGGCTTGCGTTGGACAGTACGCCGCGATGAGCGCGATTGTGCCGACCGAAGTGGTGATTTCGACACCGATGGCCTCGATGACACTGAGCTGGAAGCTTGGAAGCAGACGACAATTGATGTTGTATCGAAGAGCGATGGCCACACCACCTCCCCTGGTCGGCCGGTCGAGTCGCACGATGCGGAAGTCCGGGATGTTGATGTTCACCTCCGGTTTTAGGTGCGTTTCGGTGATGAACGCCACGTCTATTTCCTTCTCCTCAAGGAAATCCTTCAGCTCGATTGTTTTGCTCTTTAGCGAGCAAGCGTTCCAGTTGACCAGGCCCACCCTAGCAGCCATTTTCAATGATGAACATGCCAAGTGTGAAGACCTGGTCGAATCGGGTTTTGCAGCCGCGCAGTCGAGTGGCGCGCTGCGCGAAGATCGGCATCAGTTGCTCCGGAGTGTACAGCGGGGCAGATTCTTCCGGTGGGACAGCTTCGTTCTCCGACTGCCGACGGAACCCAGGAGCAGGAAGCGGGGGCCATTCGCTGGTGGATGGTGCCGACGATGCTGGAGCTTGGACCGATGCAGCTGCCGCTGCCAGTCGCTTGTGCGGCTGTAGCGGTGGGAGTATTGGAATCACACGACGGGGAGCCGGGATGGCTGGAAAGTTCACCTCGTTGATTACAGGAACCCGGTTCTTCTTCGGAATGGTCCTGGTGGAAGCCTTCTTCCGGATTTCCAGGAACTCGGCTCGCTTTGGGCAGCCCTTTGTGGTGGCCCGATGTTTGTCGCCACAGTTGGCGCACTTGGGATCGGCCACCTCCATTTTGTCGCACTCGTCAGTCGGATGGGGTTCGCCACACTTGTTGCAGCGCGGCTTCATGCGGCAGTTCCTGGTGCCGTGCCCGAAATTGAAGCAGTTGGTGCATTGCGTGACATCGCGGTGCACTGGCCGATATCGCTCCCAGTCAACGACGGTGTAATTTATAACGCCAACCAGCTTCAGGTTCCTTCCAGGTAGTGGAGCCGTGCTCCAGATGGATCAGGTAAAGCTGGTCGCGATATTTTCTCGCCTTGTCGTGACGAGCGATCTTGTGGACGGCTACTGGCTTCAGTCCGCAACTTTCAAGCTCTGCTTGGAGCTCTTCCTCCTTCATGTCGTGAAGTCCTCGCAGCAAAGTCTTGAGCGGCTTCGTGCCGGGGTGGTCATGAGTGTAGTACTCATACTTGTGGACCTCGAGGAACTCCACGACGGATTGATGATGGTCCCTGTTGGCCGGCATCACTTTCACGCCCTCGCTGCAGAGCCGAAAAGTACATTTCAGCCCCTTAGCGATCAGCTGGCGAATTTTCGGGCGTAAATCCGGCGGATCGCCCTTCACAAACACGGGCGGGCACTTCTCCTTCCGCTCCGGTTGCACCTGCGGCAGCTGCGATTGCTGCTTCTTCCTCTTTTTCGGCGGATTGCCGGCGTCATCAAGCGGCAACGGCGAGAACACGTTGCTCTGCAAAGCTGCTTGGAGGGGTTACCCGCGCCTCCAAGAGCAGTGCGCTTAGGCACTTTTCCAGCGACCGAATCGGCCACCGAGTCTCCCATGACGGGTCCGGGAGAAAATAACGCCAACGCGACAAGCGAAAACGTAAACAGCGAACGAACGAGAAAAAACACTTCGAAAAAAAATGCGCGAGCAAAAAACACGTCCGTACGTGTTGCTGTCTCGAACTGGAATGAACGAGTTGGATAAATATTTTAGAGTGTAAAGTTCATCACTATAACCTTCTATATAATAAGGTCAGTTGTAGAAAAATACTTAACTACAAATATTTCACTCTTCAAATGTCTACGAGCGAAAACACTGAGGAACAAAATATTACTCAATTTTCAATATTTTTTTATAAATGTGTAGAACTTTGAAAATTGACTTCAAACCACATTTAAACTTGCATTGAAGTTTATATTATTGACCAACATAAAAAACTTTTCGAAATCTGATCAATTGAAAATTAAAAAAAAATAATCAAAATACCCCGTCTAAAGGTGGTCTTGGGCATTAGAGGGTTAAAATCTGGGCATTTTAAAATAGTTAGTATTTCTGTGGGTATAGAAAAAATAGAAAGCTTTTAATTAATAATTATCTTTTCAATTATAAACTTTTAAAAAATTATACAGCTTCATATAAAAAGATTTTTACTATTCAATTTAAATTCATAATATAATTCTCGCTTAACTTTTCAAAAGGACCTAAGTAACATTTTTTTCATGAATTAATTTGTTTGAATAGCGCAATCAACAGAACATGAAATCTATTGATTGCAGTATTCAAATTAATTCATGAAAAAAATGTTGCTTAGGTCCTTTTGAAAAGTTAAGCGAGAATTGTTAAATTTGCATGATTGGAAACCCTTAACTATATTACCGCCAATATTTATATACATACATACATATGCTACTATGTAAGAACACTCAATCAATTACTCAATCTGTTCGTTATTTAGAGCGTGATTGAACTTATATGTAAACAAGTGTCTTAGATAACATAGCTGGTAAACACTGAAATTAGATGTAAACATCAAAATAAACCATCGCGTTTCAACAAAGTGATGCAAAAAGCTCTTATCAACGAGAAGTGAAATTTTCATTTACACGAGAGAACAGGAATGTGCCTATAGTGCCCTACTGGGTATGAGCAAATATTAAGAGAAAACCACATAGCACCAGGGTAGGCATATACAGCGGCCTATTCAAAAGAGAGCTCATAATTACGTCGATTAGGCAGTCGATAGATGATGCAAGCGCGTTAGAGAACCTACCAGTTAGCAGAGGCTGGACTACGCTGTTGGAATAGTACCGATTCCAACTGTTTTTGCTGGCGGCGAAGGCGCCATCCTCTAGCAAGTCAACGCTGTTATTGGATGACATCATGCAGCTCTACCACTTCACTAACAGCTGATTTATGATCACAACTAATTTGTATAAATTTTGACCAACTTCTTTCTGTCGTTTGGGACACTGTTTCAGTCGCGGAAATTTACCAACACTGGTGTCCACTTATCAGCCAAGCCAACCGCGTCGGGCACAATCAAACCTCCCAAATTAATCGGTTCACCAACACTGAGCGGGAGGACACTTTCCTCTTTCCGCGTGGGACTCAAAAGTGTCACCAAACTTTCTGCTATTTTGCGAAATTGCGCGACACAACACTTGAGACACTGACTTGCAAATCAAGGTGATAGTGGAGCCACTATCAGCACCACCGTTCAGAGGAACCTGTTCTTCTCAGCTTTTTCCCACTGCACAGTGTCAGAGATGTAGGTATGCGGTGCCCTTGCCCTCAGCCAGCAGCAGAAGCAGACAGCAATCAAACTGCTCCGGACCCGGAGAGATGAGATTAGTTTTTGCGAACCGAACCGAACGAAATCGAAAGCACGACTGAACTGAATGTCAATGAAAGTTGCAATTTTGGTTTATGTATGGGAAACCGCGACCGTGCACAGCGAAGTAACTGCAACATAACATTGGTCAATATTAGTTAAATCAGTTCCACATTTGACGGTTTCGTTTCCAATTACATTCGCAAGGACGTTGCCAGGATGTCTGTTGTGGGAGAATGGGTGTCTTTTATTTAAAACACAAAAGTTAGTTCAAAATTTTGGTACATATGATTTGAAGCTTATGCACAAACAAGTATTGTTATGATATCCTCTCCCAACCGTCAATGTAGAAAATATGCAACGTTGTGCTCCAAATAATTTTTGAATACAGTCAAACCTCCATGAGTCGATATTGAAGGGACCATCGACTCATGGAAATATCGAGATGTGGAATAGAAAAGCCTCGGGAAGCTGTTTGAAGGGACCATCACAGTAGCCCAGAAAATATTTTTTAATATGGCATAATTTGCTTCCATTAGTCGATATCGAGTCATAGAACATCGACTCATGGAGGTTTAACTGTAATATTGAATGTTGGCTTCTAAATTGCTAAACTTGAATAATTTTTAAGCATTCTTGATTTTCGACCAAAATTTTGCTCCATTCACCCTTGTTTGCAGCATGACCATAGCAAACCGAACTATACACTACATAAATACTACGCTGTCTAGCGGACGACAACACAACGCACCCAAAGGAGACCGTTGTTTTACTACGACAGACTACGACGAGTACCGTTATCTGTGTATGAGTGAAACGGCCGCGAATCGCCAGCGGACGACTGTAGAACGTGGATCGAAGGCATTGATGTTGAAAGCTGTGGGCTGGGCTTACTTAAAATGTATCACGATTCAATGAGATATTGATATTCTTCTACGTTCTTTGTATGGTTTTTATACTGTTTTATTATTTGTGCATCGAATTTCATTGATGCCATTTGATGTTCCTGCTTAAATACAGTTGTTTAGTAGAGTGTTTTGTATCTTCCATAGTGCTCCAGCTACGAGGACGGCCCACCGGTGAAGGTATTTTGAAGGTCAAATTTGACGTCTTGCATGTTGATGGACGACGCTCGCAGTGCGGCGAGGGAGAAGATTGTTTGGTTCGCGACTTGGATACGTTGCTAGGGGAGATTGAAGTTTCGGATGATTAACGCCAGATAGAAGATCCGTTGTTTCTATTTCACTTTATTCCTTAACACACTTCTAAACCTTTATGCAACAAAATGAATAAACTTTTAAATTTACAATTAAACTTTCGCAGTACTTCACGTGGTTTTTGTGCCACGTGTGGCTACATAACTAAAATTAACACTCAAAACTTGCAGCACTCCTGGTGGCAAACTAATTACTTCATTGTACTTTTTATCACAGTGGATGTGTATTTCAACGTTTGAATTCATAATGGGGAGGAAATTCATCCTAAACCGACTAAAAAATATTTAACAACAAGGTAATTTTATTGCTTCTTAACGGATTTTGGGGAATTTTGCGCCTCCCTTTCCTCGGCCGCAGTGATGTCCGAGGGGTGCATGCGTTTCCGGTGCGAAAAGCAATTTCCCGAGCTGGCAAACGACTTCTGGCATTGGGGGCATTTGAAAGGGCGCGCTCCAGTATGCTGGTTAAGGTGAAACTGAAAATAATCGAAGAAATTTTTAAAAATAACTAACTCTATCATAATTTGAATGTTTTATATTTTCTAAATTTTAACTTCAACTTGACTAATCGGATTCAAAGAACCTAGGCCTCGCCGCGAACGAATTATTCTGTCACGGTGTTTTCTCGCCCATTCTAAATGGATTTTCAAATCTTTCATACCGTGACTTCTAATCGTAAATTTACCCACATGCAAGGATGTTATCGATCATTTTGTAATTTTCGTTCGATCATTTAGTAGTTTGCCAATAACTCATTCCAGAAGCTGAATTTCAAAATGTGTTGTATGGCGGACTTCTAGTGCGAAGGTTTTTCTACAACTCTGCCTAATGGTTCGTTGTAAGAATTCAACTAATAACGGAGTTATAACGCTAGTTGAAGTAACTTAAACCAAATGGTTCGATCACGTTCGATTTTCGGATTGGCTATCGGTCATGAATAATAGCGTTGACAATTTTATTTCATCGCCGACGTTTCGATTCAGGGATGGGATCTTCTTCAGGGCTCGATGAAGGATCGAAACGTCGGCGATGAAATAAAAATGTCAATTGTGGAATTTTGTTATCATTTAATCTAAGCTACTGAAACTGTAGCTATAACTACGTTACTAGTGGAATTCAGTCAACGAACCAATAGGCAGCGTTGTAGAAAAACCTTCGCACTAGAAGTCCATCATAAAGACATTTTGAAATTCAGCTTTTGTAATGAGTTATTGACGAACTAAGTACTAAATGATCGAACGCAAATTACAAATGATCGATAACATCCTTGCCCACAGGAATGATTGACGACTGATAGTGCTTGAACAATAAGATTAGTTAAAGCGTAAATCTATTATGTTTCGGTTTGAAGTGCCAAATACCTAAGTTAATGTTTCTCTCTTCAGTCAAGTTTCCATATCTGTTTTAATATACATATATTTTGTTGCTGTTTTCTTTCTTGTTGTTGTGTCTGTGGTTCTGTGGTATGAAGTTCTGAAGCTGCTAGCATAACAAAATGCGGGCCCAGCTCAAATGGATGTAAATTTCAAGGAGAGCTACAAATCTAATAGCGGGCCTGGTAGCGGTCACTTATTAAAAAATCACTAATTTTTACTATTTTGATTGAAATCTGGAATAAGGATTCATAATCCGTAGTTGATTTTTAAAACCAAGTTTCGTAAGGTAAGTCTTCTAACTATCGTCTGACATTGGAGGAAACATTTAAAAAAAATCTGAAGATGTATGTAGGGGAAAATTTGCTTTTGGCCCATAACTTTAGCCCTATTCGATATTATAGCGAAATTTGTACATTACGGCACGGCACATGCTGAGTAAAGCGTACCATTGGTACTTTGCGTACCTGAAGGTATAAAATAGACCCCATCTCACGGTCCTTAGCCTCTTACCCAGTAACTCCTAACCCTACCTCCTCGTGGTGCTGGCCGGCATACGAGGAACCTTAGGGAAGATCGGGTAACCAACCCCGGTGGGAACTATGGTCGTATGCTGACAGAGAAGGGGCGTTTGCTCCTCTCTGAAGGTGCCAATCTTACTGAGCGTCTGTACTCCATGTTAGAAACGGCTCACAACAGGGTCTGTTCTCCATGTTAGGGGCGGCTGATTATCGTCCGAGTGCCAGCGAGGGACTCTAAGTGAAACCACAGATAACAGATATTGAGGCTGGCATCCGATACGTGTGTAAATATCCGCAACCGTTAATTCAAATGTATTTTTAATTGGGACCGCGTTTGGCAATCAATTGGAGATGGCGCAAGAATCATTGTTATTGAAAACGCAGCCCGAATGCGGCTGTCAAATGCATTGGTTGCGTTCGACGGTTGTTAATCAGCTGCGTCCGTGTGTACTGCCGCAATCAGTTGAGTAGATAGCAGTAGTGTGCCAACGTATATCAATTTAAAAGTTTACACAGGATTTTCAATAAAATTTGTTCTAGCCTAAATATCTGTTATCTGTGGTGAACTGTGCACTTCCGGAAATTTAGGGGGTTTGGTGTCAGGCCCTGCAACTCACGCAACGAACAATCAAAAAAAGAGTACGGGCCCGAACCATCGGCGAAGACCACTGCGACGAAAAGGGACTAGCGATTGGAAACTCGGTTCGTGGAACTGCAAATCTCTCAACTTCATCGGGAGCACACGCATACTCGCCGATGTGCTCAAGGACCGTGGATTCGGCATCGTAGCGCTGCAGGAGGTTTGTTGGAAGGGATCAATGGTGCGAACGTTTAGAGGTAATCATACCATCTACCAGAGCTGCGGCAACACACACGAGCTGGGAACAGCTTTCATAGTGATGGGCGATATGCAAAGGCGCGTGATCGGGTGGTGGCCGATCAATGAAAGAATGTGCAGGTTGAGGGTCAAAGGCCGGTTCTTCAACTTCAGCATAATCAACGTCCATAGCCCACACTCCGGAAGCACTGATAATAATAAGGACGCATTCTACGCGCAGCTGGAACGTGAGTACGACAGCTGCCCAAGCCACGACGTCAAAGTCATCATAGGAGATTTGAACGCTCAGGTTGGCCAAGAGGGGAGTTTAGACCGACTATTGGAAAATTCAGCGCTCATCGGCTGACGAACGAAAACGACCTACGACTAATTGATTTCGCCGCCTCCAAGAATATGGCCATTCGCAGCACCTACTTCCAACACAGCCTTCCGTATCGGTACACCTGGAGATCATCACTGCAGACAGAATCACAAATCGACCATTATCGAATCACTTCTCCGACATTATCGACGTCAGGACATATCGTGGCGCTAACATCGACTCTGACCCAGTGTTGGTAAAATCACTAATAAATCTCAATCAACGAGCGCTCCCGTGCGATCAAAATCGTCTGCGATTTCAAAGGAATGCATCACGCTTGAATTCTTCATGCTAAAACGCATCATTTCACTCATTTGCCAAAAAATCAGTTTGGTTTAAAAACGAATTTTAAATCAATTTGGGGGCAATTTTTTGCTTATACATAAACTGCCGGTGGACGCATAAGTGTCCCATGTTACAAATTGGGGAATTAAGAAAAACGCATTTAAAGTTCAAAATTTTGTTTCGCATTTATCTTACTATTCATGCACCAAAAACAGTTCAAGTCACAACTATTGATAAATTGGTACTATTTTCTATGCAGCCCGAATTTTTTTCCCCGAAGTTTTGGATATTCCAATATTTATTCGATCAAAATATGTACTGGGACGCTTATGCGGCGAATTTCTTTGAGATTTCGGAAAATGGACGCATAACAGTCCCACTGAGGTACAGTGTTTGTTGTTACGTCTGACATTTCGCGTGTTTATGTTTTATGTTTGCGGAATGCAATATATGTATGGAACACTCACTGCATCAAAAGCGATACACTGAATCACGGAAGGCTTATCATGTAGATGGTGAATTTACAACACCTAACGAGATCGTACTGTCAGTTGATCTACAAAAAGTAAGTTTTTGTATATATCAATACTGCAATGTTTTATAAACCTTTCGGGGTTCGCATGGTCCTGGGTAACGTTCTCGATCTTGTTCGTATTATGTATAACAAGTGACGGTTTACAACTATTTGTTTTTAGGTTATACAACTTCCTCGGCTAGACGGATTTAAAAGCATAATCTTGGTTGTTGGTTTTCAACGAAACCCTTTGTGTTGGCATGTGTTTGGTCCGAGGCAATCAGAGGTCGCAATGCCAATGACATGCTCAGTTGTTTTGCCAAAATTATTGAGAAGTATGCTCACCTGAAGAAAATAACGTTTTGGCTGGACAACTGTTCATCGCAGAACAAAAACTGGAATCTTTTCCAACACATCATCCTTTTCGTGAATAGCATCGCAGATCAGACTGAGCAAATAATTTTCAAGTATTTTGAGCCAGGGCATACATTTATGGCCGCTGATTCGTTTCATGCTGCAGTTGAAACAAAAATGCGCCACGAACGGTTGCAAATGCTAAGAAAAATATTGAGACACTCGATATGCATGTAGTAACATACTTTTTGCAAAACAAGTTGAACGTTTCCCAGTACACCAACTCTTGTAAGCCTCGTCCGTACATTGACATAATGCGAAAAGTTATCTTTGAGAAAGGGCGGCTTGAACTTGGATACTCTCAAGACATTAGCAGTGACGAGTTCAAATACTGCAGACTGTTTTCAAAAAAACAGCTCAAGATAGTCGAACGTGCGAATTTCTCCATCGAAGCTAATGTACTGTGGCAAAAGTCACCACGTGGCATTGATAAGACCAGGAAGGCTTCTCTTTTAGCGGTTGTTCTACCTATCGTAACTGATAAAGAAAAATAGTTTTTTGTTGATCTTCCTACAACGACTACTACATCGGACGATTCATCAAATGAAATGACTGAATAGTATTATGGTTAAGTTTGATTTTTTCTCAAATAAAATGTTTAGTTGCAGAAAAACACACTGATCTTAACTGTTATATGATTGATAGACGAGACTGATCCAAGTACGAACATTTTAAATTATCAATGGTTATGCATAAACTATGTAAATTTATTTAGGGAGCCTCAGATCCTCCAATATATTGACTTTACACATTTTCAGCATTCGAATGAGAAGTAGATTCTAACAAATTTCTCGTTATCTATCTATCTCATTATCCTTTGAAGTTGTGTGGTTTATGAGCCTTCCCAAGCGTGATTTATAAATAACTTCTGAATCCTACATATATGAAGTTCTTACGATGCAGAATATAATTGATATTATTATGATTGTCGTTATTTATTATCGAAATGATTTAGTGGGACAAATATGCGTCCATTTTTTTAATGTGACAAATATGCGTCCACTTTTCAAAATGTGACAAATCGGCTCTAAATTTTTTCAACAATTTTCAAAACAAACTGCTTTTTTTATCTCATATTCTGAAAATGCTTATTAATTTAGGATGTTTGGCGACATAATCTCAAAATTGACAAAAAGTCACATGGGACACTTATGCGTCCACCGGCAGTAAATGAGTGTCTAATATTTTATGCGACAAACGTCAATTAACTGTTTTTAACGAAGGAGAACAAAAGAAAACTGACGATGATTCAAATGGATGATTCAACTCATCCATGAGTTTTTAGGTGCTGAGTTGGGTGCGTTTCAACTCACGCTTGATTTGAATCATCCATGAGTTTTGAGATTTTGAGTTTTTACCAACACTGCTCTGACCACTATCTGGTGATGATTAAACTGCGCCCAAAACTATCCGTCATCAACAATGTTCGGTACCGACAATCGCCGCGGTACGACCTAGAGCGACTGAAGCAACCTGATGTCGCCACTGCATACGCGCAGCATCTCGAGGCAGCGTTGCCGGAAGAGGGTGAGCTCGATGGGGCCCCTCTTGAGAACTGCTGGAATACAGTTAAAGCAGCCATTAACGACGCAGCGGAGAACAATGTCGGGTATGTGGGACGAAGTCGACGGAACGATTGGTTCGACGAAGAGTGCAGACAGATTCTGGAGGAGAAGGACGCATCGCGTACAGTCGCGCTACATCAAGGTACCTGGCAGAACCTGGAACGTTATAGACGGAAGCGGAGACAGCAGACCCGCCTTTTCAGGTGAAAAAACGCCGCCTGGAAGAAGCGGAGTGCGAGGAGATGGAACAGCTGTGCCGTTCTCAAGAAACACGCAAGTTCTATCAGAAGCTCAACGCATCCCGCAAAGGCTTCGTGCTGCGAGCCGAATTGTGCAGGGATAAGCATGGGAGCATCTTGACGGACGAACGTGTGGTGATCGAAAGGTGGAAGCAGCACTACGAGGAACATTTGAATGGCGTTGAGAGTACAGGCAGTGAAAGTCAAGGCAGCGGAGGAGATGACCACGTCAGTTCAGCGGACGATGGAAGCCAACCAGCCCCCACCTAGAGGGAAGTTAAGGATGCCATTCAACAGCTAAAGACCAATAAAGCAGATGGTAAGGATGGTATCAAGATGGGCCCAGAAAAGCTGGCCACTTGCCTACAAAAACTAATAGTCAGAATCTGGGAAACTGAACATCTACTGGAGGAGTGAAGGAAGGGGTTATATGCCCCATCTACAAGAAAGGCGACAAGCTGGAGTGTGAGAACTTTCGAGCGATTACCATCCTTAATGCCGCCTACAAATTGATATCTCAGATCATCTTCCGTCGTCTGTCACCATTAGTGAACGAGTTCGTGGAAAGTTATCAAGCCGGCTTCGTTGACGGCCGCTCGACAACGGACCAGATCTTTACTGTACGGCAAATCCTTCAAAAATGCCGTGAATACCAGGTCCCAACGCACCATCTGTTCGTTGATTTCAAGGCGGCATACGAAAGTATAGACCGCGTAGAGCTATGGAAAATTATGGACGAGAACAGCTTCCCTGGGAAGCTTACCAGACTGATCAAAGCAGCGGTGGATGGTATGCAAAACTGTGTGAGGATTTCGGGCGAACACTCCAGTTCGTTCGAATCGCGCCGGGGACTAAGACAAGGTGATGGACTTTTGTGCCTGTTGTTCAACATTGCGCTAGAAGGTGTCATGCGGAGAGCCGGGTGTAACAGCCGGGGTACGATTTTCAACAGATCCAGTCAATTTATTTGTTTTGCGGATGACATGGATATTGTCGGCCGAACATTTGCAACGGTGGCAGTACTGTACACCCGCCTGAAACGTGAAGCAACAAAAATTAGACTGGTGGTGAAGACATCGAAGACAAAGTACATGCTTGTGGGCGGAACCGAGCACGACAGGACCCGCCTGGGAAGCAGTGTTACACAGTTCGAACGAAACCTGTGAATTTCCGTTCAAGTAGATGTAACAAATTGACCTCCGTGTTAAGCAACGTAAGGTTATAGGTTATTTTAAATTCACACGTGCTGTAATTTACGAGTTTATATTTTTATAAGAAAATAAAAAAAATACGACCAACATGGGTATCGAACTTCAATCCACAGAGTGAGAGGCCACCTTGTTAGCCACTCGTGCATTTCAACTTCTTGAAAGCGAGCCGACGAAAGAGTATCAAGTTAAGCGTTCTGTCGATTTGATTATTCTTCATCAGACTGAACGATAACTTAAATTTACATGACACGGAAATTTCTTCGAGACGCGAATGTTTGAGACTCAGTATACTGAATTCATCACACATTTCTCGAAGGGATGTTATAAAATCATTGAGTTACAGCGATGAAATGCTGCGTTATGAGGGTCACTTTGTACAAACATCCGAATATTTCAATTTGACTGATGCTTATATGAATAAAATAAGCGCCAGCTGCGGTTTGCATGAAATGGAATGGGATTTGTTTTGGTTTGATTTGACAGCCACGTTCTCGCACAACAAGGTTTCCGTTAGACGCATGTAAAATTAAGTCATGTTGAATGGAAATATCAACGGTATTATCGTTTACATCACAGAAATTGAAAATCATGATCTAGTATACATTCTGTCACCAAATTTTACATTCAGTAAGGATTTCCGTCGTGGCTAATTTTCAGAATATTTTACTGTGTACGATAGACGGACATACCTTCGAGGGGGTCGATGAATTCGACTACCTTTGATCCTTGCTTGAGTTTCGAAATTGATTGAAAGCCGTTTTCTCTAAAATGTCGTTTAGCAGAAAGGGCTCTTCATCAATTATGTAACGTCGTTTGGACAAGAATGTCGACCCTTTCGACCAAATGGCTCTGGCAAAACAACTATTTCGACTTTAAGGCATTTTCGGTCAAATAACTTGTTCGTCCTAACGACTTTTTTTGGATAAATGACAAGTTCGGCCAAACGACACTGAATAGTTTGCAGTAGCTATCGAGCAAGTAAGTACAGTGCGTGTTTTAGTCGTCGCGAAATGAACGAAAAAGAAAAACTTTACTGAAATTCCAATCGACCACATCTACGTCAACTGAAATAGGAAACTGAGCCTTCGGCGCATTGCGCGAATTTGTTGGCAGTAGGAGAGAGTCGGACGACGGTTCAACACATGCTGACTGAAAGAAGCCACGGTGAAACGGTCCTTCGTTGAAGAACTGGAGACACGTGCTGCAGATATTCCGAAAGGTGGCAGCGTGGAAGACCAATAGACCGCTATCAAGAATGCTTTCATCGCCACTAGCGAGAATAATCTGGGAGAACTGCTCACCCAGAGAAAACAATGGATCACCGATGAGACTTGGAGGAAGATAGAGGAGCAAAAAGAGCGAACAAAAACCAGAAGAACCAAAGTCTTAGCCCGTCAACGATACTCGGCTTTGGAGAAGGAAGTGACATATTTGTTCTGCCAAATAACAAACATCTTTCGGCTTTGTGGTCTTCGGTCCAAGACTGTCCCCGTCTGTCCATTTTTTGTATATTTACAGTAAATCCTTTGCAATTTCTTCGGAAACTCTACAGGAATTTCTCCTGAGTTTTCATAGAAAACAAAAGTTGTTCGAAATTTGCATGTATATTTTTTTTCCGTGTTTGCGAAAGCAGATGGGAAAGAAACGGAATCCGAATGTTATCGCTAGGTTGCGACAAGTGTGAAAATTGTTTGAAAGGTGTTGAAGTATGCGAGGGCCATTTGAGAATAATTAAATTATCGAAGCCCTCCTTAGCCGTGCGGTAAGACGCGCGTCTACAAAGCAATACCATGCTGAGGGTGGCTGGGTTCGATTCCCGGTGCCGGTCTAGGCAATTTTTGGATTGGAAATTGTTTCGACTTCCCTGGGCATAAAAGTATCATCGTGTTAGCCTCATGATATACAAATGCAAAAATGGTAACCTGGCTTAGAAACCTCGCAGTTAATGACTGTGGAAGCGCTTAATGAACACTAAGCTGCGAGGCGGCTCTGTCCCAGTGTGGGGATGTAATACCAATAAGAAGAAGAAGAAATTATCGAAGCGTCCGTCTTTGCCATACATCCTTTCTGGAGATGGCTCGGGCAGTGAATGATAGTCACTGTTATGCCGATATGCCAATAAAATTGATTTTTTTAATAGTTAGAGCTAGAGGCATGAAAAATATGTGTTCTTTGTTAAAGTTGACCTTAAATAAATTAAAAATCAAATGAGCCAATAGAAATTTTTGATGGGAAATGGCTATTTCAGCCTTATTAGCGAGGTTCTTTCCATCGGATATTCATTTCGTTTGTAATCTTGGTCCTCCGTACGAAAAACATAAGAAAAGTTTAGTATCAAGGCTCTAAAACGTTAGTGTTCGGAATATGAGTCATGTTCGGGATTTGAGTCAAAACGGTACTTCAAAGTTCAAATCAGGCATTATTCGTATCTTATGATCACGTAGAGTCGTAGAAAGTAAGGCTGTATTGAAACGTTACCGACAAAAGCATTATTTTACAATCCACTCCACATCCGAACTCACCTTCAAGTCCTGATTCCGCTTGAATGTCTTCTCGCAGATTGTGCACCGGTGCGGCCGGTCGTCACTGTGTGCGAGCCGGTGCGTCTTCAACATACTACTGGTGGGATAAACCTTGCGACAGCGATCGCAGGGAAACTTCTCGCCGCCGTGAAATCGCTTGTGCTTTTCCAGATTGGCAGCCGTTCGGAACACGCGATCGCACTTGTCACAGGTGTGCTTGCTCTTCAGGATGGAATGTGATTCCATGTGCAGCGCCAGTTTACTCTTCAACGTAAAGCGTTTTTTGCACACATTGCACGCCAGATTGGAGCCTTGACTTCTGGTGCGTTTGGGTCCGATTTTGAGTGTCCATTTGATGTCACGCTTCCGTCTGGATTTCTCGCTCTGGACTTTCGTAGATTCGGTTGGTTTCTGTAGGTTTAATACCGGAACCTGTGGTGGATCGATACTTTGGCTTTGCGCTTCCGCTTCGGTTGATTTTATTTCAATGGACTTTGTTTGTGTCGGGATCATCGTAATTGTCGTTGTCGGCGGGATTGATACTGGCAGCGATTCAGGGATCACCGGAATAGGTACGGTTACATGCTCTTTATTCTTTTTAACGCGAATTTTGATCACTTTCTTTTCTGGTGGTGTGATCAACGTGGAATTACGTGTTTTGTTCAAATGGTTTTCTATAACATGGTTTTGCAATTCTGCGCTAGTTGGGAAAGTTTTCGAACAACTTGAACACTGCTCGATTTCAAGAGTACTGCAAGTTAGAGAGTCCACAGATATCTAGAAAAACATATATTAATTATTCTATTGACCGCGTTTGAATAGTAGCTTACCTTTTCCTCGTGCTTCGTATTGCCTTTTGTCGCTGAACTAGCTGGTATTAGCTGAATAGTGACAAAGTTCTCGGTTTTCTTCTTAGCTTCCACTTTAGATTTTCCTTGACTCTCCTCGTCATCAATAAACAGGTTGGGATCAACTCCAACTTCCATTCGGGTGACGGTCTCCTCTTTGAGTGGCAAGGGTTCTCTCTTGAAGAGTGACCTCACATTGGAACATGAAGCCGTTTCACTGTTATCCTGCGATCTCTCCCCCTTTACTGGTGAAATGTTAATAATGGGTTTAATGGTGACACCTCTATTACTGAGATCAATATTGCTTACTCCAGAGGAGTTTCCGTTACCACTAGAAAATTTATTGAACGCTTCTTGTCCAATATACGACTTCAATAACTGTGTAAGATCACTGTCATTCAATAGATTCGGATTGGACAAAATTTCCCTAAATGTTGTACTCTTCAATCGCTGAATCAACACATCAAATGTAGCCCTCTGATCGTGTTCAGCCCACCGCAACGCCTTCAGTATGAGTTTGAGCAATTCTTGATCTTTGATCAACAGACCCAACTTCAGGTCACTGTACGAAACGATCGATATTTCCGGTTTGATCAATCGAATCGGATTCAGAGCCGTACCCAGGGGTGCATCTTTCTGGTTGATCTGTTCGGCAACGGCTTGTTTAAGGGCGGTGAAGTCGATTTTCGGTGCGATCGAGGGTCCCGGTTTCGGGGCTGCTGAGGTGGAAGTGGAGATGACATGTCGCACCGGAGCCAACGGTGGCGGCTGGGGACTAATGTGCTTCGCTAGATTGGCACGAATGCATTTGAACCAACCGAGATAGGCTTCCTCGGTTTTCTTGGCAAGGATGGCAAATTTGTCGATGCTTTCGACTTTGATGAAACACGTGGCGCAGAGGAATTTGGGGAGATCATCGTGTAGTGCGATCTGAAAATAGAAAGTTTATTGGTGACATTTTGAATACATTTTTTAGCTGTTTATTCATGCGGGGGCAGCAGGGACTATGTCCAAGGGCTTGATGATTCCTCCCCAGGCCATCTGCGAGTTGTGGCGCCTGCCTAGGATGTGGTGGGGTTTGACAGTGGGCCCTGTTAAACCTCTATAAAAAGCTGCATGTATCCGCAAGCAGGCTCCGCCAAAGCGACCGTGTGCCGCTCAAAGCGCTCAAGCCCAAGTCCTGGTGTTAGGTGGGACGCTAAACAGCCCTGACACGACGGCCCTCCGACGAGACAGGAGGTTTGCGCAGGCCCAATAAGCCGCCTGGAAAACCAATCATTACGAACAATATAAGAGATAATGCGATTCGATATAATTGGCAAAGACCTAGGCGACGAATACAGGATCACAAGTCCTGGTGTTAGGTGGGACGCCTAATTGGTCCAAGTCCAATACAAGTCCTGGTGTTAGGTGGGACGCTAAACAGCCCTGACACGACGGCCCTCCAGGATCACGATTGGAAGCTTGGAAGCTTGGAACATGGGATTGCAAGTCGCTAGGTTTCGCAGGTTGCGACAGGATGATCTACGACGAATTACATCCCCGCAACCTCGACGTCGTGGCGCTGCAGGAGATTTGCTGGACAGGACAGAAAGTGTGGAAAAGCGGGCATCGGGCGGCTACCTTCTACCAAAGCTGTGGCACCACCAACGAGCTGGGAACCGGCTTCATAGTGCTGGGTAAGATGCGCCAACGCGTGATTGGGTGGCAGCCAATCAACGCAAGGATGTGCAAGCTGAGGATTAAAGGCCGTTTCTTCAACTATAGCATCATCAACGTGCACTGCCCTACCCGCTTCTACCCGACGACGAGAAAGAAGCGTTCTACAGCACAGCTGGAGCAGACATACGATGGATGCCCACTGCGGGACGTCAAAATCGTCATCGGTGACATGAACGTGCAGGTAGGAAGGGAGGAAATGTATAGACCGGTCATCGGACCGGATAGTCTGTACACCGTATCGAATGACAACGGCCAACGATGCATAAACTTCGCAGCCTCCCGCGGAATGGTAGTCCGAAGCACCTTCTTTCCCCGCAAAAATATCCACAAGGCCACATGGAGATCACCTAACCAAGAAACGGAAAACCAAATCGACCACGTTCTAATCGACGGTAAATTCTTCTCCGACATCACGAACGTCCGCACTTACCGCAGTGCGAATATTGAATCCGACCACTACCTCGTTGCAGTATGCCTGCGCTCAAAACTCTCGACGGTGTACAACACGCGTCGAAGTCGGACGCCGCGGCTTAATATTGGGCGACTACAAGACGGTAGACTAGCCCAAGAATACGCGCAGCAGCTGGAAGTGGCACTCCCAACAGAAGAGCAGCTAGGCGCAGCGTCTCTTGAAGATGGCTGGAGAGATATTCGATCCGCCATTGGTAGCACCGCAACCGCTGCACTTGGCACGGTGCCCCCGGATCAGAGAAACGACTGATATGACGGCGAATGTGAGCAGTTAGTAGAAGAGAAGAATGCAGCATGGGCGAGATTGCTGCAACACCGCACGAGGGCGAACAAGGCACGATATAAACAGGCGCGGAACAGACAAAACTCGAGACAAAACTCGAAGGAAAAGCGTCAGCAGGAAGATCGAGACCGTGAAGAGACGGAGCAACTGTACCACGCTAATAACACGCGAAAGTTCTATGAGAAGTTAAACCGTTCACGTAAGGGCCACGTGCCACAGCCTGATATGTGTAAGGACATAAACGGGAACCTTCTTACGAGCGATCGTGTGGTGATCCAAAGGTGGCGGCAGCACTACGAAGAGCACCTGAATGGCGATGTGGCAGACGAAGATGGCGGTATGGTGATGGACCTGGGGGAACGCGCGCAGGACATAATTCTACCGGCTCCGGATCTCCAGGAAATCCAGGAGGAGATTGGCCGGCTGAAGAACAACAAAGCCTCTGGGGTTGACCAACTACCAGGAGAGCTATTTAAACACGGTGGTGAGGCACTGGCTAGAGCGCTGCACTGGGTCATTACCAAGATTTGGGAGGAGGAAGTTTTGCCGCAGGAGTGGATGGAAGGTGTCGTGTACAAAAAGGGCGATAAGCTGGATTGTAGCAACTACCGCGCAATCACATTGCTGAACGCCGCCTACAAGGTACTCTCCCAAATTTTATGCCGTCGACTAGCACCAATTGCAAGGGAGTTCGTGGGGCAGTACCAGGCGGGTTTTATGGGCGAACGCTCCACCACGGACCAGGTGTTCGCCATTCGCCAAGTACTGCAGAAGTGCCGCGAATACAACGTGCCCACACATCATCTATTCATCGACTTCAAAGCCGCATATGATACAATCGATCGGGACCAGCTATGGCTGCTAATGCACGAACACGGATTTCCGGATAAACTGACACGGTTGATCAAAGCGACGATGGATCGGGTGATGTGCGTAGTTCGAGTTTCAGGGGCATTCTCGAGTCCCTTCGAAACCCGCAGAGGGTTACGGCAAGGTGATGGTCTTTCGTGTCTGCTATTCAACATCGCTTTGGAAGGGGTAATACGAAGAGCAGGGATTAACACGAGTGGTACAATTTTCAATAAGTCCGTCCAGCTATTTGGCTTCGTCGACGACATAGATATTATGGCACGTAACTTTGAGAAGATGGAGGAAGCCAACATCAGACTGAAGAGGGAAGCCAAGCGAATCGGACTAGTCATCAACACGTCGAAGACGAAGTACATGATAGGAAGAGGTTCAAGAGAAGATAATGTGAGCCACCCACCGCGAGTTGGCATCGGTGGTGACGAAATCGAGGTGGTAGAAGAATTTGTGCTCACTGGTGACTGCCGAAAATGATACCAGCAGAGAAATTCGGAGACGTATAGTGGCTGGAAATCGTACATACTCTGGACTCCGCAAGACGCTCCGATCGAATAGAGTTCGCCGCCGTACCAAACTGACAATCTACAAAACGCTCATTAGACCGGTAGTCCTCTACGGACACGAGACCTGGACGATGCTCGTGGAGGACCAACGCGCACTCGGAGTTTTCGAAAGGAAAGTGCTGCGTACCATCTATGGTGGGGTGCAGATGGCGGACGGTACGTGGAGGAGGCGAATGAACCACGAGTTGCATCAGCTATTGGGAGAACCATCCATCGTTCACACCGCGAAAATCGGACGACTGCGGTGGGCCGGGTACGTAGCCAGAATGTCGGACAATAACCCGGTGAAAATGGTTCTCGACAACGATCCGACGGGTACATGAAGGCGAGGTGCGCAGCGGGCAAGGTGGATCGATCTGGTGGAAGATGACTTGCGGACCCTCCGTAGACTGCGTGGTTGGCGACGTGTAGACATGGACCGAGCCGAATGGAGAAGACTCTTATATACCGCACAGGCCACTTCGGCCTTAGTCTGAATAAATAAATAATCATGTGAGGGAAATATCGTTACAGGGACACAAGACATTTAAGTCCAGACCATGAATTCCACTTTTCCCAATAAAGCAAAAAATGATTGTTGGGTAGACAATAAAACCCACAATTTGCTGGTTTTCATTCGTCTAAGACGAGTTTAGTCTTCTTCTTCTTACTTCTTCTTATTGGCATTACATCCCCACACTGGGACAGAGCTTAGTGTTCATTAAGCACTTCCACAGTTATTAACTTCAAGGTTTCTAAGCCAAGTTACCATTTTTGCATTCGTATATCATGAGGCTAACACGATGATACTTTTATGCCCTGGGCATAATAGTCGAGACAATTTCCAAACCGAAAATTGCCTAGATCGGCACCGGGAATCGAACCCAGCCACCCACAGCATGGTCTTGCTTTGTAGCCGCGCGTCTTACCGCACGGCTAAGGAGGGCCCCGATCTTACATAAGGATCGTTTTAGATTAGGCAAATCTTTTGAGCTAGTCGCTTGACTTGAACGCGAAGCGAATTAATCGTTTCAACACCTTCGTTCAACACAACGCTTGAAGAAAAATAAATTCAACTTTTGACAGATCAATTGAATTCAACTGAGTTGATTAACTCTCTTAGCATAAAAATTATGAAGTCCAAACATATTTCATTATCCAACGAATAAACATGATTGACGGTGGTAAACAGTTTCGCATTTCAACAGTTTTATCTTCATAGCTTTGATTTCAGTTGTATGCAGTTTGTATTTTACTTTCTGATTGTATATAGGAACACAACCACAGCTTGTTGTCATTTCGCTGAGAACGACATGTTGGATACTTATCTCGAACATGAACAACGTATTAGTCATAACCATTTGAGCATGATAACGCATCCCTTCGATGGAGCTGAGAAGGTGCCATGCTTTTGCATTAGTGTAGAAGCTGTTTATCGCTGAAAACTGGTCCACAATCTTGATGAGAGGGGCTATCCGCATTTAAGTGTTGGTATTCCTCGCATTTTTGCAGCAAAGAGCCACTGCATGCACCTTTGGATACAACTGCGATCAAAATAACAACACAAGAACAGGTGCGTGCGTGAGAGTTGCTAAGCATTGACGCGCGCGCGTGTTCGTTCGATTGAAGCACAGGGAGTCATGATATGCTGCGAATCGTTGTGAGTAAAGCATCGACTACACGCTGGCTATGCGATGTAGTCAGTATGGTGGAGGTCATTCTTTTTCCTTGGGGGATGGTTGCATGTGTGTGCGTCATCTGATGAGAAGCATTCCCTTAAAGAGCGAATCAATGTTGTTAAACATTTACATCGCGATTCGCGTGGAAATTGCATTCTGAGAACAAAGTGGTATCGCCACTCGCATACGGAATCTCTCAAGGCCACCCACACCAACCCAACGCCATATCGAGTGCACAACGTTTGATTGAATGAGGATTCAGCGCGCAGTCGTCTCTCCTTCTCTCGTGTTGCGTTCCTTGAAAACACTGAATCGTAGACTATAGCAAACCATCATCAGCGCACTCGCTGGTGAATGTAAGTGGGACAAAAAGTACGCTTTTCCAATGACGCAGTTTGATATCTGTAAATGAAGATGATTTTTTTCCAAACATGTTAGAGATACTTACATTTAGTCCTAGATAGCGATGGATTTTCTGATCCAGCTGAAGTCCACTGCCAAAGATGGGTATCCCACACGTTAGTTCCAAGATATCTGTACCGCAGGTACGACACTTGCGTTCGAAATTGAGCGCCAAACTCATGATTAAATTGTTTTGTCCGAAAAAGAAAATTCTTCAACTGCCCAATCAACTCTAGTAACGATTCATATATTATATCACCGCAGCACGCTCTATCACAAACATGCTGCTTTCTTCGCGCTTTCTTTATACGTGAATCATTCACAGTGCTGCTGCTGGTTTTACCTTCCACTCAATCTTACTCCTCGTATAGTTCAAGGTTTTCCGAGGATGTTGCTGACAAAATCACTTCAATTCGTACTCCAGCAAAACATCTTGCGGGAAGTTATTTGTTGTACAGAATCTTTAGTTCCTGACTATTCCACGAACACAAATTTCCACGATACAAATCACTTCTACAGGGTGAGATAAGTGCGCCACAAGAGTCTATCATTAGAAAAAGTACCAAAATCGTTGACGAAACAAAATTGCGCCCTCACGGTTATTGTTGTTGCTGCTGCGAGAGTGAGCGAACGATTAAGCGCAACCCGAGTATGTGGAGTACATTTCTATACACCAAAACTATAACCGTTGAGGTGAACAAATTGCGATTTTATGAGTATCACTCTTTTCTCAGTTCGACGTGACCACGTAACGTTCGAGCTGGTTCGAGTGTTGATAGTGTGGCTCCACACACTGCAAGTTACAATGTAAAACTGCATTCCCAACTATAAACGTTGATCGTGGGTGAGCTGAGCTGACTTTGAATACCATCATCGTTCAGTTGAGATTGAGTGAGAATAGTACACCATCAAAAGTTGCGAGTAGTCTGGGATGTCAGTATAAGTGAGAAATGATTGTGGAGCGCTAAAAATTGCGCTCACTCAATTTTACAACACGTGCCACTGAGAAAGCTTATCGTTGTGGGTGAATTCTGCTTCACCGTTGGGGCGCATGGTGCGTTGCACGTGTTGGTAGGTTTCGTCTTTCGAGTTCAACATTAACGTGTTTGATCAAAGTGAAGAACCATGGGTCTCCATTGATATGTGTTCGCAGTTCGCAGGTGCAGGTGTTCGGGACAGCAAAACATTATTTAACCGCAACTCTGTGAAATACAAACCGATGTTATTGATTTTTATACCGTTTATCGAAAAAATGAGATTAGTCTTGAATAACAGATTTAACATAGGGTCTCCGTATCTAGAACGCCTCAACTGTTTCGGATTTTTCGGAATACGCAGTTATTCAAACATCCCCGTCGACGGAATGACTCCATACTAGAAAACATTTTCTGTATAATGACTATCGATAAAAATTCCCGACTAGAAGAGTATTACTAAAACTTAACACAATTTTAACATATTGTGATTTTTATAACTTATTTTGATACAATTTTGTTCTTAGTAGCCATTATCTTTCAAATGTTGTAACAGGATTTTAACATAATAAGATTTAAAAAATGCTTAATACCGAATTGCCCAACAGTAGGCAATTAAAATAGACGTAGCAAAGTCTCCTGCCATAGATATCACAAACGCTGATATAATTTGAAAAAGTTGTCTAATTTGTAATGTTCTTAGTTTCATGTTCTTGAAAAATATTCTTATTCAGAAAAAAAAACTAATATTTCTGAATGTTGATCACAATCTGGAGACCTCTCACGACCTGTAACTGCACAGTAAACAATATATTTTGTACCTGATTCTGTTATAAATTTCTAACAAAATATGTTATTTTTATGATAAAATTGTTTCAAAATTTGATAGTTTTTTGTTTCCAGTAGTGAAATTTTTGATAGAAATTTAGATATTTTAACAACTATATCAAATATTCTATCAAATTTTGTTTTAAAAATTTTGTATAACATAATAACATATGATGATACAATTTTGATATGACCTTCTAGTCGGGTTACCATGAAATCTCTCAGTGAGGGTATTAATTTAGAAAATTCCATAAATGCTATTGTTTTGCATACAAACATATATTACATTTTAAGACACTTACCTTAGCCGTTGCATTCGACAGGGCACCAATAAGTTGCATTTGACGAAGGAACCTCTCCCATTGTTTCGTATTGAAGATTCGAATCGGATTTTATAGCCATGCAACAAATTGTGTCCAGCAGAAAATATAACCAAATGTGGATAATACGCCTGTCGACCTAACAGTGCTGTTTTAGACTTTCTTTATTTACTTTATTTAGCTTTAAAAACTTAAATTGTTTATTTGTGTATATTAATTCCGGTGACAAACATAGTCTGAATAACGAATAACAATTCGAAATAAGTCCAGCAAACGTTGTCAAAATACGTTAGCTGATAGATGGAAATCAAACACATGATAATACTCTTTGAAGGGTCGGCAGATAAAACAAATTGGTTCATGCAGGGCATAGCTTCTGTGCCGTTGTTCCAAGAATAGGATGTCGCGTTGACGAAGCAGTCGTAAGCAGCTTTCCGACGAATATGACTTGTGCAATTTGTCCAGCGGTTCGATGTTCAAGAGACGACAATGGTGCTCATGCGGTGGCAAGTTTGATTAGTCAAGCCAACTGAGAAAACGAAGATCAAATCTAACGAATTTCATTTGAAACGCTTCAATTTTTGTGGGGTTTGAGTAAGTCACCATAAGCGTGCGATTACACATTAACACCTCAGCGTGCGTATCAGTGCGCAGCAAGCCATGACTCGGCCTCTTCTGGTTAGACCTCCGTGGCTTGCACACGCACCCACGGAGAGCTGCTGTCTTAACAGTTCGCTCCGGCCATTTGGGGCCACACAATTCTGGGAATCCAAGATGCCTGGAAAGGGGACCACATGATCGCGCCCGATTCCAGTATAGTATGCATGAGGCATCGAGGGTCTCGAAACTTAGCGGCAAGCTTGAAGATAATGCCTAGTTGTCAATTAGCTCTGGTGATCATAATATTATCATTGTAGTGGATCCTCAATGTGAGACCGCTATCTAAGAGCACACAATGATCCTTAGGGCGAGGCTATGATGTTAGAGAACATAATCGAATAGGATTAGTTGATGCCTACGGTGATACGATAATAATGTGATACTGTCCATCTCGGGAAAAAAATAAACAAATTCAGAGATTTTGACTAGTGGTAGTAGCTTTTTTGATAAAGAAACTTGTTTTACTTGTTGACATTTATGTTTCACTGTGAAGTTGTTTAGCTACTCCACATTGTGATTTGTTTATTTTGCTGTTATGTCAACGTCGTGTGCAATGATTAGAATCGTCAGTCAAGGATAATGCGACGTACACACCAGTCAAGCAGTTTGACGAACATTGACTCCGCCCCCAAGGAAACGCTTCGGTTGCTGCTTTGTTTGAACGTGTGTGAAGTTGTTCGACCAACCATTTGACAGTTGGCGGCTCGGTTGAAAAAAATTAAAACGGTTTGATTTTGGTTTGAGTTGTCGGGGGTGGAGTCAAGGTTCGCCGAACATGTTTAAGCATTTGTAGTGAAGTTGCACAAACCGCCATAAAATTTTTGATGGTTGGTGCTCAAGTTGGCGCTTCGGTCGTTCGTGTGTGATATTGTTGGTCGAATAAATTGATTGTTCGTGCCGCTGTTGGTAAAACTTGATGGATGTTTGAATAAACGAGAGGTGGAGTCAATGTTAGTCAAACTGCTTGACCGTGTGTACGTTCCATAATAAACAAAAACAACTTTGCGACAGTTTCAGCATCGGAATGGAGGAGCTGGAAAATGAAACCTCCACGGAGGGTCTTTCTGAAAGCGAACGTCGAAATTACAAGTGCAAGTGAGGAGGTTGTTTAAATGCAACACGGTGAAGGATTAGATGACCCGTTAGAATTGGCTGGCAGTGCTTCGAAATATTCACCACAGCTCTTGGACTATCTTCATTAGGAATATCAGGAATATCTTCAAATTGATGATTCCTGAAGCGCCATGAGCAGCCATGAAAATGTCGGTATGCAATCTTCAGCTTCCTCAGTGGGACGAAAGGTTGTTGGTATCTGTGCAGAAGTGAAATATTACACCAATGATCATGGTAGTCAGATTAAACAGCTAGCCAGTATAATCAGCGTTTAGTTTTACATACGAATGTTGTTTTCAGATACATATGTCAATCCAAGCCTTCCGATGAAACTGATGGATCTGATGGACGAAGAAACACAATGAGCCATACAAGTTCCAGTTCAAAGTGGCCGTGTTTGGAAAACGTTTCAAGAACCAAAAATCGCTATATCCGAGTGGGTCGCTGTCGGTAGGAGGCAACAGAGTTGAAGATGTTGTAAAACAAGTCTGGGATTTTTGCTCAATGTTCATTCCCCGAGCAGACATATTTAACGATTCAATTTGATCCAACTTTGGATGAAGAAGCTCCGTGTTTTGAAATCCGACTTTATGGTATTCCAGGATAAGTCCAGTAAACGCAACTATCCTCTAACAAAGATTAACCAGTCGATGCTGCGAAACTGGGTATCGAAAGATATCTCAACAATTGTGTACAGATTTCCCAATTCTGTGACTATTGGAACAACATTTGCTGCGGTCGTTCGAGAAAGATAGAAGAATCAGCTCAAGGAAAATTACAGCTGGTATTTAAATGGTGACGATATCAATTGGGGATGCTGGACGAGCTGAGTTGCAAATATGTCAGCCGACAAGCGAGAATAGCTGTTGAAGGAAACGCCATCGGAACATCTCATCAGTTTGTTTTCTTCAGTACCTGTTCATAGTGACACACTACTCGAGCAAGGTCGTTTGGATTTACAGGTTGCCAGTACGATTAACAACGCCTACAGTAGAAACCTTAGGGCCGATGCCCACGTAGCGTTTTTTCAACGCTGCGTGCACGTGGCGTTTAAAAAACGCAGGTGTGCATTGGGGCGGCGACGCTGCGTTACCGCTTTTTCCCGATGCACACCTGCGTTTTTTCAACGCCACGTGCACGCAGCGTTGAAAAAACGCTACGTGGGCATCGGCCCTTAAGAATCTAAAAAACGATTTCGATAATATCCAAAAATCTTCTTCGATTATGGGAAAAAGGATTACGTTGATGGAGACTTAACAAAAGGAGTACGATGAAATGTTGCGTGCAATGAACAACTCCGTTACTCCAAGAGAGAATTGTTTCTTATTAGAATTGGCTTAAACTGTCGCTGACTGTATTGATGTTGATAACGAATAATGGTCAGGTTAATGTAATTTCGTTCGGACAATAAAAGGTTTAAGAATAAAGTTGAATTATCCCATTTTGTAATACTGTTTTATTGTGTTTGATCGCAGAGAAACAGACGTCTCACTCAACCCATGTTCCATCGTTTACCTTTTTAACGGTGGATCATTTTTTTGTGAGTGGTCAATCGGCCACCGATGGCGCTTTCGTCATTTTCACTCGTGTTTGACGTTTGCGCACTACCGCCATCTGGTTGCCGCTTGTCCACACACAGTGAGTGTAGCATTGGGCGATAATGTTTCCATGATGAGAATTCTGATTGCATTTTGTTCTAAGTGAGACGTCTGTTTCTCTGTGATCCAGCCTTACGAAAAATGTTCACGTAGTCCCTGTTTTTAAAGGATTTGAATGCTTTCGTTTTTATTATAGCTAGATCTTCTGAACTGTTTTTCACGTAAGTTCTTTTAAAGAACTTTTTTTTATATCCGAAGACCAATTCAGTAGGACTGTAGAATGGTGCTTAGGCTGGCAAACATATTACAATTATTCCCATTGAACGAAGATACTCGACAATAGATCAGTGACCATGTATCCTTGTTCCGTCCACAATTCACAAGGAATATTAACCTGGATATCGCTTCGCTTTACCAGGTGATATGAATTGACGAATCCAATCAAAAAATTTGGCTCGAGTGAAGGTACCTTCAGTTGGATACGTTTTAAATATTCCGTTGCAGCCAAGAAAACTTAGAAGAGAACAGCAGGGTCGTCTTACAAATTCACCTCGGTATGCAAGTTTCTCTCCTACGGCATAGCCTTTAGTTTGGAGCATACTCCGGTTATAACAAGATACTTCATCTAAGAACAACAGATTATGGATATCCCAATGAAACTTATTCAACTTAATGAAAAAACGGTGTATCTCTGTTTGTCGCAATTGAACTGCACGACGCTCCAAAACTTTCCAGTTGTAGCCTTCAGACAGTAAGATTCTTCTTATCGAAGCAGTACTTATAGATTTTTGGAAACGTTGTGTAGATTTAAATCTTGGAAACATGTGTGAATCGCAGATACACTTTAGCTCTCTTCTTACGATCGAAGAATTCGTTCCGCAATAATTTGCAACATGAGAACAATTAGTTTAAACATTCTACAAGGTAATTTAAATTAAAATTGCATAAAAAACAAACAAAACACAACTACTACAGCTCTCGTTGATAAAAAGCACTAAACGTCAAAATAGTCAAATCAACTAACAGTGCGTGTTACAGCGACTGTCATGCGGGTATTATGAAAGTCGCGATAAGACCGCCGCGCGATTTTTATAAAACCTGCAGTTCTGCAGCGTTTGCACGTAATCTCATTTTGGTAACAGTTAAGTACACAGTATAAAAATTGTTACAGCATAATCAGGGTTTGAATCCAACGGAGAATGAGAGAATCTCTCTCTTATCATGTCAGCATACACTCTCGATAGGTAGCATACCGTGAGAGACGTTTTTCGTTAGCTGTTACGATAATGAACAGATTCGGGGGGCTACAACCCATGATAAATTTCTTTTAATAAGCCCCAATTGCGGGGGGCACCGGTTCTGATGATGCATTTCAACTTGTTTTACACAGCTGGGCGAAAAAAATATGGTCCCCAACATATAATGAGCGAGAACAAAGCGTTTTATCAATCCCCCTCGGTGGGGGCCGCCTATCCGAATCAGTTTTTTTTTTCAACTTGTATACAAGTGCGATAGTTTTGTTTTCATGGCTTGTTATGATTCGAAGAGGATTTTGCCTCTCTTCTATCGTTGTTCGTTATCTATTGAGAGCGATTTCTGCAAACCCTGAGCACATATGGTCGGGGTTCAGCCAAATCACACCAAGCACCAACGAAAAATTATCCATTTTTCTGCCCAAACTTTCGTTTAGCAGATTTAATTGATCGCAAATCGCATCGGATATCCCTCATCGCCATTACTGAGGATATCATACTGCAAATGCACGCTTGAATTGATATGAAACGATTACCGTTGTCCTTGTACGAACAAAATATCACAAGTCAATCTAAAAGCCGCTGTTCGATTCGACTCACTTTTCCACCACTTTTTTAAATTACAAGTCGCCGTTACTATGGAGCTTGTATTCAATATTGCGTACAAGAAAAAGTTGGATGTAAATTTATAGTTTATTGAGCACAAAAAATATTAGTTCAAATATTTCCATAGTGTGTAATTTTCAGAATTTTTAACTGTGTAGTCCTTCTTCGTAGGCTCAGGAACAGCCAACTAATCTCGACCTCGAACTTTGTCGTATCCAGGTTACAGCAGCTTGGTGGCATGGCGCCATGTTGTTGTAGTCAACATATCAGTGTAAAAATAATGATAGTAATGATATGGAAGTGCTAATATCATCTATCATCCTCCAAACTCTCCACTGCCAGTGGAGATATATCAGTTTCCACACTGATATTCTTCCCTCCCCATTCATACGGGAGTTTGGCAGAAGGAAGGCCGTGCGATATGTGCCATCACAATATTGCCCTCCCTTTTGGCCGTAACCAAGCTTTATCTTCTTCCGCTGTTTATTGGGACTGAAGCAGCCTGTTGAAGTCGAAGTACGTATTTGTAAAGATGCATATATGTTCCAGAGCATTGTTCCTACTAAACTTCGCTAGTTCTGAATAGAATTAATATTGTTCCGCTCATAAAAAAACTACTCCTCTGATGATTATTTTAAGTCGCAAAAGAAAAAAACTCCTGCACAACCTGCCTGCTTAAGTCAACGAAACATGGCTGCTGAAAAAACCGAGTCGAAGTGATTTTTCACGCAAGTTATTGCGTTTAATAGTTGAAGAAGCGTAATGAGCTGAAATATGTTTGATATACTTTTTAAAGAAGCAGTGATAAATATCTCTCTACAAAACAAATGTATTATCACTGAATTATTGATTAATTTGCGTGATAAGCCAACGTTAAATCCTAGGCTAACATTACCACCCGTGACCATAGAGGTGAATATCTAATCTGTTCAAGACTATTTTGTTCTCGCAAACGGACCGGAAACCATCACGTGTATCGCATCGCCTTTCATTAGGCACCAATCAATCGCTGCAAGGCAATCGCTGCATATCCCCCTAGCGACGAATGAGCGAATCACAGTTTACACCGTTTGTGTTCCACCGACCACGCTATACGTGTAGAGATTTGCCGAAGTGCCTGACCAGCACAATATGCATAGACAGGGTGGAGGTCTATCTTCAATGGAAAATTTTTGGATACCATTAGGCATCTAAGCATCCCGACTTGACGAATTATACTTATTTTATTCCAAAATTAGGAAACTGTTAGAGCGAAGTATAATTGTAGCATACTTTCGATTTGTTGTTTTACAGTCACTCTCAAAATTGAGCGTACACCGTGGATTAGATGAATATATTCGAAAATTCCAAAGGAAATTAAATGGTTGGCTCGGTTGTTTTAAATACATTTCAATATTCATCTCTTCCTTCAATGTATGCGTACATAAATTGGTTGAAAAGTTTTTTCTTAAGTTTATTTGTTTAAAAATATTTTTTTTTCAAATACGCCTGTTACAGACGTGACAAAATTGAGCGTACAGTGAATGTTTTACAATAAAATTCCTTATTATAAAAGCGATTAATGTAATTTAATGTTATTTTTTCATGGTTATATGTATTTATAATAATACATATCCGCTACTTAAACATTCAATGTTTCGAAATTAAACCATGAGTTTTGGTAAAAATGGCGAACAAGTAAGATGTATAAACAATGCTATTTAACAATTCAATGTTGCTGGGCAAAATAGATGCTTTAAGATATGAATTTTACCGGCATCGTGTCTTTTATATGATAGATAATTGAAATCGAGCGAGACATACGATTAATTTGGGAAAACTCAGTCGGTAAATGATGTAAACAGATGTAAACATACAGAGTTTTCTCTCTGTATGTTTACATCTGAAAAATGTTGAGAATGGCATAATTCAAATTAAGTATAACTTTATTTAAAAGTCGATGTACAGGTAGCTTATAAGCTCAGGACACTCATTATTAATATTAACAATATTAGTAAAAGGGCAGCACACGGATACATTACAAGATGTCATTTTATATTTGAAGACTCAGTCACCGTAAGAACAAATTTAACCCTTTATAAGGCAGACGAATCTAAACAATAAATTAACAAAAACAACAATAGGACACAATGTTGACATGGTATTAAACTCAAATGTATGTTTGTTATACATTAAACAGTTCAGAAACATTAAAAAATTGGTGGCAATATAGTTGCCACTGCCCGCCAAGCGGTAAAACATTGGTGGCAATATAGTTGCCACTGCCCGGCAAGCGGGAAAACAGGCAACAACAAAAATATAAAAAGATTTTTAAAAATTTGGTTTTACGTAGAATCAGTCAAATAAAGGTACGTTACATTTTTTGGTGAAGAGTCCTAGTCAGAAAACGCATAATAAGTGAAAAAAAAAAATTTTCGCATTTTTTCTCCCAAGGGGGGACCCTTGGGAAAAAAAACACAATTTCGTCAAAAATCCAAAAACCAAATATACAGAAAGGCAAAGCTTTTTCCACGCTAATCACGTAGTAATCTAACACAGGAGATTCAAAATAATTGATACCAACGGGAAAAAATATATCTTTGTCGTTTTTTTAACGAATTATAACTGAAAATCCTTCTTCCACTCGAAACTTACGATCTGTTCGTAAAAAAACTGTTCTCAAATTGACATTTCAATTTTTTTATGGCTCAAATTCATCTGGGGTGTTACTAGGAAGCTTATAAAGTCACTACATGTGAAATAATAAGTAGAGCTCTTGTTAATAAATAGAAAAACATATTATTTGTTGGTGGCAATATAGTTGCCACTGCCTTATAAAGCATCATTAAAATTCACCAATATAGGGAAAAGTGCCCAATAGTGGACCCTCCAGCCATTTTTGCATTATTACAGCACAATGTAAACATTTTGCTATGAGATTCCATCGGGGGAACCGATTTGATTACATGCATTGGAAATGGTATGGACAGTAAAATTGGATGATTTTTTACATTTCTATAAAAAATAAACACGAGAGTGTCCATTATAGGAATATTTTAGGGGATCCATAATAGGGAAGAAGAACGTCCCGAAACGAAACATGCAAATCAAATGAAGTGTCGACTATAGGGAAGCAATTTCCTATTATGGACCCCCAGGGGGTCTACTATAGGGCGAATTCAGTCAGACTTTAAAACGATAATTTCAACGAATAACGTCGTGTATTTGAGTGTTTTATGTATGTATCATGAAGAGGATATGCAGAACTTGTTATTAGATATCAAGCAGGTTAAATATGTTGAAAATTTCTACTCATTATGACAGGAAGAGCAAAATTCCGCTACTAGGGGGTCCACTATTGAACATTTTACCCTATCATTAAATAAGCTGCCGAACTAATAAGTTTATTTTTACTCCCCAAATGGAAATCATCCAATTGTATCTCTTATGGTAACAGATCGTGGAGTTTAATCCAAATTTAATTATGATATTACGATTTTAAGCTATCTTTTCAATATTAAATCTGAAGTGCTCTAAGGGGATGAAAAGCTGTTTTTATGTTTGGTACCTTAAGATACACCTTGTACTTTAAAATTTGACTGTGAATGATTGGGTTCAATAATATTACTCTTAATGAAAGACCTGAGAAAATATCGAGCTTTAAAACAAATTTAAGTTAATGTCATACTAAATTTGAATTAAGTCATTCCCAACATTTGTCGTTTTCGCTGTATGTTTACATCTGTTTTCATCATTTATCGACTGAGTTTTCCCAAATTAATAGTATGTCTCGCTGGATTTCGATTATCTATCATATATAAGATACATACAAATTAAAGCATCTATTTTGCCCAGCAGCATTGAATTGATAAATAGCATTGTTCCTACCTCTCACTTGTTCGTAATTTTGACTAAAACATGGTTTAATTTCAAAACATTGAATACTTAAACACTTAAGCGGATGTTTATTATGATAAATATAATTATGGAAAAATAATAATTAAATACAATAATCGTGTTTATAATAAGAAATTCATAAAAAAAACTTCTGTACGCTCAATTTTATCACATCTACCAGGCGTATTTTGATATTATTTTCAAAAAAATAAAATTTAGAGAAAAAATTTCAATTATTTTATGTATGCATGCATTGAAGGAAGGGATGAATATTAAAAAGCATTAAAAACAACCGAGCCAACAGTTTAATTTCTTTTTAAATTTTCGAATGTAATCATCTAATCCATACTGTATGCTCAATTTTGAGAGTGACTGTTAATTTTAAGAATAGTTAAAGGCATCGAAAAATATGCGTCATTTGAGGAAGTTAACCTTAAACAAATTAAAAAAATCGATTAAGCGAATATTTTTTTATGGGAATGGTCGATTTGAGATCTTTCCTTACTTTACTTATGGATCCTGTACACCTCCGGTGGTGCAAAGGGCCGACTTGAAAGATCTCCATCCTGAGCGTTGCCCGGCTATCGCTTTAACCTGTTGCCAGGTGAGATTTCGGTCGACTTCTTTTATTTCTTTATTGAGGCTTCGCTGCCATGAGCCTCTGGGTCTGCCTCTGCTGCGATATCCCGCTGGGTTCCAGTCTAATGATGATGATGATGATGATGGTCCCGCCGCATACAAAGGTTTGAGCTAGACGATTTATCTTTAAGATAATTAATTGTATGATATAATAACAAATTTAATCAGAGTTGCAAAAAACAAAAACGATCTGATTACCATCACAGATATGAATTACATAACTTTTCATTACTATCCAGCAAAAAAAGTAAATTAAGAAAAAAACTGTTGTTTTCATCTACAGATTCTCATAAGCATCGGTAGTGATACTTCGAGTTTATACTAAAATGCAAAACCTCTCGCACAGATTTCAAAAGTTCCACCAAGAATCGCGTTTCATGTTTATACAATACCACTTAACGTTTATCACTCGTAAGCATCAATAAAATTAATAATCTAAGTCGTCAACAAAACTAAAACTTGTGTTACCGCTCTGTCGATATCAAAAGTTTCGGTATCAACCACGGGAACAAAACTCTAACAGATAGCCCATAGACTAACGCAAAATGAACTCCCCCAAGAAATTATGACGTTTGAGCGGGTCGCATAATGAACGCAAAATGAACTTTTGTTCGAGAAGACGACCCGCTCAAATGTCAAAATCCATCGGGTGAGTGAATTTGATGAACTCCTGCACAGGTCTATTACTAATCCGAAGAATAATTCAAACAGTTGAAAATGCGCTAATGCTTGTTTACAGATTTCGTTTCCCCCCTACGTCGAGTGTGGCCGACCCACTTCCGATCCCGAATTTCTGTTGCTACGATGAAGCTCGTAGTTGGAGATCCAGTTGTGAGGACACCATGTCCGAATTATATACCGCAGGCATCTGTTGATGAGCACCTGCAGCCGTTGAGTGTTCTCTACTTAGTTAGCGAATAACTACTTAGTTAGCGTCTACTTAGTTAGCGTATAACAGTACAGATTTCACGTTAGAGTTGGAAATTCGTATTTTGGTGCGTTCACTTGCCTGTTTTCAGATATTTCTTAAACTCGCACAGGCAGTCCTTGCTTTCTGTTTGAGCCGCACCTCCTGGTGAACAGACGCTCGAGGCGTACCTTCTCACTCTAGCTGATGTCAGAAGGACAACAGTGCCCAGGCTGCACTACCAGCTAAGTACACAACCCTTACCTGGCGGTCTTTTGTCATCGGACGACCCGTGGAAGCGTGAGATAGGAACTTGTGAGGACCAGAGCTCTGTTGGGCGCTCCTTCTTAGATGTCAACCCACCATCATCAATCACGCATCAATCTCAGCAATTATAGTATTTGTCTGTATGGAGTTCAGAAGGTACAGGAATTATGAAATTATTTTAAAATCAAGCAGTTTTGACAACGTTTTATATCGAGGTTTCAATATTCCAAAAGTCGGTGTAAGACTTAGTCAAGTCAAGTACGATATACTAAAGACAAGTAAGTTTGCTAGAGGTCGAAATATTTTGGAAGTTACTGTAAAGTTACAATCTAGTGGTGGAATTAATACTAATACTATCTCATCTTATGACAAGTGAAGATATTTCACTGCATATCTCTGAATAATGTTCTTATCAATATGTACATATGTAGTTACCATAGCATAAATTGATAATATTTACGCTATTTTCTAACTGAAAATTCGTTGGGAAGTTCAAAAGAGTTCGGAGGAGAGGCATAAAAGGAATAAATCCGTTTGGAAACCCAAAGAAATGAACGACATCCATCACAGACGGAGAATCTTTGATCTTTCGAACTTTTCTGGGCTTCCAAACAGAAATTTTTGTGCGCTTTTGAACAAAAGCCTTTTGGCTTCCGGACGGAATCTTTTTAGGCTTCTGTTTTGAATGGAATCGAATCACGGGCATAAATTTCGGAGGCAACACTTGATTACATACGACGCGAATATATACTTTTTAAGAAAAAACGATTTTATTCCCGATATTGCTAGCCACTTTATTAGCACATGTAATTCACTGTGGCTTCTATGTAACTGTGGATGGTGACCGGTCTGACTGACGATAACGAGGAAGCAGTAAATCGCCAAAAAATAGATAATGTAGAGCTACACAATACTGCGTTTCATCTGCCAAGTATAATCTGGATTCTGTAGTATAATTTAAATTCAAATTATTGGTTGGAATAGTTTCTAATCCTAACAGCTTCGGAATCTCAAAAGAATATTCCTTGTACAGAAACAGAAACGGAATTCAAAAAGTATTGCAATCGAAAGTCCTTTTGAAAGTAAAGCCCAAGATAATTTTGTTCCGAAGCCCAACAAGGATTTGTTCGGAAATCCAAAATAATTCCGGTTTGGAAGCCCAAAAGAATTTCTTTCAGAATCCCAAATAATTTCGTTCGGAAACCCAGAGAAAGGCCTTATTTTAGGTTTTTGAACCAACATTTTTTAGTTTTCTGAAGCTCTTTTAGGCTTTCAGCAGGAACTCTTCTGGGTTTTCGAATCAATTCCTTTTGCGCTTCTTAACAAAACTCTTTTAGGGCTTCGGTAGGAAATCTCATGAGTATTCTTATCGGAATCCTTTGTCCAGAAGCATAAAAAGATCCCATTCAGAAGCCCAGAACGCTCCAATCAAAAGTCCAAAGGTATTTCTTACGAAAGTTCATAAGGATTCTGTTCGGAAAACTAAAAGTATTCTGTTCGGAATTCTAGAATGATTTTGTTCAGAATCCCATCAGAATTCAATTTGAAAGCTCAAAATGATCTCTTTAAGAAACTTCGATCAGAAGTTCGAAGGGATTCCGTTAGTAAATCTAGAAGTATAAAAAAGTTCATTTAATCATCATACAATGTTCTGTGAAATTGTTTTGTAGCATACCAACTGCCGTTTTTGAAATTCTGAGCTCAATCGAGCAATCAGAGCCAATTTCCAGATCGAATGAGTGACGAAGGTGCATTTTCCCATATATTTTGGCTGAAATCTTCATACAAACTTCAAATTAAATGCGCTAGCTTATGCAACAAGCGATTGAGCTGAAATTTTCAGAGATTGATTTTCTCACCCAAAGACACAATTCTGGAGGGTGCCCCGTGGAATTCGACAAAAAAAATTTCTCCCCATACTAAGCTGGGCCAGTCTTGAGCAGTAAACCAGGTTACGTACGTCTTAGAAAACCATTTCCGCAACAGCAATACCCACGCAGATAAGAAATCGATCAAATATGAGACTGTCAAGTGTGTAGCAGCAGCTTAGCTACAGAAATTAAATTCACTTTTAATAAAATCTTAGTTCATCCGATAGTCATTTTCGGACATGGAGCATGAAAATTATAAGATCCAGATCAAGAAGCTGTTGTGGTTTACAAGCAAAATGTGTTGCGCACAATATTTGATAAGATGCTTGAAAATGGTGCGTGCCACAGAAACGCTGAGATACTGTATCAAGAGAAAAATAATATGAATCATATAAAATATGGCAGACTGACAATGGGCTGGCTATCAGGTACAATTGTCGGAAAAAATAATGCGAATACAATATTGAACAGAAGGCTGGATAAAAGCCGGAATTAGATTCTAACTGCTGAAAAAAGATTGCGATGCACGCAAAAATAAAAAAAATGCTCAGAAAAATCTTCAAAATGCTTGGAATAGAAATGCTTGGAATAGAATGGAAATAGTAGAGAAAACATTTTCGGTGATTTATGTGGCGTTTGAGTCTAGTTTTTGAATGAAAAACAACAAGGTATATGTTTTCTTCTTCCAACGTTTCGATCCTTATTACAAGACAAAACTTTCAAAACGACTTATCTGCTTTTGTAAACAAAGATTTAAACGACGATTTGACGAATCTGATAGCTCTCCCACGTAAACCAACACCATCAACAGGTAGCGGAATCCTTCACCTACCTATTGATGGTATTGGTTTGCGTGGGAGAGCTATCAGATTCGTCAAATCGTCGTTTTATTCTTTGTTTACAAAAGCAGATAAGTCGTTTTGAAAATTTTGTCTTGATTAGATCAGTTCAATCAAAGATAATTGCCTATTTCTGGGGATTAAACCACCCGACTTGGACGTTAATTTACAATGTTATGAAAACTCATATGTGAATATGTACGTTATGTGGAAGTTTCGGAATTCGACCCTTTCAATATGGCAACAACAGCAATTAGCGGTTTTTGGAATGTGATGAAACAAATTTTCGCTAAAATTCTGATGGCAATCGTCATTGAGTCTTAAAATAGAATAAAATTACTGTAATACGCATTGGAACTCACTTTTTCAATTAAATCACTTTAATTTATGATACTTTGTTGTTTTTCTTGTAAAAAATGATTTGTTCTTAATTCACTACTTTGAATTGATGATATGATGATGATATTAAGCACATCATGACGGTTGTCAGAATTATGTTAGACAGGCAGATTTTCGTTAAGGCTGATCGATGACGAGGCACCATGTTCAAAAAACTCTCTTGGTAGTTGGTCTACCCCAGGGACTTTGTTGTTTTTCAGCCGGCCAATTTTCTCTTTTCTCTTACCTGGAGATTCGGAGCTGGAAAACGTATGTCTCGCACGCGTGTCCTCAGGTTCGTCACCATACCGCATTCGTTTCCTGCAACATCGCCAATCAGGTGCTAAGAAGGTGTAAGAAGATTTCCGTTTATGGAATCACGAGTTATACAGGTTTATAAATGGCTGGATATGTTTAAGCTTTTACAAGACGGCAGACTGCGGTGGGCTAGATACGTTGTTCGCATGCCGGAAGAACGTCAAGCAAAGATAATATTCAGTAGAGATCCCGGAAAAAAGAAAATTAGGCTTCATGGTGGGATGCACATGATGGCTTTTTTTTGCAGTTGATGAGGACCTGAGAGCGCAAAACCTTTAGGGCAACTGTGAACGCATGGGTCGCGATCGAGTGCAGTAGAGAAGGATACTCCAGCAGGCCCATCAAATATCAAGTGAGTACTTCGTCTTCGACGTGTTCTTGGCCAGTCTAGTCCCTTAGCTTCTCTTTTCATTTCGATATTAAAATTGTAATTTTTTGAATCTGACCGATTTCTAGATATTCGAGTAAGTGAGGAAACTGGTCAATCTTCCGAATGTTCATGAATGTGCATGATAACATCACCATTGATTATGCATAGATTTTCAATAAAGCGTTACATAAGTTTATATCACTTTCTCAATATTCGATTAACTTGAGGTTCCATTCAATTGAAATTTATTAACCAGCTTACATAAATTAACATGCAAAAGAACGGTCACGTTTTCTGCTCCACCCGCCCGCATTATCGCCTATCAAAGTTTGCGAAACACTCCCTGCTTTGCCATTCGCTCCCATCGAGAGGTCCTGGCCGGGCAGCCTCGACTTCAATCACACAAGAAGCCATGACAGAATTCAGGCGACCTCTAGATCCCCTCCTCTCCCATAGCTAGCTGTGTACAGAGCTTGTATGAGCGTTCCGGTTTATGCAAAAATAGAGTTTTGTGGATTTTAGTGCGCTCTCGATCGAATTACATAAGCGAATGTGGAGCAGCCAGCATGCTCAGCTAAAGCCACCGCTGCTGTTGGCTAGTTGGCTAGCATTGGCGTGCTGGACCAGTATGAAATTGGCATTTTTTGCATGCTTTTTCGAAGCCTGGTTGGTGACTTTCCTGTTCTTTGTGGACTTTCCTTTGAAGCTGTATGGGACGAAATGGCATGCGCTGCTTGGCGTATGCCAATTTGGTTTGAGGTGAGGAAATTATCTCAATTTAAGCATAGATCTACCGAAGGTTTGGTTTGGCCTCCCGCGTGGAAGCTGGATTATAGACTGGTCAAAAGGATTGTTGTTTGACTTTCAATTATGTCCAATCTTAGAGTTTGAAATAGTTAACTATGAATATGAATGACATTCACTGCATGATATCAACAGAAATTATTTTACCATAATAAAAAATTCGGAGAAAGGCCAGATACAGTGAATAGTGTGGCCTCGTATCCTTATGAAAAAATTCAATGATCTCGTCTATCTTTTCAAGAAACTGTTACAATCATGGTTGCCCACAAATCTTTGTCCCGGGATTAGTCCCTACAATTAGGTCCAGGTGTTTGCTCGACTCGGGTTCATTAAAACCTTCAGTATTACCATTTTTAAATAATACTAACAAGTAGAACTATATAAAGTATGATGGGGCTGTATATAGTTTGCTTTTCATAAATTTAGAATTAACAAAATGAAATTGAAAAATTCACGTCCGAACAATAAAACAAGTCTGTGGCGAAAGTAAATATAAATCACGGTGTGTTTGTCCGATGAGGCTTATTTTTAAAAAATCAGTATCTCTAAAACACTCACTACACGAAAGTATAGGTTTTCCTCTTTCACGTAGGTGCATTTTTCAAATGTTCTATCGGGGGTCTCATTTATCCATACATTTTTGGGAGAGTTTAATCGGCTATCATTTTAAATTTCTGTGGAGTTTGCACCAAAAATAGTGAAGATAAAACAAATGTTTTAGATCCCCCCATAGAACATTTTAGTTTACCTACTACTTGAAAGAGGAGAGCATATACTTCGCGTGGTATGTGTTTCAAAGATACTGATTTTTGAAAAATAATATTTCTCCCTAGAGACACCGTGATAAATTACATGGATCACTAATTTTTAGAATGCAAGAATGACTTCATAAGGGCGACATGCTGGTTGGAGAACTTTACTCTTGCCCCACCACCTAAGAAAGTTGCCTATATTGCATTGTTTTGGAAAATGAAAATCCTATGAACCTTTCTAATTTCACCATTGCAAGTCCATATCGGTTAAGGAAAAGGCGCCAGCATTATGCGGTGCTATTTGGCTCATGTTGAGCCACGTTATTATGTTACACAGCTTTAGCGTTTACTATTTGGTAGGCGGTTGGCTACTTATGTCCTGTACATATTTCGCTGGTTACACCAGTAGACACTGTCATTTTTAAGTGTCGATTTGCAGTAGATATGGGTGCATTAAAAAAAGACATAATTTCACCCGAGGACAATCGATTTTATCAGTAAATATATAGCGAATCGCAATCTTGTTTGACTAGAGGTAGTCTGTGGTACAAATATAAACACCTCTCAGGTAAACTAAACTAGAGCGTCAGCCCATATGGTCAGATTAACAGCACAACTGCAGTGTTTAAGTCTGCATGATATGAAAAAAATTTTGAATGAGAAATTTAATTGGCTGGAAAAATAGTTCAGGGATGTTATACTTTCACCATTCATAATAATTTCAAATGTTTATTCTGGCAAGTAGCTGCTTGCTCTTTTCGTGATAATATGTTCAGATTATTGTCAGACTTGCTCACTTTGCTCATAGGGTTATTGCTCCTGGACTCCGTATCCAAACCAAATGTCCAAATCAAGGACAAGTCAACAACTTCTTCATAGAATAGACGAGCTCCTTTAGGCATAATGGTAGCTTTTTGGGGAAATATCCTCCTTTTTCATACAATGTCATCATCCTCCTTTCAGAAACTTCAGAACTTCAACAGCAACATTATTTATTTTCTCATCGAAACAGTTCTTCTTTATATTAACAAATCTTTATATTCAGAGCTTATGTATTCTAATTTCTTGATTCTTCTGATTACTATTCCACGACAGCAAGAGAACTTAACATTTGAAATCTTGAATTAAGTTATGCTGTGTTCCAAAAACACTGGTCTGGTAATGGTGGGGCATCAGCATTTTTTGGCGTAATTGGCTTATTTATAATTTGGTGTCAGTAGTAAGAAATATAACTGGAGGCGTAAATCAATTGAAAAAAATATCAGGCAGATTCAAGTATAACGAAATTTTAGTGCATTTTATCGTCTGCAATTGAAAGGGTCACTAGGATTTTTTTTGGAATATGTTTCCAAAAATTTCCAATTCTTTAGTGATAATGGATAAACTGTAATTGCGACATTTTGGAAGCAAGCAATTCCAGAGTCAAAACCTGGTTTTACTACTTACCATAATTCTTCGAATGTTCTCAAGAATTCCTTAGGAATTAACCTCTGACATGTTTTCGTAAATAACCTAAAAAATTCTCCAGGATTTTTCCAAAAAAAAATCAAGAATATTGCCAGAACTCTTTCAAAAATTATTTCAAGAATTTCTTAGAATACCATTATTGGAAGAAATTCTTTGAGCAATTAATTGCTGAAGGCATTTCTTAAAAAAGTTTGAAGGAATTCCTAAACCAATTTCTGCAGGATTTTCTTGAGCAATTTCCAATAATAACAATTTCGGTAGGTTTTGCCAAAGAATTTCCCGTAGGAATTTCGTGTCTCGTTAAATAATTCGTTAAGTGTATTTTGCAGAAGTTCTGAGACGCATGCATTCCTTAAGGATTTCTTAAGGTTTCCAACAACAACAAATGTTTGGGGCCCTCCTTAGCCGTGCTGTAAGACGCGCAGCTACAAAGCAAGACCATGCTGAGGGTGGCTGTGTTCGATTCCCGGTGCCGGTCTAGGCAATTTTCGGATTGGAAATTGTCTCGACTTCCTTGGGCATAAAAGTATCATCGGGCTAGCCTCATGATATACGAATGCAAAAATGGTAACCTGGCTTAGAAACCTCGCACTTAATAACTGTGAAGAGCTTAATGAACACTAAGCTGCGAGGCGGCTCTGTCCCAGTGTGGGGATGTAATGCCAATAAGAAGAAGAAGAAGAAGAAGAACAACAACAACAAATAATGCGGAACAGCAAAATTAAGTTCATTCAAGTGAATCAGAACCACGCAAAGGGAGCAATAGCTGTACTTTGCAAGAGATTTGCTGAGAGCAAACTAGATATTGCGTTAGTTCAGGGGCCTTGACCGAATAACAGTAAAATCTTGGGTATTCCTACGAGTATTCCGGTTTGCTAATAATTTACAAAAATGGACAGCAGCCCCCCAGGGTAATTTTGGTGAATGAAAAACCAAAAATTTTTCCATCACAGAATTTATTGAACGAGATAATGTTGCGGTAATGGTGGAGGTACCGAAAATTCGTGGAAAAACGGAAATATTTGTCGTCTCAGCATACTTTCCGCGAGATGCTGATGATGTGCTTCCGCCAGAAGTAACCGCTTTTATTTCTTATTGCAGAAAGCGAAATAAAGCTTTCATTATTGGTTGTGACTAGCTATGGTAGTGCAGCCTGCGCACTGTTTACCTTCTGACATCAGCTATAGGGAGAAGGTGCGCCTCGAGCGTCTGTTCACCAGGAGGTGCGGCTCAAACAGCGTCTGCCTGGTACCCAGCGGCTGATTAACGAAATGCTGTATCGCGTCAGCCCCACCAGCGCGATGTAGGTAACGCGACCCCGGTAAGGTAGCTTACTGAAGCCTCTCAAATACCACGAAAAATGGAGATAGAAGAAAAAGAGAACGTTATGTTTGGCAACCGACCCGGCAACGAAATAAGGACTATGATTGGAAACTCGGTACCTGGAATGTCAGGATTTTAAATGAACCTGGACGAGTGAGCCTTCTGGCTCCGAAGGCCCAGATCCGGGAAAAGTGAACTCCGAGCCGTGGATCCCACGACCAACACTGCATTCAAGTATACCATCTATCACAGCGGCGGCGGAAAAGCAGAGCATAGAGTTGGTTTCGTAGTGATGATAAAGCGAGTGATGCGGTGGAACCCCATTAGCGAACGAACGAATGTTTATATATTTTTGAAGAAATTTTCGAAAAAAAATCCTCAAGGAATTTCTGGAGGTGTTTCTAGATTTATTTGCGGAGGATTTTTGAAGAAATTCCTTGACGAAGTTAGTATTGAATCAACGAGACGAGCCACCCTAGGGCTGAAAGTCTCGACAATAAAGACATAAAAAAAAGTATTGAATCACTGGAAGAATTTCCGATGTATTACTTAGAGAATTTTACGATGGAATTTTTGGAAGATTTTTTTAAGGTATGCCTGAAAGAACTTCGGGATGATCAACCGAATTAATTTCTGAGGGGATTTTTTTACGAAAAAATGTTTGGAGGATTTTTCGAACGAACTTTTGGATAAATTCATGAAATATCACCTTGATACATACTGGAGAAATTTCCGACTAAGAAATTCTTGAGAATATCCGAAGTAGTATGATGATGGATAAACACCACGTTTTTTTTCCAGAACATCGTCCAGATATTCTTTTGAGAATTCCTCCAGGAATATTTCATAAAATTTTCTCAGGAGCTCATTTGAATACTCCTCCAGGGATTCTTTCGTAAATCCTCCCAAAAGGCCTTCATTACCTCGTTGTTAGTAAAACTCCATCACGGTTGTCAACTGCCATGGCAAATGATGGGAAAAAATGTCGAAAGGACAAAAAGTCGAAGGGACAAAAGGTCGAAATTACAAAATTGGTTAAAATTGAAAAGCCATAGTATTGAGAACAAAACAAATGAAAACTATGATGTGAGTACCGTCATCGGGGGTGACACTTGGCCAAATAAGGGTCAGATTGGCCCATGTTTTCATCAAATTCAGCACAAGGAAAATGTAATATAAGACCCTTTTCGAGCGATTCAGATAGCCGACCTACAGACTCTAATATCTACACAAAACTCTACCACTAATATGCAATATGCATAAGCACATTCATACATTTATTTAGCTTACATCTAAACAGAAACCACTGAATCAACAATTTGACGCCACAATACACGAGTTAATAATTCGAGAACACGGAGTTCTGTTTAAAAAAAAAATAAACGTCTCACTACCTTCACTGTACACAACCAACTGATTTATTATCCTTAACTTAACTACATTACAAGTATGCTAAGTCTGCACTGGCTCGGTAGGTACAGGTTTGATGATCGCCAAGTCGTTTTACACTTGGTCTGCCCACCTCGCTCGCTGTGCTCCATACCGTCTCGTATCTTCCGGATCGGTAGCGAACACCATCTTTGCAGGGTAGTTGTACGGAATTCTTGCAACATGCCCTGCCCATCGTACCCCTTCTAGCTACCTTCTGGATATTGGGTTCGCCGTAGAGCTGGGCTTGCTCGTGGTTCATTGTTCGCCGCTACACACCGTCTTTTTGTACACCGCCAAAGGTGGTCCTCAGCACCCGTTTCTCGAATACTCCGAGTGCTTGCATATGCACAATCATGATTTTATCCTGAAACACTAATGCAGGATCGTTCAGCGTATCATGAGAGAGATTTTTTCGTTAATGTTGTACAATATACAACATCACGCATGTTTGAGTGTTAAAATGATTCGTACGGTTGAATCACCGAATAATGTGCATAATGTTAACTGTTATGTACGGCTAGTCTTTGTGTACATGATTCAGTGTTTATTTCTTATTTAAAACCAATAATAACGTCACGTTGAATTAAAACCAATAATATTCCCATCTAATACATGACGATGAGTGGAAAATGAATTTGACACACATTTATACAAGAGACTTCTGATTCTCCATGATCGACATCGGAATGTAATGTATAGGAATGTATAGGAAGTCGCGTTGGTAAAATAATTAATTATACGACACTGAATCAAAGATACCAAAACCAACGTATTTCACTCAAACATGCACTCGAAGCGACACGTATTACAAGAGCACGATCTAACAAGTTTTAATTTTTCAGTTCTCGAACTAATCAAAATCATACAATCCTCCCCCTGGCTGTTGAATATTCACCGTAAATTGATTAAAGAACTGCCCATGAAATAAAGAAGGAGAAATCTCTGGGAAATGTAACAAGCTAATTTTTTTTTCAGAAGCATGTTTTCAAACTTGACGTATGTTTAGTATTTTTCATGTATACAGAATTATAGATTTTTAAATTTTGTCCATTCGACTTTTTGTCCCTTCGACCTTTTGTCCCGTCGACGTTTTGTCCCGTCGACTTTTTGTCCTTTCGACCTTTTGTCCCTTCGACCTTTTGTCCCATCGACCTTTTGTCTCTTCGACCTTTTGTCCGTCGACCTTTTGTCCTTCGACCTTTTGTCTTTCGACATTCTGTCCCAAAGCCGTAGATTATAAATCGACACGGATAAAAAATCAATGCCTCTTACTTACGGCGATTCGTAGTTGAAGACAGTTAGCGAGAAATCAAGTGCTCAAAATAGATCGCAAACGAGTTGTCAAACGAAAATTAATTCAGGTAATAGTCAGTTTATTATCAAGTGGCTCAGTAGCTCATAGAAGTGTTACGCTTGAAGACTAAACCTTCAAGCGAAGGTTTTTGTGCGGTCTACGCAGATATCGGCTTGCCACGTTGAGACCCAGAAGCCACAAAATCGTAAGTCATCAGCCATACCCTTCCTCGTGAGGCGAGCACACCATCCACCCGATTATCAAGCTCCACGCCGTCGAACGTCTCATCGACTGGCATCGATTGGCCATCCAACACGCTCTCGTAGCTCGACCAAGAGAAAACCATTCGGCCCACATTCACCGGCCCATTGTCGTCCGACCCATTGTGATGCGGCCCATCGTCATGTGGCCTATCGTCCATCGCCAGCCTCGTAGCTTGATCGGACTAACAACGAACAGCATCGTCCTTCCTGAGCCACCAGCCGCCATCTTCGTCTGCGACCGAGCATCGAGGTAGCCAAGCTACAAACAGGTTAGATTAGATGATAGTTTCGCAGTTCCACATCAATCCCTTCTGGTGTGTTGGCGCATAAGCGGGATTTGTTTAAAGAGGTTTGTGGTTTGGTCGCAACAGAAAGAGTTTGCGCTTACGGTTCCGACCCGACTCCGTTGGTGACTATGTGGAGTGAGGGCGCACTACAAATGTCAGGTAGATCTGGTAACAGGCTACCCCCGACTATCTTGGCAACATTAGTATCGCATCGTTTTTTCTGCCTTGACCCAGGATTCTCCTGCTACAAAACGACCAGCTCCCACCTTGAGGGAAGTTAAGGATGTCACCCAATAGCTCAATAAAAATGATACAGCTAGAAAGGACGGTGTCGGAGCTGAACTCATAAAGACGGCTGCTTGACAACTGACCTAATCTTTACTGTACGGCACATCCTTCAAAAACGCCGTGAATATCAGGTCCCAACTGTTCATCGATTTCAAGGCGACATACGACAGTATAGATGGCGTAGAGCTATGGGAAATTATGGACAAGAACAGCTTGGATGGTGTGCAAAACTATGTGAAGATTTCGGGCGAACACTCCAGTTCGTTCGAATCGCGCCGGGGACTAAGACAAGGTACGATTTTCAACAGACATAGGACATTGTCGGCCGTACATTTGCAAAGGTGGCAGAACTGCACACCCGCCTGAAACGTGAAGCAACAATAGTTGGACTGTTGGTGAATGCATCGAAGACAAAGTACATGCTCGTGGGCTGAACTGAGTGTGACAGGGCCCACCTGGGAAGCAGTGTTACGATAGACGGGGATACCTTCCAGGTGGTCGAGGAATTCATCTACCTTGGATCCTTCATAACGGCTAACGGCATAACGGCATAACGGCAAAGATTCACACCCGCACCAACTGTGTAATGTACAAAACGCTGATAAGACCGGTAGTCGCCTACACAGAAATAAATAATGAAAAATAATCAGCGCGTAAAGCTTGGGATGCGGAAATTTACGCTATTCTGCGCTGAAATGGTCCTCTTGCTGACAATATTGTTTACAACTTGTATGCGATATTGACGATTCACGTCAAATATTGAATACATTTAGGCTATATCCCGTGTGGAATTACGCTAATAATGGCGTTCCATTTATGTGCATGATTTTGAGCTTAAATTTCAGTGGATTTTTCTATCTGTGTACGGACATGGAAACTTGGACTTGTACTGCTCGATGAGGACTTGCAAGCACTCGGAGTACTCGAGAGACGGTTGCTTAGGACCATCTTTGGCGGTGTGCAAGAAGACAGTGTGTGTGTATCCAGAAGGTAGCTAAAGCCGGAAGGTTACGATGGGCAGGGCATGTTGCAAGAATATCGGTCAGCAACTCTGCGAAGATGACGTTTGCTTCCGATCCGACAGGTACCAGAAGGCGTGGAGCGCAGCGAGCGAGGCGGGCCATTTGCACATCGGTACGGTAAACACATGCCGAAGGTGTTGTCATAACCAAGATCAACGTGGTGTTCTGTAGTAGCTGCTTCGCTTCACCACGCACACTGGGGCAGACCGCTGTATTCGTTGGACAAAACCTCTAGCACTCTCTGTATACATCCTAGAGTTTTGGTGTCTTCAGCACACTATCGCGGGTGATTCTACACTTCATTTTGATTAATTTTATTTTTATCTAGATAAGTTAAAAGTGTTATCTTTAGATAGAAACGAGATAGAGCAACACTTTCTTCTACAAAGTGGTTTGTTTTGACATTTTGGACTTATGCTCCATAGACACATATGCTCTAACATGGCCTTAGCCAGGATTTCGAGAAGGGGAGGGCCAACTTTTTTGGTCTTCTAAATCGTAGTTTTATAGTAGTTTTATAAAAACACATGAATATTAACACATGAAACCAAATTCAACCCAATTAGAAACAATAATGATTAAAACAATAACGGATTTAAAAATGCGTGATTTATTGCTCATCAGATATTTTTAAATAAAGTGAGAAAAATATTAACGAACTTAGTATTCAGAAAGAATATAAAATCGGCAATAACAATTATTATAAAAATCCTGCTTCTTCCATAAGCTTAAAAAACTAGAACCATACATCTGAATTTCTAAACACATCCTCTATGAAATAATATTTATTATATAATAGGCAGAAAATCAATATGCAATGCAAGCTTTCTCCAGGAATTCCTTCGACAATTGCTCCTGGCATTCTATCTGAAATTCTATCAGGGATTCTTTAGGAATGCCTCCAGCAACTTCTTCGGCAGTGTCTTCAGGAATTCCACCATACATTTTGCCGGGAATTGATCCGAAAATTCCACCATTATCTACTCCAAGAAAATCTTCACGAACTTCTTTATAAGTTCTGTAGAATTCCCTGCAATAATTCAAATAATTTCGTGCTGTTTCCATATTTTTAAGAATAGGACTGTTCCGTGGAAATTCCGCAGAATTGCCAGTAAACATTTCTGAGAATTTTAGGAAAAATCTCCGAATTTCTTGTGTAAATTCCATACAAGTTTCCGTGAATTGTTTCGAATAATTTCTTGTGAAAATTTCAAAGAATTTCTCCAGGAATTCCACCGGAAATTTATACAGAAATTATACCGAAAATGAAATCAACAATGAAATTTTCGGAGGAATTCCTAGATTAATTCGCAATGAAATCCTGAAAGAATTCCGGTGGAAACTTCAAGATTTCCACTGGAGATCCTCCAGGAGTTCCATCCATTCCACCAAGAATTTCTCTAGGATTTCCTTCGAGAATTATTCCGGTAGTTCTATCGGCACTTCCTCTGAAAATTCTTCTGGGAATTTCGGCAGGATTGGAATTTATTTAGGCTTCTTCAGTAATTTATATAGATTTTTCACCAGAAGCTCCTCCGAGAATTTCTCTGCGAGGAGCTCAGGGAATTCTCCGGGAGGTCCCCTGATGATGATGATGATCCAGCTACAAACCCCAACAAAGGTTTCAGCTAGACGAGATTTGTCTATAAGATGAATTCTCTTGTTTCGAGAATGCTTCTGGTAGTTTCCCAGGGGTTCCTTTGAAAATTCTCCAGAAATTCTTTCTTCAGAAATTCTTCCAGAATATTCCTTCGAGAGTTCCTCCGGGAATTCCACCAGCAATTCATCCGAGAGTTTCCTCCGGGAGTTCCATCAGAAGCTATTCCAGGAAATTCAGGAAATCATTTAGGCTTTCTTCAGAAATTAAGCTGGAAATTCCTCCGAAGTTCTTCCGATAGTTTCTCTGGGAGCTCATCCGGGAGGTCCTCTAGGAATTCTTCTAGAGTTCCTTCTGAAATTCCTCCGGGAGTTCTTACGGGAGATCTTACGTGAGCTCCTCCGGCAGTTCCTTCGGGAGATCCACCGGCAGTTCCTTCGGGAATTCCTCCGGGAGATCCACCAGCAGTTTCTACGAGAATCCCTTCGGGAGTTTCACCGGCAGTTTCTCCGGGTGTTTCTCTGAAAAGGAACTCCCGGAGGAACTCCCAGAGTAATTTCCGGAGGAACTCCCGGGGGATTTTCTATAGGAATTTCCGGAGAAATTATCAGAGGAATTCTCGGAGGAACTGCCAATAGAACTTCTGGAGGAATTTATTGAAGAACTATAGGAAAAATTTCCGGAGGAAATTCTGGAGGAACTCTCGTAAGAATTCTAGGATGAAATCCCAAAGGAACTTCCGTAAGAATTCCAGGAGGAGTTCCTGGAAGAACTTTTAAAAGAACCTCCCGGAGGAATTCTCCGAGGAACTTCTGAGGGAATTTGTAGATAAATGCATAAAGAAATGCTAAATGAATTCCTGGAAGAAAGCCTGATTGAATTCCCGAAGGAACTACTGGTGGAACTTCAGAGGAACATCCGGTGGAATACCCTAGAGGAAGAGAAAAATATTTCTGGAAGGAACTTCCGAAATCCCATTTCCCGTGAAATTCCTGCCAAATATCGTCCAGGAATTCCTGTGAATTTCCTGGAGGTATTACCGGAGAATTTCTTGAAAAACTCCTGGAAGAACTCCGGAGGAACTCCCACAAGCACTTTCGGAGGAATTCCCACTTGGAAGTTTTCAGAGGAATTTGTGGATAACTTTCCGGAGGAATTTAGAGTTCCCAGAGGAGCTTCTAGAAGGATTTCAAGGAGAATTTTTGAGCCCGAAATGCTTCGAGTTGTTTTGAACTTTCATAAATTAGGATCCTGGATGCCCTAATAAGTTTTGGGAATATTTTGAATTTCAACCACCTATTTCTGTATATGATTGGATCGTAAAGTGCACATGTTTGAGGGAATTCATCTCAGTACCCGTTCAATCTTTCCACCATTTAAGGGGGGGGGGTCGACGGCCCCCTCTGGCTACGCCCTTGTGCTCTAAAACCTTTGTAGATGGCGCTGTACGTTATTTCCTTGAAAACAGCGATAAAATGGTTTTCTTCTCATTTTTTTCGCGTTAAACCTCTGGTAAAAGTTTTTTTAAGGTATGTTTTAGCTTAGAATCACCCGCAATAGTGTGCTGAAGACACCAAAACTCTAGAACGTAGCCAGAGAGTGCTACAACCTATCGTTCGACCTCGTGGGTGGGACGAAACCGGTTGTCATCATGGTTGACTTTATTGCTGTGGCAGCGGAGTCGGATAGCCGGATAGATTGCTTTGCTAGAAGCTCGAGGTGGTGCTAGTCAATGATGGCTCAACCAGCACATTCCGTCGGAATGGGGTGGAGTTATTTATTGACGTGAGGTTCTGTAGCCCTGGATCGGTCAGAGAACTAAACTAGAAGGTCGATGTGGGCTACAGCATAGCAATCGTTTAGCAAATCCACTACATGATCAGCTGTGATCTTCGTCAGGTTCGTGGGAGCGAGGCCTCTAGTTTAGATAACAAAGGCTGGGACTGGAGGGTAACACCGAAAATCTAAACGGGGATGCGGTAATAGCTGTTCTGTCACGCGCAAGCGATTCTAGACCCTAGAAACGGCAGACCTCGGAGAAGTGGTAAAGGGCAGCCTTTGCAGATCTTCGGTCAATCTTAGGCGAGGCTAAGGATGCAAAGAGCACGCACTAAGATGGGCTGGTATAAACGCCACTTAACGTTCAAAACGGTGGAACTAACCCTTAATAAAGTCATTAGTAGCAGTAAAACTTCGTTTCGAAGTTTGCGAGGAAGAACGTCAGCTACGGTATTGAGAAATCGAGCTTGTGGAAAGGCCTTTTTGGGAACGAGATCCCAGCTGGAGTCGTAGCAGCTAACGTTGGCCAGAGAGGCGTAGATTCCCAAGAAATCGTATCGCTTGGAATCAGAAACGGCGTATTCTTAAACATCCAGAGAGATATATTGCGATATTCTTTTACCATTGAAGGATTTTTTCTCCAAAGCCCAGCGGTAGTCTGAGATGGTATTGTTATAAATTCCCATATCCCTATCTGGTGTAGTTAAGCGGTCTGAATTCCTCCGATACATTTGCAGACATTTCATTAGATTTGTTTCGATTGCCTATTTACCTTTCAAAAGCGGCCGTCTACATACAACCCCTAATTTCAGGACAAGTGACAATAATGGAGTGGGCAACGAGCTCGGTGGTCTAGTTGCTACCGCTTCTGCCTTATAAGTAGGAGGTCGTGGATTCAATTCCAGGCTCGTCTTTTTCCTACTTTGTATTTCTATCTTAGTTCTTTCTGTGTTTCACGTTTTACCAAAACGATTCCTATTGTTATAACCTTCCACACAATCCCAAAACATCATTTGGCACCTATGAGAGGTCGTAGAGTTCTCTGCATTTTTCTTTACTAGACGTCCGACTAACCATCCTTACCCTTCCTCAGCATTCGCAAGGACGTGGCCAGGACAGATCTCGACTATTGGAGAGTACATTGCTTCCATCTAAGAGATAGTGATTAGTCCCAAATCAGGATCTGTGGTAACGGATGAAAGTGATGTTACTCTCATACAATAGTCTTGGCTTGTACCACCTACGAATTTGTGCGAATTGCTTAATGCTAATGCTAATGCTAAGTGACAATAATGGAGTGGGCCTCATATGTTTTATGACCTCTTCTGTAAATGTTATTAGATCTCACTCTCGCATGATAAGTGCTTGCCCTAGATTACCGCCCAGACAGCGCCCTATCTAACGCAACGCTTTCAATTTTTCGATTTTACGAGTCTTGTTACTCACCCACTGCCCCCTAGAATGCAGGTACAGCACGGTGCCCAACATTATTGACATTAAAATGAGCTATGCAACTGAAATTATGCCTCGTGGTTTGTAAATTGGATAAAATAAAAAACGTACCAAATCGACGACTGACTGCCATGCGTCCTTCCATAGGACCCAAGTGTCTCCCCAACAGGCAATTTTCGCAGCTCTGATTTGGACTCTGTGCTGGCTTCAACAGCCAGCCACCAGGCACCCCTTCTCGGGCGTTGTTATTCAATTCGAAATGCACCGAACTCGCGTCGCACTTTTAAGGTGGTCGCGCAAACATGAGCGCCGGCTGGTTGGGGCAGGCAAAGGAACGACCTGCAGTAAAGTAGAAAGCTGATATTGATAGCAGGCAGATAATAAGTTTTAATTTATTAGTATTTGGAACTGTAATTAGAACTGGTTAAATTGATAAGTACTTTTCTTTTTAAGAATGTAGATATTTGGCTATCGTTTTTATGTAAAAATTTTTTTTAAAAGAAAAATGAGATAAATTTTATGTAATGACATGACATAAAATTTATCTCATTTATCTTCAGCCCTCCCGTCCTACTTAGTCACACTTGGTCGACAACTAAGAAGCTTTGCACAAATCCAAAAATTTATATTTGTCTGTCTAGGCTATATGTGTTTATGTGAGCGTGTATTTGTGTACAAAAAATAATGTGCCGTGCGGCCGATCACCTTTACAGTCTCTTAAAATGCTCCTGCACGGACGGATCCACACTGCCTCCGCCCACATGGGTCTCAATTGCGTACTGATGGTTACTTAACTCCCCCAAAGCTAACATTTTGCGCTCCCTCATGTACGGATTCGCACTGCCTCCGCCCTCATGGGTCTCAATTGCGTACTGTTGGTTACTATCAACTCCCCAAAGCTAACATTTTGTGCTCCCGCATGTACGGATTCGTACTGACCCCGCCCTCATGGGTCTCAATTGCGTACTGATGGTTACTAGCAACTCCCCAAAGCTAACATTTTGCGCTCCCTCATGTACGGATTCGCACTGCCTCCGCCCTCATCGGTCCCAATTGCGTACTGTTGCTTACCATCTACTCCCACACGCCAACATTTTGCGCACCCTCATGTACGGATTCGCACTGCCTCCGCCCTCATGGGTCTCAATTGCGTACTGTTGGTTACTATCAACTCCCCAAAGCTAACATTTTGCGCTCCCTCATGTACGGATTCGCACTGCCTCCGCCCTCATGGGTCTCAATTGCGTACTGTTGGTTACTATCAACTCCCCAAAGCTAACATTTTGCGCTCCCTCATGTATGGATTCGCACTGCCTCCGCCCTCATGGGTCTCAATTGCGTACTGATGGTTACTATCAACTCCCCAAAGCTAACATTTTGCGCTCCCTCATGTACGGATTCGCACTGCCTCCGCCCTCATGGTTCTCAATTGCGTATATTAGCACCCATATTGGTCCCAGTTTCGTATTGGAAGTATCTTACTGTTCCCCTGAAATCCCATTTTCACATCGCATGAAAAATAGTTTATTTTGGGATACTTGGGTAATACAGCCCTCCCGTCCTACTTAGTCACACTTGGTCGACAACTAAGAAGCTTTGCACAAATCCAAAAATTTATATTTGTCTGTCTATGCTATATGTGTTGATGTGAGCGTGTATTTGTGTACAAAAATAATGTGCCGTGCGGCCGATCACCTTTACAGTCTCTTAAAATGCTCCTGCAGGTACGGATTCACACTGCTTCCGCCCACATGGGTCTCAATTGCGTACTGATGGTTACTAGCAACTCCCCAAAGCTAACATTTTGCGCTCCCTCATGTACGGATTCGTACTGACCCCGCCCTCATGGGTCTCAATTGCGTACTGTTGGTTACTATCATCTCCCCAAAGCCACCGTTTTGTGCTCCTGCATGTACGGATTCGCACTGCCCCCGCCCTCATGGGTCTCAATTGCGTACTGATGGTTACTAGCAACTCCCCAAAGCTAACATTTTGCGCTCCCTCATGTACGGATTCGCACTGCCTCCGCCCTCATGGGTCTCAATTGCGTACTGTTGGTTACTATCAACTCCCCAAAGCTAACATTTTGCGCTCCCTCATGTACGGATTCGCACTGCCGCCCCCCTCTCGTGCCTCACTCGCGGCCTGTTGGTTACTATCAACTCCCCAAAGCTAACATTTTGCGCTCCCTCATGTACGGATTCGCACTGCCTCCGCCCTCATGGGTCTCAATTGCGTACTGTTGGTTACTATCAACTCCCCAAAGCTAACATTTTGCGCTCCCTCATGTATGGATTCGCACTGCCTCCGCCCTCATGGGTCTCAATTGCGTACTGATGGTTACTATCAACTCCCCAAAGCTAACATTTTGCGCTCCCTCATGTACGGATTCGCACTGCCTCCGCCCTCATGGTTCTCAATTGCGTATATTAGCACCCATATTGGTCCCAGTTTCGTATTGGAAGTATCTTACTGTTCTGAAATCCCATTTTCACATCGCATGAAAAATAGTTTATTTTGGGATACTTGGGTAATACAGCCCTCCGTCCTACTTAGTCACACTTGGTCGACAACTAAGAAGCTTGCACAAATCCAAAAATTTATATTTGTCTGTCTATGCTATATGTGTTGATGTGAGCGTGTATTTGTGTACAAAAATAATGTGCCGTGCGGCCGATCACCTTTACAGTCTCTTAAAATGCTCCTGCAGGTACGGATTCACACTGCTTCCGCCCACATGGGTCTCAATTGCGTACTGATGGTTACTAGCAACTCCCCAAAGCTAACATTTTGCGCTCCCTCATGTACGGATTCGCACTGCCTCCGCCCTCATGGGTCTCAATTGCGTACTGTTGGTTACTATCAACTCCCCAAAGCTAACATTTTGTGCTCCCTGCATGTACGGATTCGTACTGACCCCGCCCTCATGGGTCTCAATTGCGTACTGATGGTTACTAGCAACTCCCCAAAGCTAACATTTTGCGCTCTCTCATGTACGGATTCGCACTGCCTCCGCCCTCATGGGTCTCAATTGCGTACTGTTGGTTACTATCAACTCCCCAAAGCTAACATTTTGCGCTCCCTCATGTACGGATTCGCACTGCCTCCGCCCTCATGGGTCTCAATTGCGTACTTTTGGTTACTATCAACTCCCCAAAGCTAACATTTTGCGCTCCCTCATGTACGGATTCGCACTGCCTCCGCCCTCATGGGTCTCAATTGCGTACTGTTGGTTACTATCAACTCCCCAAAGCTAACATTTTGCGCTCCCTCATGTACGGATTCGCACTGCCTCCGCCCTCATGGGTCTCAATTGCGTACTGAAGCTCACTATCAACTCCCAAAAGCGTACATTTTGCGCTCTCTCATGTCCGGATTCGCACTGCCTCCGCCCTCATGGTTCTCAATTGCGTATATTAGCACCCATATTGGTCCCAGTTTCGTATTGGAAGTATCTTACTGTTCCCCTGAAATCCCATTTTCACATCGCATGAAAAATAGTTTATTTTGGGATACTTGGGTTATACAGCCCTCCCGTCCTACTTAGTCACACTTGGTCGACAACTAAGAAGCTTTGCACAAATCCAAAAATTTATATTTGTCTGTCTATGCTATATGTGTTGATGTGAGCGTGTATTTGTGTACAAAAATAATGTGCCGTGCGGCTGATCACCTTTACAGTCTCTTAAAATGCTCCTGCAGGTACGGATTCACACTGCTTCCGCCCACATGGGTCTCAATTGCGTACTGATGGTTACTAGCAACTCCCCAAAGCTAACATTTTGCGCTCCCTCATGTACGGATTCGCACTGCCTCCGCCCTCATGGGTCTCAATTGCGTACTGTTGGTTACTATCAACTCCCCAAGGCCAACAGTTTGCCCTCCCGCGTGTGCGGGTTCGTCCTGACCCCGCCCTCATGGGTCTCAATTGCGTACTGATGGTTACTAGCAACTCCCCAAAGCTAACATTTTGCGCTCCCTCATGTACGGATTCGCACTGCCTCCGCCCTCATGGGTCTCAATTGCGTACTGTTGGTTACTATCAACTCCCCAAAGCTAACATTTTGCGCTCCCTCATGTACGGATTCGCACCTGCCTCCGCCCTCATGGGTCTCAATTGCGTACTGTTGGTTACTATCTACTCCCCAGAGCTAACATTTTGCGCTCCCTCATGTACGGATTCGCACTGCCTCCGCCCTCATGGGTCTCAATTGCGTACTGTTGGTTACTATCAACTCCCCAAAGCCAACATTTTGCGCTCCCTCATGTATGGATTCGCACTGCCTCCGCCCTCATGGGTCTCAAATTGCGTAATACTGATGGTTACTATCAACTCCCCAAAGCTAACATTTTGCGCTCCCTCATGTATGGATTCGCACTGCCTCCGCCCTCATGGTTCTCAATTGCGTATATTAGCACCCATATTGGTCCCAGTTTCGTATTGAAGTATCTTACTGTTCCCCTGAAATCCCATTTTCACATCGCATGAAAATAGTTTATTTTGGGATACTTGGGTAATACAGCCCTCCTGTCCTACTTAGTCACACTTGGTCGACAACTAAGAAGCTTTGCACAAATCCAAAAATTTATATTTGTCTGTCTATGCTATATGTGTTGATGTGAGCGTGTATTTGTGTACAAAAATAATGTGCCGTGCGGCTGATCACCTTTACAGTCTCTTAAAATGCTCCTGCAGGTACGGATTCACACTGCTTCCGCCCACATGGGTCTCAATTGCGTACTGATGGTTACTAGCAACTCCCCAAAGCTAACATTTTGCGCTCCCTCATGTACGGATTCGCACTGCCTCCGCCCTCATGGGTCTCAATTGCGTACTGTTGGTTACTATCAACTCCCCAAAGCTAACATTTTGTGCTCCCGCATGTACGGATTCGTACTGACCCCGCCCTCATGGGTCTCAATTGCGTACTGATGGTTACTAGCAACTCCCCAAAGCTAACATTTTGCGCTCCCTCATGTACGGATTCGCACTGCCTCCGCCCTCATGGGTCTCAATTGCGTACTGTTGGTTACTATCAACTCCCCAAAGCTAACATTTTGCGCTCCCTCATGTACGGATTCGCACTGCCTCCGCCCTCATGGGTCTCAATTGCGTACTGTTGGTTACTATCAACTCCCCAAAGCTAACATTTTGCGCTCCCTCATGTACGGATTCGCACTGCCTCCGCCTCATGGGTCTCAATTGCGTACTGTTGGTTACTATCAACTCCCCAAAGCTAACATTTGCGCTCCCTCATGTATGGATTCGCACTGCCTCCGCCCTCATGGGTCTCAATTGCGTACTGATGGTTACTATCAACTCCCCAAAGCTAACATTTTGCGCTCCCTCATGTACGGATTCGCACTGCCTCCGCCCTCATGGTTCTCAATTGCGTATATTAGCACCCATATTGGTCCCAGTTTCGTATTGGAAGTATCTTACTGTTCCCCTGAAATCCCATTTTCACATCGCATGAAAAATAGTTTATTTTGGGATACTTGGGTAATACAGCCCTCCCGTCCTACTTAGTCACACTTGGTCGACAACTAAGAAGCTTTGCACAAATCCAAAATTTATATTTGTCTGTCTATGCTATATGTGTTGATGTGAGCGTGTATTTGTGTACAAAAATAATGTGCCGTGCGGCCGATCACCTTTACAGTCTCTTAAAATGCTCCTGCAGGTACGGATTCACACTGCTTCCGCCCACATGGGTCTCAATTGCGTACTGATGGTTACTAGCAACTCCCCAAAGCTAACATTTTGCGCTCCCTCATGTAATGGATTCGCACTGCCTCCGCCCTCATGGGTCTCAATTGCGTACTGTTGGTTACTATCAACTCCCCAAAGCTAACATTTGTGCTCCCGCATGTACCAGTTCGTACTGACCCCGCCCTCATGGGTCTCAATTGCGTACTGATGGTTACTAGCAACTCCCCAAAGCTAACATTTTGCGCTCCCCTCATGTGCAGGATTCGCACTGCCTCCGCCCTCATGGGTCTCAATTGCGTACTGTTGGTTACTATCAACTCCCCAAAGCTAACATTTTGCGCTCCCTCATGTACGGATTGGCACTGCCTCCGCCCTCATGGGTCTCACTTGCGTACTGTTGGTTACTATCAACTCCCCAAAGCTAACATTTTGCGCTCCCTCATGTACGGATTCGCACTGTCTCCGGACTGACGTGTTTCCATTGCGTACTGTTGGTTACTATCAACCCCCCATATCTAACATTTGTCGCTCCCTCATGTATGGATTCGCACTGCCTCCGCCCTCATGGGTCTCAATTGCGTACTGATGGTTACTATCAACTCCCCAAAGCTAACATTTTGCGCTCCCTCATGTACGGATTCGCACTGCCTCCGCCCACATGGGTCTCAATTGCGTATATTAGCACCCATATTTGCCCCAGTTTCGTATTGGAAGTATCTTACTGTTCCCTGAAATCCCATTTTCACATCGCATGAAAAATAGTTTATTTTGGGATACTTGGGTAATACAGCCCTCCCGTCCTACTTAGTCACACTTGGTCGACAACTAAGAAGCTTTGCACAAATCAAAATTTATATTTGTCTGTCTATGCTATATGTGTTGATGTGAGCGTGTATTTGTGTACAAAAATAATGTGCCGTGCGGCCGATCACCTTTACAGTCTCTTAAAATGCTCCTGCAGGTACGGATTCACACTGCTTCCGCCCACATGGGTCTCAATTGCGTACTGATGGTTACTAGCAACTCCCCAAAGCTAACATTTTGCGCTCCCTCATGTACGGATTCGCACTGCCTCCGCCCTCATGGGTCTCAATTGCGTACTGTTGGTTACTATCAACTCCCCAAAGCTAACATTTGTGCTCCCGCATGTACGGATTCATGCTGACCCCGCCCTCATGGGTCTCAATTGCGTACTGATGGTCACTAGCAACTCCCCAAAGCTAACATTTTGCGCTCCCTCATGTACGGATTCGCACTGCCTCCGCCCTCATGGGTCTCAATTGCGTACTGTTGGTTACTATCAACTCCCCAAAGCTAACATTTTGCGCTCCCTCATGTACGGATTCGCACTGCCTCCGCCCTCATGGGTCTCAATTGCGTACTGTTGGTTACTATCAACTCCCCTACGCCATCATCTTGCGCTCCCCCCTGCACGGATTCGCACTGCCTCCGCCCTCATGGGTCTCAATTGCGTACTGTTGGTTACTATCAACTCCCCAAAGCTAACATTTTGCGCTCCCTCATGTATGGATTCGCACTGCCTCCGCCCTCATGGGTCTCAATTGCGTACTGATGGTTACTATCAACTCCCCAAAGCTAACATTTTGCGCTCCCTCATGTACGGATTCGCACTGCCTCCGCCCTCATGGTTCTCAATTGCGTATATTAGCACCCATATTGGTCCCAGTTTCGTATTGGAAGTATCTTACTGTTCCCCTGAAATCCCATTTTCACATCGCATGAAAAATAGTTTATTTTGGGATACTTGGGTAATACAGCCCTCCCGTCCTACTTAGTCACACTTGGTCGACAACTAAGAAGCTTTGCACAAATCCAAAAATTTATATTTGTCTGTCTATGCTATATGTGTTGATGTGAGCGTGTATTTGTGTACAAAAATAATGTGCCGTGCGGCCGATCACCTTTACAGTCTCTTAAAATGCTCCTGCAGGTACGGATTCACACTGCTTCCGCCCACATGGGTCTCAATTGCGTACTGATGGTTACTAGCAACTCCCCAAAGCTAACATTTTGCGCTCCCTCATGTACGGATTCGCACTGCCTCCGCCCTCATGGGTCTCAATTGCGTACTGTTGGTTACTATCAACTCCCCAAAGCTAACATTTTGTGCTCCCGCATGTACGGATTCGTACTGACCCCGCCCTCATGGGTCTCAATTGCGTACTGATGGTTACTAGCAACTCCCCAAAGCTAACATTTTGCGCTCCCTCATGTACGGATTCGCACTGCCTCCGCCCTCATGGGTCTCAATTGCGTACTGTTGGTTACTATCAACTCCCCAAAGCTAACATTTTGCGCTCCCTCATGTACGGATTCGCACTGCCTCCGCCCTCATGGGTCTCAATTGCGTACTGTTGGTTACTATCAACTCCCCAAAGCTAACATTTTGCGCTCCCTCATGTACGGATTCGCACTGCCTCCGCCCTCATGGGTCTCAATTGCGTACTGTTGGTTACTATCAACTCCCCAAAGCTAACATTTTGCGCTCCCTCATGTATGGATTCGCACTGCCTCCGCCCTCATGGGTCTCAATTGCGTACTGATGGTTACTATCAACTCCCCAAAGCTAACATTTGCGCTCCCTCATGTACGGATTCGCACTGCCTCCGCCCTCATGGTTCTCAATTGCGTATATTAGCACCCATATTGGTCCCAGTTTCGTATTGGAAGTATCTTACTGTTCCTGAAATCCCATTTTCACATCGCATGAAAAATAGTTTATTTTGGGATACTTGGGTAATACAGCCCTCCCGTCCTACTTAGTCACACTTGGTCGACAACTAAGAAGCTTTGCACAAATCCAAAAATTTATATTTGTCTGTCTATGCTATATGTGTTGATGTGAGCGTGTATTTGTGTACAAAAAATAATGTGCCGTGCGGCCGATCACCTTTACAGTCTCTTAAAATACCCCACCCCCTTCCCCCTCCCATGGCTGCCTCTTGGATTCGAACCTAGAGCATCGACAAAACCGCCAGAATGATGCGCTCACGCTATGCACTCTTCCACGGTTACTGTTTAAATAGTTTCTGTTATCAATTGAAGCCTCTCTTGTCTGAAAAGTCAGGATGTCGGTGAGCTATGCTTTTTGCGCTCTCCACCCTCATTCGTGTGAAACGTTTCGGATAGTGAGCTACCCTGGGGCATCATTGCGCATCTCCTTTCGACAGCTCTTTCGTATGACTTGTTGCATGGTTTACTCGTTTCGTGTCGAGGTGCGCAATGCCCCTGATTAAAAAGAGAGCGAGATGTGTGCAAAATCGGTGTAACAACTTACAGCTCATCACTCACACGATGCAAATTATAGTAGAAGCTCGTCACAAGCTTAATATGTATATGTAAATACATCCAGTTAGTCGATTCATGTACAAGTTACGAGAGAATGGAGTCGAATCGTGATTACTGGCATTACGATATTGTTCGTTTTCTGTAACAATATCGTAGTTTTATAGTAGTTTTATAAAAACACATGAATATTAACACATGAAACCAAATTCAACCCAATTAGAAACAATAATGATTAAAACAATAACGGATTTAAAAATGCGTGATTTATTGCTCATCAGATATTTTTAAATAAAGTGAGAAAAATATTAACGAACTTAGTATTCAGAAAGAATATAAAATCGGCAATAACAATTATTATAAAAATCCTGCTTCTTCCATAAGCTTAAAAAACTAGAACCATACATCTGAATTTCTAAACACATCCTCTATGAAATAATATTTATTATATAATAGGCAGAAAAATCAATATGCAATGCAAGCTTTCTCCAGGAATTCCTTCGACAATTGCTCCTGGCATTCTATCTGAAATTCTATCAGGGATTCTTTAGGAATGCCTCCAGCAACTTCTTCGGCAGTGTCTTCAGGAATTCCACCATACATTTTGCCGGGAATTGATCCGAAAATTCCACCATTATCTACTCCAAGAAAATCTTCACGAACTTCTTTATAAGTTCTGTAGAATTCCCTGCAATAATTCAAATAATTTCGTGCTGTTTCCCATATTTTTTAAGAATAGGACTGTTCCGTGGAAATTCCGCAGAATTGCCAGTAAACATTTCTGAGAATTTTAGGAAAAATCTCCGAATTTCTTGTGTAAATTCCATACAAGTTTCCGTGAATTGTTTCGAATAATTTCTTGTGAAAATTTCAAAGAATTTCTCCAGGAATTCCACCGGAAATTTATACAGAAATTATACCGAAAAATGAAATCAACAATGAAATTTTCGGAGGAATTCCTAGATTAATTCGCAATGAAATCCTGAAAGAATTCCGGTGGAAACTTCAAGATTTCCACTGGGAGATCCTCCAGGAGTTCCACCGGATTTCCACCAAGAATTTCTCTAGGATTTCCTTCGAGAATTATTCCGGTAGTTCTATCGGCACTTCCTCTGAAAATTCTTCTGGGAATTTCGGCAGGATTGGAATTTATTTAGGCTTCTTCAGTAATTTATATAGATTTTTCACCAGAAGCTCCTCCGAGAATTTCTCTGCGAGGAGCTCAGGGAATTCTCCGGGAGGTCCCCTGATGATGATGATGATCCAGCTACAAACCCCAACAAAGGTTTCAGCTAGACGAGATTTGTCTATAAGATGAATTCTCTTGTTTCCGAGAATGCTTCTGGTAGTTTCCCCGGGGTTCCTTTGAAAATTCTCCAGAAATTCTTTCTTCAGAAATTCTTCCAGAATATTCCTTCGAGAGTTCCTCCGGGAATTCCACCAGCAATTCATCCGAGAGTTTCCTCCGGGAGTTCCACCAGAAGCTATTCCAGGAAATTCAGGAAATCATTTAGGCTTTCTTCAGAAATTAAGCTGGAAATTCCTCCCGAAGTTCTTCCGATAGTTTCTCTGGGAGCTCATCCGGGAGGTCCTCTAGGAATTCTTCTAGGAGTTCCTTCTGAAATTCCTCCGGGAGTTCTTACGGGAGATCTTACGTGAGCTCCTCCGGCAGTTCCTTCGGGAGATCCACCAGCAGTTCCTTCGGGAATTCCTCCGGGAGATCCACCAGCAGTTTCTACGAGAATCCCTTCGGGAGTTTCACCGGCAGTTTCTCCGGGTGTTTCTCTGAAAAAGAACTCCCGGAGGAACTCCCAGAGTAATTTCCGGAGGAACTCCCGGGGGGTTTTCTATAGGAATTTTCGGAGAAATTATCAGAGGAATTCTCGGAGGAACTGCCAATGGAACTTCTGGAGGAATTTATTGAAGAACTACAGGAAGAATTTCCGGAGGAAATTCTGGAGGAACTCTCGTAAGAATTCTAGGATGAACTCCCAAAGGAACTTCCGTAAGAATTCCAGGAGGAGCTCCTGGAAGAATTCTTAAAAGAACCTCCCGGAGGAATTTCCGTAAGAACTCCCAGAGAAATTCTCCGAGGAACTTCTGGAGGAATTTGTAGATAAATGCCTAAAGAAATGCTAAATGAATTCCTGGAAGAAAGCCTGATTGAATTCCCGAAGGAACTGCTGGTGGAACTTTAGAGGAACATCCGGTGGAATACCCTAGAGGAAGAGAAAAAATATTTCTGAAGGAACTTCCGAAATCCCATTTCCCGTGAAATTCCTGCCAAATATCGTCCAGGAATTCCCTGTGAATTTCCTGGAGGTATTACCGGAGAATTTCTTGAAAAAACTCCTGGAAGAACTCCCGGAGGAACTCCCACAAGCACTTTCGGAGGAATTCCCACATGGAAGTTTTCAGAGGAATTTGTGGATAACTTTCTGGAGGAATTCAGAAGTTCCCAGGGGAGCTTCTAGAAGGATTTCAAGGAGAATTTTTGAGCCCGAAATGTTCCGAGTTGTTTTGAACTTTCATATATGATGGATCCTGGATGCCCTAATAAGTTTTGGGAATCTTTTGAATTTCAACCACCTATTTCTGTATATGATTGGATCGTAAAGTGCACATGTTTGAGGGAATTCATCTCAGTACCCGTTCAATCTTTCCACAATTTAGAGGAGGGGGACGGCCCCCTGCCCCCCTCTGGCTACGCCCTTGTGCTCTAAAACCTTTGTAGATGGCGCTGTACGTTATTTCCTTGAAAACAGCGATAAAATGGTTTTCTTCTCATTTTTTTCGCGTTAAACCTCTGGTAAAAGTTTTTTTAAGGTATGTTTTAGCTTAGAATCACCCGCAATAGTGTGCTGAAGACACCAAAACTCTAGAACGTAGCCAGAGAGTGCTACAACCTATCGTTCGACCTCGTGGGTGGGACGAAACCGGTTGTCATCATGGTTGACTTTATTGCTGTGGCAGTGAGGTCGGATAGCCGGATAGATTGCTTTGCTAGAAGCTCGAGGTGGTGCTAGTCAATGATGGCTCAACCAGCACATTCCGTCGGAATGGGGTGGAGTTATTTATTGACGTGAGGTTCTGTAGCCCTGGATCGGTCAGAGAACTAAACTAGAAGGTCGATATGGGCTGCAGCATAGCAATCGTTTAGCAAATCCACTACATGATCAGCTGTGATCTTCGTCAGGTTCGTGGGAGAGAGGCCTCTAGTTTAGATAACAAAGGCTGGGACTGGAGGGTAACACCGAAAATCTAAACGGGGATGCGGTAATAGCTGTTCTGTCACGCGCAAGCGATTCTAGACCCCACCGGCAGACCTCGGAGAAGTGGTGGAGGGCAGCCTTTGTGGATCTTCGGTCAATCTTAGGCGAGGCTAAGGATGCAAAGAGCACGCATTAAGATGGGCTGGTATAAACGCCACTTAACGTTCAAAACGGTGGAACTAACCCTTAATAAAGTCATTAGTAGCAGTAAAACTTCGTTTCGAAGTTTGCGAGGAAGAACGTCAGCTACGGTATTGAGAAATCGAGCTTGTGGAAAGGCCTTTTTTGGGAACGAGATCCCAGCTGGAGTCGTAGCAGCTATCGTTGGTGAGAGAGGCGTAGATTCCCAAGAGATCGTATCGCTTGGAATCAGAAACGGCGTATTCTTAGACATCCAGAGAGATATATTGCGATATTCTTTTACCATAGAAGGTTTTTGTTCTCCAAAGCCCAGCGGTATTCTGAGATGGTATTATTATAAATTCCCATATCCCTATCTGGTGTAGTTAAGCGGTTTGAATTCCTCTGATACATTTGCAGACATTTCTTTAGATTTGTTTCGATTGCCTACTTACCTTTCAAAAGCGGCCGTCTACATACAACCCCCTAGTTTCAGGACAAGTGACAATAATGGAGTGGGCAACGAGCTCAGTGTTCTAGTGGCTACTGCTTCTGCCTTATAAGTAGGAGGTCGTGGATTCAATTCCAGACTCGTCCACTTTGTATTTATATCTTAGTTTTTTTTTCTGTGTTTCCTACTGTTTCCTAAAACGATTCCTACTGTTATAACCTTCCACACAATCCCAAAACATCATTTGGCACCTATGAGAGGTCGTAGAGTTCTCTGCATTTTTCTTTACTAGACGTCCGACTAACCATCCTTACCCTTCCTCAGCATTCGCAAGGACGTGGCCAGGACAGATCTCGACTATTGGAGAGTACATTGCTTCCATCTAAGAGATAGTGATTAGTCCCAAATCAGGATCTGTGGTAACGGATGAAAGTGATGTTACTCATACAATAGTCTTGGCTTGTACGACCTACGAATTTGTGCGAATTGCTTAATGCTAATACTAATGCTAATGCTAAGTGACAATAATGGAGTGGGCCTCATATGTTTTATGACCTCTTCTGAAAATGTTATTAGATCTCACTCTCGCATGATAAGTGCTTGCCCTAGATTACCGCCCAGACAGCGCCCTATCTAACGCAACGCTTTCAATTTTTCGATTTTACGAGTCTTGTTACTCACCCACTGCCCCCTAGAATGCAGGTACAGCACGGTGCCCAACATTATTGACATTAAAATGAGCTATGCAACTGAAATTATGCCTCGTGGTTTGTAAATTGGATAAAATAAAAAAACGTACCAAACCGACGACTGACTGCCATGCGTCCTTCCATAGGACCCAAGTGTCTCCCCAACAGGCAATTTTCGCAGCTCTGATTTGGACTCTGTGCTGGCTTCAACAGCCAGCCACCAGGCACCCCTTCTCGGGCGTTGTTATTCAATTCGAAATGCACCGAACTCGCGTCGCACTTTTAAGGTGGTCGCGCAAACATGAGCGCCGGCTGGTTGGGGCAGGCAAAGGAACGACCTGCAGTAAAGTAGAAAGCTGATATTGATAGCAGGCAGATAATAAGTATTAATTTATTAGTATTTGGAACTGTAATTAGAACTGGTTAAATTGATAAGTACTTTTCTTTTTAAGAATGTAGATATTTGGCTATTGTTTTTATGTAAAAATTTTTTTTAAAAGAAAAATGAGATAAATTTTATGTAATGACATGACATAAAATTTATCTCATTTATCTTCAGCCCTCCCGTCCTACTTAGTCACACTTGGTCGACAACTAAGAAGCTTTGCACAAATCCAAAAATTTATATTTGTCTGTCTATGCTATATGTGTTGATGTGAGCGTGTATTTGTGTACAAAAAATAATGTGCCGTGCGGCCGATCACCTTTACAGTCTCTTAAAATGCTCCTGCAGGTACGGATTCACACTGCTTCCGCCCACATGGGTCTCAATTGCGTACTGATGGTTACTAGCAACTCCCCAAAGCTAACATTTTGCGCTCCCTCATGTACGGATTCGCACTGCCTCCGCCCTCATGGGTCTCAATTGCGTACTGTTGGTTACTATCAACTCCCCAAAGCTAACATTTTGTGCTCCCGCATGTACGGATTCGTACTGACCCCGCCTCATGGGTCTCAATTGCGTACTGATGGTTACTAGCAACTCCCCAAAGCTAACATTTTGCGCGCCCTCATGTACGGATTCACTGCCTCCGCCCTCATGGGTCTCAATTGCGTACTGTTGGTTACTATCAACTCCCCAAAGCTAACATTTTGCGCTCCCTCATGTATGGATTCGCACTGCCTCCGCCCTCATGGGTCTCAATTGCGTACTGTTGGTTACTATCAACTCCCCAAAGCTAACATTTTGCGCTCCCTCATGTACGGATTCGCACTGCCTCCGCCCTCATGGGTCTCAATTGCGTACTGTTGGTTACTATCAACTCCCCAAAGCTAACATTTTGCGCTCCCTCATGTATGGATTCGCACTGCCTCCGCCCTCATGGGTCTCAATTGCGTACTGATGGTTACTATCAACTCCCCAAAGCTAACATTTTGCGCTCCCTCATGTACGGATTCGCACTGCCTCCGCCCTCATGGTTCTCAATTGCGTATATTAGCACCCATATTGGTCCCAGTTTCGTATTGGAAGTATCTTACTGTTCCCCTGAAATCCCATTTTCACATCGCATGAAAAATAGTTTATTTTGGGATACTTGGGTAATACAGCCCTCCGTCCTACTTAGTCACACTTGGTCGACAACTAAGAAGCTTTGCACAAATCCAAAAATTTATATTTGTCTGTCTATGCTATATGTGTTGATGTGAGCGTGTATTTGTGTACAAAAATAATGTGCCGTGCGGCCGATTACCTTTACAGTCTTTTAAAATGCTCCTGCAGGTACGGATTCACACTGCTTCCGCCCACATGGGTCTCAATTGCGTACTGATGGTTACTAGCAACTCCCCAAAGCTAACATTTTGCGCTCCCTCATGTACGGATTCGCACTGCCTCCGCCCTCATGGGTCTCAATTGCGTACTGTTGGTTACTATCAACTCCCCAAAGCTAACATTTGTGCTCCCGCATGTACGGATTCGTACTGACCCCGCCCTCATGGGTCTCCATTGCGTATTGCTGGTTACTAGCGACTCTCCAAAGGTATCATTTTGCGCTCCCTCATGTACGGATTCGCACTGCCTCCGCCCTCATGGGTCTCAATTTCGTACTGTTGGTTACTATCAACTCCCCAAAGCCAACATTTTGCGCTCCCCTCATGTACGGATTCGCACTGCCTCCGCCCTCATGGGTCTCAATTGCGTACTGTTGGTTACTATCAACTCCCCAAAGCTAACATTTTGCGCTCCCTCATGTACGGATTCGCACTGCCTCCGCCCTCATGGGTCTCAATTGCGTACTGTTGGTTACTATCAACTCCCCAAAGCTAACATTTTGCGCTCCCTCATGTATGGATTCGCACTGCCTCCGCCTCATGGGTCTCAATTGCGTACTGATGGTTACTATCAACTCCCCAAAGCTAACATTTTGCGCTCCCTCATGTACGGATTCGCACTGCCTCCGCCCTCATGGTTCTCAATTGCGTATATTAGCACCCATATTGGTCCCAGTTTCGTATTGGAAGTATCTTACTGTTCCCCTGAAATCCCATTTTCACATCGCATGAAAAATAGTTTATTTTGGGATACTTGGGTAATACAGCCCTCCCGTCCTACTTAGTCACACTTGGTCGACAACTAAGAAGCTTTGCACAAATCCAAAAATTTATATTTGTCTGTCTATGCTATATGTGTTGATGTGAGCGTGTATTTGTGTAATAAAAAATAATGTGCCGTGCGGCCGATCACCTTACAGTCTCTTAAAATGCTCCTGCAGGTACGGATTCACACTGCTTCCGCCCACATGGGTCTCAATTGCGTACTGATGGTTACTAGCAACTCCCCAAAGCTAACATTTTGCGCTCCCTCATGTACGGATTCGCACTGCCTCCGCCCTCATGGGTCTCAATTGCGTACTGTTGGTTACTATCAACTCCCCAAAGCTAACATTTTGTGCTCCCGCATGTACGGATTCGTACTGACCCCGCCCTCATGGGTCTCAATTGCGTACTGATGGTTACTAGCAACTCCCCAAAGCTAACATTTTGCGCTCTCTCATGTACGGATTCGCACTGCCTCCGCCCTCATGGGTCTCAATTGCGTACTGTTGGTTACTATCAACTCCCCAAAGCTAACATTTTGCGCTCCCTCATGTACGGATTCGCACTGCCTCCGCCCTCATGGGTCTCAATTGCGTACTTTTGGTTACTATCAACTCCCCAACGCTAACATTTTGCGCTCCCTCATGTACGGATTCGCACTGCCTCCGCCCTCATGGGTCTCAATTGCGTACTGATGGTTACTATCAACTCCCCAAAGCTAACATCTTGCGCTCCCTCATGTACGGATTCGCACTGCCTCCGCCCTCATGGGTCTCAATTGCGTACTGATGGTTACTATCAACTCCCCAAAGCTAACATTTTGCGCTCCCTCATGTACGGATTCGCACTGCCTCCGCCCTCATGGTTCTCAATTGCGTATATTAGCACCCATATTGGTCCCAGTTTCGTATTGGAAGTATCTTACTGTTCCCCTGAAATCCCATTTTCACATCGCATGAAAAATAGTTTATTTTGGGATACTTGGGTTATACAGCCCTCCCGTCCTACTTAGTCACACTTGGTCGACAACTAAGAAGCTTTGCACAAATCCAAAAATTTATATTTGTCTGTCTATGCTATATGTGTTGATGTGAGCGTGTATTTGTGTACAAAAAATAATGTGCCGTGCGGCCGATCACCTTTACAGTCTCTTAAAATGCTCCTGCAGGTACGGATTCACACTGCTTCCGCCCACATGGGTCTCAATTGCGTACTGATGGTTACTAGCAACTCCCCAAAGCTAACATTTTGCGCTCCCTCATGTACGGATTCGCACTGCCTCCGCCCTCATGGGTCTCAATTGCGTACTGTTGGTTACTATCAACTCCCCAAAGCTAACATTTTGTGCTCCCGCATGTACGGATTCGTACTGACCCCGCCCTCATGGGTCTCAATTGCGTACTGATGGTTACTAGCAACTCCCCAAAGCTAACATTTTGCGCTCCCTCATGTACGGATTCGCACTGCCTCCGCCCTCATGGGTCTCAATTGCGTACTGTTGGTTACTATCAACTCCCCAAAGCTAACATTTTGCGCTCCCTCATGTACGGATTCGCACTGCCTCCGCCCTCATGGGTCTCAATTGCGTACTGTTGGTTACTATCAACTCCCCAAAGCTAACATTTTGCGCTCCCTCATGTACGGATTCGCACTGCCTCCGCCCTCATGGGTCTCAATTGCGTACTGTTGGTTACTATCAACTCCCCAAAGCTAACATTTTGCGCTCCCTCATGTATGGATTCGCACTGCCTCCGCCCTCATGGGTCTCAATTGCGTACTGATGGTTACTATCAACTCCCCAAAGCTAACATTTTGCGCTCCCTCATGTACGGATTCGCACTGCCTCCGCCCTCATGGTTCTCAATTGCGTATATTAGCACCCATATTGGTCCCAGTTTCGTATTGGAAGTATCTTACTGTTCCCCTGAAATCCCATTTTCACATCGCATGAAAAATAGTTTATTTTGGGATACTTGGGTAATACAGCCCTCCCGTCCTACTTAGTCACACTTGGTCGACAACTAAGAAGCTTTGCACAAATCCAAAAATTTATATTTGTCTGTCTATGCTATATGTGTTGATGTGAGCGTGTATTTGTGTACAAAAAATAATGTGCCGTGCGGCCGATCACCTTTACAGTCTCTTAAAATGCTCCTGCAGGTACGGATTCACACTGCTTCCGCCCACATGGGTCTCAATTGCGTACTGATGGTTACTAGCAACTCCCCAAAGCTAACATTTTGCGCTCCCTCATGTACGGATTCGCACTGCCTCCGCCCTCATGGGTCTCAATTGCGTACTGTTGGTTACTATCAACTCCCCAAAGCTAACATTTTGTGCTCCCGCATGTACGGATTCGTACTGACCCCGCCCTCATGGGTCTCAATTGCGTACTGATGGTTACTAGCAACTCCCCAAAGCTAACATTTTGCGCTCCCTCATGTACGGATTCGCACTGCCTCCGCCCTCATGGGTCTCAATTGCGTACTGTTGGTTACTATCAACTCCCCAAAGCTAACATTTTGCGCTCCCTCATGTACGGATTCGCACTGCCTCCGCCCTCATGGGTCTCAATTGCGTACTGTTGGTTACTATCAACTCCCCAAAGCTAACATTTGCGCTCCCTCATGTACGGATTGCACTGCCTCCGCCCTCATGGGTCTCAATTGCGTACTGTTGGTTACTATCAACTCCCCAAAGCTAACATTTTGCGCTCCCCTCATGTCTGGATTCGCACTGCCTCCGCCCTCATGGGTCTCAATTGCGTACTGATGGTTTACTATCAACTCCCCAAAGCTAACATTTTGCGCTCCCTCATGTACGGATTCGCACTGCCTCCGCCCTCATGGTTCTCAATTGCGTATATTAGCACCCATATTGGTCCCAGTTTCGTATTGGAAGTATCTTACTGTTCCCCTGAAATCCCATTTTCACATCGCATGAAAAATAGTTTATTTTGGGATACTTGGGTAATACAGCCCTCCCGTCCTACTTAGTCACACTTGGTCGACAACTAAGAAGCTTTGCACAAATCCAAAAATTTATATTTGTCTGTCTATGCTATATGTGTTGATGTGAGCGTGTATTTGTGTACAAAAAATAATGTGCCGTGCGGCCGATCACCTTTACAGTCTCTTAAAATGCTCCTGCAGGTACGGATTCACACTGCTTCCGCCCACATGGGTCTCAATTGCGTACTGAATGGTTACTATCAACTCCCCAAAGCTAACATTTTGCGCTCCCTCATGTACGGATTCGCACTGCCTCCGCCCTCATGGGTCTCAATTGCGTACTGTTGGTTACTATCAACTCCCCAAAGCTAACATTTTGTGCTCCCGCATGTATGGATTCGTACTGACCCCGCCCTCATGGGTCTCAATTGCGTACTGATGGTTACTAGCAACTCCCCAAAGCTAACATTTGCGCTCCCTCATGTACGGATTCGCACTGCCTCCGCCCTCATGGGTCTCAATTGCGTACTGTTGGTTACTATCAACTCCCCAAAGCTAACATTTTGCGCTCCCTCATGTACGGATTCGCACTGCCTCCGCCCTCATGGGTCTCAATTGCGTACTGTTGGTTACTATCAACTCCCCAAAGCTAACATTTTGCGCTCCCTCATGTACGGATTCGCACTGCCTCCGCCCTCATGGGTCTCAATTGCGTACTGTTGGTTACTATCAACTCCCCAAAGCTAACATTTTGCGCTCCCTCATGTATGGATTCGCACTGCCTCCGCCCTCATGGGTCTCAATTGCGTACTGATGGTTACTATCAACTCCCCAAAGCTAACATTTTGCGCTCCCTCATGTACGGATTCGCACTTTTCACCTCCCGCCCTCATGGTTCTCAATTGCGTATATTAGCACCCATATTGGTCCCAGTTTCGTATTGAAGTATCTTACTGTTCCCTAAAATCCCATTTTCACATCGCACGAAAAAATAGTTTATTTTGGGATACTTGGGTAATACAGCCCTCCCGTCCTACTTAGTCACACTTGGTCGACAACTAAGAAGCTTTGCACAAATCCAAAAATTTATATTTGTCTGTCTATGCTATATGTGTTGATGTGAGCGTGTATTTGTGTACAAAAATAATGTGCCGTGCGGCCGATCACCTTTACAGTCTCTTAAAATGCTCCTGCAGGTACGGATTCACACTGCTTCCGCCCACATGGGTCTCAATTGCGTACTGATGGTTACTAGCAACTCCCCAAAGCTAACATTTTGCGCTCCCTCATGTACGGATTCGCACTGCCTCCGCCCTCATGGGTCTCAATTGCGTACTGTTGGTTACTATCAACTCCCCAAAGCTAACATTTTGTGCTCCCGCATGTACGGATTCGTACTGACCCCGCCCTCATGGGTCTCAATTGCGTACTGATGGTTACTAGCAACTCCCCAAAGCTAACATTTTGCGCTCCCTCATGTACGGATTCGCACTGCCTCCGCCCTCATGGGTCTCAATTGCGTACTGTTGGTTACTATCAACTCCCCAAAGCTAACATTTTGCGCTCCCTCATGTACGGATTCGCACTGCCTCCGCCCTCATGGGTCTCAATTGCGTACTGTTGGTTACTATCAACTCCCCAAAGCTAACATTTTGCGCTCCCCTCATGTACGGATTCGCACTGCCTCCGCCCTCATGGGTCTCAATTGCGTACTGTTGGTTACTATCAACTCCCCCAAAGCTAACATTTTGCGCTCCCTCATGTATGGATTCACTGCCTCCGCCCTCATGGGTCTCAATTGCGTACTGATGGTTACTATCAACTCCCCAAAGCTAACATTTTGCGCTCCCTCATGTACGGATTCGCACTGCCTCCGCCCTCATGGTTCTCAATTGCGTATATTAGCACCCATATTGGTCCCAGTTTCGTATTGGAAGTATCTTACTGTTCCCCTGAAATCCCATTTTCACATCGCATGAAAAATAGTTTATTTTGGGATACTTGGGTAATACAGCCCTCCCGTCCTACTTAGTCACACTTGGTCGACAACTAAGAAGCTTTGCACAAATCCAAAAATTTATATTTGTCTGTCTAGGCTATATGTGTGGATGTGAGCGTGTATTTGTGTACAAAAAATAATGTGCCGTGCGGCCGATCACCTTTACAGTCTCTTAAAATGCCCCACCCCCTTCCCCCTCCCATGGCTGCCTCTTGGATTCGAACCTAGAGCATCGACAAAACCGCCAGAATGATGCGCTCACGCTATGCACTCTTCCACGGTTACTGTTTAAATAGTTTCTGTTATCAATTGAAGCCTCTCTTGTCTGAAAAGTCAGGATGTCGGTGAGCTATGCTTTTTGCGCTCTCCACCCTCATTCGTGTGAAACGTTTCGGATAGTGAGCTACCCTGGGGCATCATTGCGCATCTCCTTTCGACAGCTCTTTCGTATTACTTGTTGCATGGTTTACTCGTTTCGTGTCGAGGTGCGCAATGCCCCTGATTAAAAAGAGAGCGAGGTGTGTGCAAAATCGGTGTAACAACTTACAGCTCATCACTCACACGATGCAAATTATAGTAGAAGCTCGTCACAAGCTTAATATGTATATGTAAATACATCCAGTTAGTCGATTCATGTACAAGTTACGAGAGAATGGAGTCGAATCGTGATTACTGGCATTACGATATTGTTCGTTTTCTGTAACAATATCCTCCGTTTTTTCGCCTTTCCCGTACAACGAAGTTGTACCGAAAGGCTATCATTACACTCCGAAAACGAACTTTTTATAGAAGCCTCTGAGACCTATAGTGTTATACAGTGTTGACCCGATTTTGTCACTCCCCGATTTTGTCTACCCCCGATTTTGTCTACCCCCGATTTTATCACGTTTTCGACCCGATTTTATCACGTCCCGATTTTGTCACGTTTTCGACCCGATTTTGTCACCCCAAAAATTTTTGTCATTCTTTTTATTTTCGTGAATAATACCAAAAACAGCATTGATTTTCATGAAATAACTTTCACCGCCTGTAGTTTATTACGAAAGACTTCTGAGTACCTGGGAAATATTCTGTAAGCAATTTCAACAAGAAATAACGGGTACCGTTCACGCATTTGGCCTTTCCAAGGCATAACATGATTCATATTTGTGGAATGAATTAAAAAAAATGAAAATATTTTTTTTCCAATTTTGTCACATACCCTGTTTTATCACCCCAAAATTCACCAGGGGGGTGATAAAATCGGGATATTACTGTATACCTATCGACTCAGCTCGACGAACATTAGACAACTTTTCGCAATCCTTAACCGATTTTCTCGAAACAAGTTTTATTCGACAGAGGACAAAGCCTTGTTGATAACTATTGAATTTGATAACGATCGATCATTGCGTTTCAAAGTTATGAAGAAAATTATAAATCGAACCATTTAAGCGTCATATAAGGTGGTGTCTTAACTAAATGCGAGAAAGGCACCACCAACGCTAGGTGGATTAATCCGTTTTTTTTAAGAATCAGAAGTGAATAAATAATATTTCTTACAAACGTTAAACAAAAATTATCATCATCACGTACTACTGTAGGGTAAGAGAAGGGTTTGTTTAATTAAATTATGCATACCTAAAACAATACGAGAGGGAGGGATACTGCCTTTTTTTAATCACGTCATGTGTGAACAGCCCCAAATGAGAGTCGAGTTTGATACAAGTAGTAATATTCCGCTTGTGTTTATACATTTTTTCGTTACGTTATGAAATTCTCTTATCCTCTGAAAATTAATTTGTCATTTTTTTTATGTTCATTTTGAAATTCTTTTTTTTTCGGTTCGGCCAAACCAATTATTGATATACAATTCTGTGGACCTAGTTTGATCGTAAATGATTAAAAAACATATTATCTACCCTTTCTTGCACATTATAAAATGTAATAAAAGAACACCTTAGAGCTATCAAAATATATTGTAGAAGAATAGATTCCATTATTTTCATCGTCTCGCATTTATTTGCATTCATTTTGATGCATTGCAGCCATTCCAGACATTTTTTGAAGGATTTTTTCCAAGGGCCTTGAACATATAAACACGAATTTATTCAAAAAAGTTATAATTGAAAAACGAAAAAAGCATCGTTGAAATAGAAACGAATCAAAGTGACGAACGTCACAGGCATGGTTCTTTACATGAAGTAACATCTCTCATGGAAAATGGTATAACAGAGTCATAGTCTATGTTTGATTGACGAAGAATTTGAAAGATTGTTTAAAAATTTAACAAGAAAGGGAAAGAAAAAACTACAAACAATCCCCAGTTTTCCCTGTTTCCCTTCGAACATCCTGAAATTCGTTTGAAAAATTTAGGGAGGCATGGGGACGAAAGTTAAAAACAGTAATTGTGTTAATAAACTCGCTACTTCGAATTGAATAAGATTATGTTTTCACAGATTTTGTTTTAGAAGTTTAGGTCTAAGATTTCACGCTTCCAAACAATTTTTGTAAGGTTTTCATGACATGGTAATGTAGAAAAAAAAAACAGATTGATCCACCTAGCGTTTATTTAGCCCTTTTAGAGCTTAAAGAACGATTTTCGATGTTTTTGTTGCCTAAGGTAAACAATAAGAGGTGTTTTGGTAGATCGCGATGTGATTTTCTTTGCAGGCTACTAATTTTTCCGTTCGTCAAATACTTAAGTTTAATGACTATCCTCTAGGAATCCAAAACTAAATGCGTTTTCAAGAGCACACCACTCAACATGGAAGCAACACTCAACATGCTACTTTGATCCCTCTATTGTGTTTTTTCAAAACTAAGTATACGTAAAGGATATATGATCGCTCCAAAAACATTTTTTTTATAGAAGGCCCGGATATATTCAAAAGCAATTTTTTTCCAGGGAAAAATTCTAAATGTATTATTTAATTTTATAAATTGATGCAATGCATAAAAACGAACGCAAATATATGTGAATTGATGAAAGTAGTGGAATCTATCTTTCTACAGTGATATTTTGGCCTGAGGCTTTATTTTTTTTATTATTAACATGTGAGGGAGGCACCGCTATGTGCATTATTCTGTTTTTTTTTCTTCATAAGAAGGAATTTATCCGCTATATAAACACCTTGGTGAGAATGCAATTTCATGCTCGTGTGGTACCTATTATACCGTGTAGAATCACCCAAAAATAAAAACAAGGATCAGAAAAATTATATTGAACATATTAAGACATTATTATAATAAAGAATAACTCACGCCAACTTTACGCCGATTAACGGTACCGTGCCACTGCAGTTCCAGAATTCCAATATGACTTCTTCACTCTTCGAGAACCTTCTAAATCGCCGTGCCAATCGATAACATATTTGACTACAGAATTTCTGATCATTTTTTAGCTCTTCGTGATCTTCTTTATCGAATTGACGTGCCTTACACACATCGATAGCACGATTTTGTTAAACACATCAGAAATTACTCTTCGGCATTATTCGAAACTTATATGCCAACCACCAACACATTTTTGCCTTTCTCGTACAACAAAGTTGTACCGAAAGGCTATCATTTCACTCCAAAATCGAACTTTTGATAGAAGTCCCGGAGACCCATAGTGTTATATACCATTCGACTCAGCTCGATGAGCTGAACAAATGTCTGTCTGTCCGTGTGTGCGTATGTGTGTGTGTATGTGTGTGCGTGTGTGTGTGCACAAAATGCTATAAAAACATTAGCCAAATTTTCACATAGAAACTCTTAACCGATTTTCTTGCAACAAGTTGCATCCGACAGAGACTAAAACGCTGTTGATCACTATTGAATTTCATAATAATTGCAAATTGCAAAAATAGATAATATTAAAATAGTGATGAGACATAGTCACGTAGAACAATAATGTGTTATGAAAATGCCTTGCATCTATGAATATTTTAAAGAAAGTTTCTCCGTGGCTTGCTCCCATTACGAGTTTCATCGTACTATAAAGATGCTCGTGTTGCGCGCATTTAGGCGTAAGTATGCTCTTCGTTCAGTTTCATAGTACTATGAAATTGTCCGAAAGTCAAAATTCGAACATAGGAAATTTGAGAAACTTTTGGCAGCGCCATCTGTCGTCTACTAGTGTAAATTTTCTATCATAACATTAGACGGTGTAACTGTTTTGCCTTTCTTGTACATCATCGAGGTGTAAGCGTAAAGGCTACATTTATTACCTTTTTACGCGAGAAAGGCGCCATCACCGCTAGCTTAGCTTAGCTTAGACTGACTGTACATATCAATGGTTGCTACTCCATGATTGATCAGAACTGGTGCAAATTGCACTACGATCCAAGTGAATAGTGGTTGGGATTTACCAAATATTCTCGAAGTGCACGTTTCAGCAGCTCGTAAATGTTGATCAATAACGGCGCCGGCCAAGTCCTTACAGTCAGTTGGGAAAGGGAGGGAATGTTAGTGTGTGGTTATTGTTGCTACTAGAGACCGAGAATACCTCTGCATCTCCACAATTACCACGGGAAGGAAGTTGTTAGTTGGGAGGGGTAATCAGTTACATATATCGGGATTCACCATGGAAAGTGATGTGACCTATGCAACTTCTAAACTACAGCATTAGCATTCCCTTAATTTGTTCAATTGTTCATCCTTCGCGAGAATAAACAATCAATCGCTCAAAGTAAGCGATTGTTCATTTGAATTTCAGATTAGGCGCCCGCGTCATCATTTCTTTAACGTAAGGAAAGTAAAAAAAATTAAAAATAAAGTAATATTCACGGCTGTTCAACCATATTGATCGGAAAGCTAATGTCAATCAGCAACCCTTATTTTATCTCTATTTTGAGGTTAAATAAGAATGTTCAGCCAGAGACATATTTTGTTAAATTACGTTTATTTTGCATTACTTTCACGCGCATGTGTGTCGCTTGCCGTGACCAGTATACCGTAATGAGAATCTGATTGGTATTAATCCTGATGTTCCGGTTGGAAAAAAGATGTGTAGTACTACTAGGGGAAGCAAGGGCACTATTCTCAGAAAAGTGAATATAGGTGCCTTCCGCTAAGAAGCAAAAGCGTTAGCTATGTACATATTGGGTATGGTTGATAAATTATCGTGTAATAAAGGACATGGATGTATGACAGCTGAAGAATGGAATAATTGGTTTGATCTCACCGAATTTGATCCGTGATGTAGTTCGTCGTCGGTAAATCTGCTTAGGGTCCGTTTCTCGATCCCTGTTTCGCCATCGTTACTCAAAACATTCCAGATGGGTGGAAAAACACTTTCAAAATCTTGAGTTCACCATTTGAAACAGAAATTAACGCACAGTTTCTGATGGACCGTGGAGTGTGCAGTTTTTTGATGGAGCTTGCAGTTTCAATTGGTGGCTTCCACTTGACTTGTAACACTGTTGTAACCTGAAAACTTTGGATATCCAAAACCAATCTTTTCACAAAATGATTGGCAGGGCAAAAAAAAAAAAAAAAATCCGAGAAAGGCGCCATCACCGCTAGGTGGATTAATTTGGGTTTTGATTATCGATCTGCTTCGTTTATCATACTTCTTCAAACGATGAAACATGCGAATGAATTATTGGTAGTGGCTGATTTTCTACTCGCCGCTATCACATCCCGGCGCTATAGTATATGCGCAAAATAGCCAGCATGAGTTAACCACCAGAAATTTGTATGGCGAAAGACATCTAACGCGGGTTTTCTCAAGATTAGGAACATTTCATGAAAAACTATTTGGTACCGGTTATGAAGGATGATGTCCGCTACTACGCCTACCAAATATTTTTTCGATTAAGGTGCTTAATTTCGAGTAATCGAACCGTAGATGCCTTTCGCCATACTGATTTCAGAAAGTTAACTCCTTCCGTGCCGCTGTAAGCACGCTCAAAGTAGGCGATTCATTCACACTGATTCAGCAAAACAACATCTAAACAAAACATTAATAACTCTTTCACGTTTCGCGACACTCCCCGAAAGAATCTGCCTCTAAATTGATGCCACACTTAGAAATCAAATTTCTGCCAAGAAAATCAAAAATTACTCTCCCGTACTTCTGTATCTTCTCATTCAAACTGTATCGAAAAATAACCCTTTTCTACTATAATTCTATCAGTATTTCATGAATTCAAAAAAAAATAACCCACTCAAGTATTCATCCACCAATTAAATACTTCGAAAATTCCTCCAAGAACTCTGTTGCGGCCTGAAACCACAACTGGCAACCCGGCGAGAACTGACAGGCGAGATGTAGTCTAACCATTCCGGTCTACAACTAATGTATGCTATTGCTTTTGTTGAGACGTCAGACAGTGACAAGACAAATTATAATATTGTAATGCTTCGGTGGTTCGCCAAATCGGCCTTTAGATTTGTTAAATAATTATAAATAGTTAAAATAGCTAAAATTAGTTTCCCAATTTATTGATAACGTGTGGGACAAATGATAAGGTATTTAAATGAGGTTGAACCTGTAATTGATTGAACTTAAACTTAATTACTGTAACAGGCTAACACATCAATAAGATCAAAGTAGGTGGAAGACGAATAATATGTATCTGCGGTAATCATAGGTCGCATATTACAAGTATGTTGTGGATAGCATTATGTATCTCTTCACTTACCTAATTAATTTAATTAGCCTTTAGCCTATCTTAGTCTTGTACGCGCTATAGTTGATACGTGGACAAATAGTGTAGAGAAGAGCACTGAATTGTAAGTCTAACCATGTAGTATCCAAATCGATTCTCATTTGTTTATAATTTCTAGTTTTGGAGCTACCGTGAATTGAATAAAGCTACCAGAAATCAGAATTCTCTCTAGTCCAGCATCAACATTCTCCAAAAAATTCATCATGACTGATCTCCAGAAAACGCCAGAGCCCATATTGTCTGGTTGTGTTGCCTGCAACCGATCTCACACCGAGGATGACTTTGTTTGCTGTGATAAATGCGACCGGTGGTGGCATTTTTCATGTGCTGGTGTTACCGCTTCTATAGCGACACGCGACTGGATTTGCTCCAGGTGCCTGCCAGCCCCATGCCCCTCCATCGGTAGTTTACTTTCGCATCGATCTACAACATCAAGTCAAAAATTGAGACGAGAGCAACATCTGGCATACCTAGCGGAACAACATGAGTTAGAGAGACAACAGATGTTGAGAGAGCATGAATTGCAGAAAAAGCATTTAGAGCAAAAGCACCAACTGCTTGCAGTGGAAGACGATGGCGAGAACCACAGCATTCGCAGCCATCGAAGCATCATGAGTTCCAATACGCGCAGCATCCGTACGGCTGATTGGGTAAATCATCATAACGTCCAGACAGCTGCACACGAAGAGGGTGCTGTAGGGGGAACCGGGATACCCACAGCTACGGTTCAGATCCCTAAAGACTCCCACAAACCAGACAAAACAGCAGCCATAGCGGATTCGGAACTAGTTAGTGCACTTAAAGCAACGTTCAGAACGCGAGAAGACGAATCTCAAAGGCAAATTCGAATGCTTCAAGATCAGGTGAGGCAATTAGAAATTGAAATGCAGCGCAAGAGAAATTGCGATCAAAACACCAGCGCTCCAACCATGAAAGGAGCAATTCCCAAAGCACGACCGAGCATTCCTAACATTGAACCCTCATCTAAAACCACACGTGGTGAAATAGATTGGCAAATCTCTCCTATCGAGACTGGCAGATCGTTGTCGTCTGTATTGCTGACCAATGAGCAGCAGCGAAAATCCGCGCACTCATTACAGGAAAGCGTAATACCAAACTCCTTCGTAACAGAAAACATCCCCCTTCCAAAAAGGCAAATATCGGAACAGCAGCGTAATACCGCGCGTTCGGGTCAAGTAAGGGATGTCCAACTTGCGATGGTTCAAACCGAACCGTGTAATGTCTCGGATAATAACAGGTCGAAATGCAGCTTCCCCTTGAATCAACAACCAACAAAGGTACAGCGGCCCCTTTCAGCGGCACATAGCACGAACTTTGGCTTATCCCAGCAGCATCAGCGAGAACCTACCTCGCAAGGTCTTGGTCCTACCCAAGAGCAATTGGCTGCTAGGCAAGTTTTACCAAGAGATCTGCCGACATTCACTGGTGATCCTTCCGACTGGCCCGTATTTATAAGCCACTATAATTACACAACCCAAGCCTGTGGATATAGCAACGGAGAAAATATGATACGGCTTCAACGATGCTTGAAGGGTGTAGCATAGGAGTCTGTACGGAGTCGGTTAATCCTTCCAGCATCCACTCCTCAAGTGATCGAGTCACTGCGCATGCGATTCGGACGGCCCGATTTGCTTATTGAGTCGTTCATAGATAAGGTAAAAGCTTCCTCAGCCCCAAGAGCTGATAAACTAGATACGTTAATCGAATTCGGAACCACTGTTCAAGGCCTATGCGATCACATCGTCGCCGCAAATTTGTTGGAGCACTTAGAAAATCCGACGCTGCTGAAAGACTTAGTAAGCAAGCTTCCGGCAGAATATAGAATGAAATGGGCATCATATCGTAAGCAAGCAAATGCTGTCAATCTCAAGACGTTTAGCAGCTTTATGGAGGAGATAGTTGAAGATGCATATAGTGTATCGACCTTTATCTCACATGACCGACCAACCAAACATGAGAGACAAAAAATCACTGACAATAGCTATCAACATACCGAAACTTCAAATTCTGCGTACAAACAGATAGAAGGATACGAGATGCGAAACTCAACGAGTGCCGAATGCTCCGTTTGTCGTAAGCAGGGCCATAGAGCAAAGGAATGTAAGACGTTTCTGGCATTGTCTGTCGATGAGCGTTGGAAGAAAATACACAACTACGATCTATGCCGGACTTGTCTATTCAGCCATGGGCGTAGAGCATGTCGTAACACAAATCGATGCGGCATTGACGGGTGTAGATTCCGTCATCATCCACTGTTACACTCTAGTGGGTCCCCTCAGACAGCTCCGGACAGAATCCAGTCTGTGGACCATCTGCACCACAACAGTATTTGTAAACTCCTATTCCGAATCATACCAGTTACTCTGTATGGCAGCACTGGTAAAGTCAACACCTTTGCGTTCCTTGATGAGGGATCTTCTCTAACAATGGTAGAGAGTAGCTTAGCCGACAAACTAGGGATTGATGGATATAGTTCGCCACTGTGCTTAAAGTGGACTGGTAACGTAACACGCGAAGAAAAACAGTCAAAGCGAGTTGCGTTCGGAATCTCCGGTGTTGGGAAAACGGAAAGGTATTGGGTAAGCGATGTTGGAACAACTCAGTCACTAAATCTACCGGTGCAAACGCTACCCATCCAGAAAATGATGCAACATTACCAACATCTTCAAGGTATCCCTATCGAAGGTTATCAGAACGCTGTACCCCGATTACTGATTGGGATCGACAATCTTAAGTTAGCTCTACCGCTAAAGGTACGTGAAGGAGGAAAAGGCACTCCAGTAGCAGTGAAGACTCGCCTTGGTTGGTGCGTTTATGGGGGCCACAAAAACGACGCAGCTCCAATGGTTAGCTACCATATGTGTGAATGTGGTAGAGATGAAGTCATGGAAGAAACGGTGAAGGCATATTTTGCGATGGAAGATGTGGGTGCTCAGCCAATAAAGGAATGTCTATCCAAGGAGGACCAACGAGCCCTCAAAATAATGAAAGAATCCACGAAGCTGGTGGGTGACAGATATGAGTCGGGCCTTTTGTGGAGATTTGAGCAATTCGAACTACCTGATAGTTACCCAATGGCCATCAGAAGGCTGCAATGCCTGCAACGGAGAATGGACAGAGATCCGGCCCTGAAAAGCAACATCCAACAACAAATACAAGAATATTTGGACAGAGGGTATGCACATCGAGCATCAGTCGAAGAAATGTCAACGGCTGAGCCACGTCGATTATGGTTCCTTCCGTTAGGCGCAGTAGTAAATTCCAAGAAGCCATCCAAAGTTCGGCTTATTTGGGATGCTTCCGCAGTGGTTGACGGTATATCGCTGAACAGCATGCTGCTAAAAGGACCCGATCAGTTAGCTTCGTTACCTACTGTCGTTTTTCGGTTCCGACAGCATCGCGTGGCTATAGTTGGGGATATTAAACAAATGTTTCACCAAATTCTCATTAGCCGCCGCGATCGCTTTTCTCAGTGTTTTCTGTGGGCCAGTGACTCGACCAGGAAGCCCGAGACATACATAATGGACGTCGCAACATTTGGATCAACTAGCTCTCCTGCAACCGCCCAATTTGTGAAAAATACAAATGCCGCTAAGTTTGCTGAGAAGTTCCCCAGGGCTGTCGAAGGTATCGTCTGCAATCACTATGTAGATGATTACCTTGACAGTTTCCATACCATAGATGAAGCGAAACGAGTAGCGGTGGAAGTGCGCGAAATACACAAGCAAGGAGGGTTCGAAATACGCAATTGGTGCTCAAATAGTTCCGCTGTCCTACAACACTTAGGCGAAAGTACAACCAAGGCGGTCAAGGACCTTTGCTTGGATAGCGGGCAAATACCCGAACGTGTTCTTGGCATGCTGTGGAATAGCGACGAAGATGTCATTCATTTTGAGACAACTATGCGCGACAACATCAGAAGCATCATTCAAGAGAATGCGAGACCGACAAAGCGACAAATTCTGCAATGTGTGATGACATTATTCGATCCGTTGGGCCTTCTAGCGCCCTATTTGATATTTGGGAGAATCCTAATTCAAGACGTTTGGCGTTCTGGAATTCAGTGGGATGAGCAGGTAGACGACAACATTTTCCACCGCTGGCAAGATTGGGTGCAGATACTTCAAGACATCGACCAAGTACGGATACCGCGTTGCTATTTTCGTCATTCAGACCAGTACAGCCTAGAGCACCTCCAGCTTCACGTTTTCGTCGATGCTAGTCCAGTTGCGTATTCATGTGCCTGCTATTTCCGAATAATGAACACCAGAGGAGAAGTAGAGGTAACATTAGTGGCTGCTAAAGCAAAAGTGGCACCGCTCAAACTAATGAGCATTCCAAGGCTGGAACTTCAGGCGTGCGTGCTGGGAGTACGAATGATGAAACTCATAATGGACGGCCACAAATTCGCAATTAAAAGGCGATTCTTTTGGACTGATTCCAGCACCGCACACACGTGGATTAGAAACGATCCTCGTAGATATCGTCCATTTGTTGCCCATCGAGTTGGTGAAATCCTTGAGGAAACACAACGCGAAGAATGGCGATGGCTCCGATCAAAAATGAACCCGGCAGATGAAGCAACGAAACGCAGAACCACAAAACCCAGAAGACATTGAACTTCGTACCTGCTACGTACATCAAGAGATTCAAATTCCAGAAATAATCGTAGACGTGTCCCGATTTTCCAAGTGGTTCAAACTGCTACATACTCTAGCATACGTTCACCGATTTATTTTAAATTCTCGAGTGACGCCAGAGAACCGCTGGACGGGCCATCTAACCACGAATGAGTTACAGAAGTCAGAAACAACGCTTTTCAAAATGGTGCAGTGGGAATCGTACCCGGAAGAAATGATGGCACTGGTGAACAGCACTAGGTTGAAAACAAGAGAAGAAAACCTCATAGAAAAACACAGCGCGCTTTATCCTCTTACCCCTCAGATCGATAAGCGCGGAGTTATACGAGTTGATAGCCGCATTGGAGCTGCTAAGTGCGCGAAGTACGACGTGAAATATCCAGTCATTCTACCCAAGCGTCATCATGTCACCAACCTGATTCTCGAAGACTTACATCGGAAATTCAAGCACGGTTGCAACGAAACGGTTGTGAATGAAGCACGCCAACGGTACCATATTCCACATCTACGGAGAGTCGTTAAAAGTATCTCCAGTCGCTGTATGCTATGTCGGATTCGTAAAACACTTCCTGTAGTTCCACAAATGGCTGCTCTTCCAGAGGCTCGATTATCACCATTCACGCGACCATTTTCATATGTTGGAGTAGACTACTTCGGTCCAGTTCTACTAAAAAGAGGACGATGTACCGTCAAACGATGGGTAGCCCTCTTTACGTGCCTGACCATACGAGCAATCCACGTCGAAGTTGTTCACAGCCTCTCAACAGAGGCCTTCATAATGAGCGTACGTAGGTTCGTGGCTCGAAGAGGTGCACCGGTCGAAATATACAGCGATAACGCTACCAATTTCCACGGTGCAGAACGAATTCTCAGGAGGCAAATCGAAACCGGACTGGCTGCTACATTTACCAATACTTCCACTACGTGGAAATTCATTCCTCCCGGGGCTCCACACATGGGAGGGTCGTGGGAGCGAATGGTAAGATCGGTTAAAACGGCACTCTGTGTTGCCTATCGTGATGAAAGGTTAGATGACGAGGCTTATCAAACGTTACTCGTGGAGGCCGAATCAATTGTTAACAGCCGGCCTTTGACTTACCTACCCTTGCAGTCCTCTGAAGAGGAAGCTTTGACTCCGAACCACTTTTTGCTCGGCAGTTCATCGGGAGTCAATCAGCCTTCAACTCTAATTGGTGAAGCGCAGGGGCTCAGAAAGTCATGGAACATTTTGCAAAGACAACTAAACATATTCTGGAAAAGGTGGGTGCGCGAATACTTGCCGACTTTAACCAAACGAACGAAGTGGTTTAGCAAATCAAGGAATATTCAACCAGGAGATTTGGTTCTGTTAGTGGAGGACAAGAGACGTAATGGATGGAGCCGAGGACGTGTCGTGGAGGCCATCGCCGCCGATGATGGTGTCGTCAGACAAGCGATAGTACAAACTGCCAATGGGATGCTACGTCGGCCAGCGTCGAAGCTTGCTATACTGGATGTAATGGAGGATAATGAAACTTCAGCAGCCGAAGGTTTCATCGGGGGGAGGATGTTGCGGCCTGAAACCACAACTGGCAACCCGGCGAGAACTGACAGGCGAGATGTAGTCTAACCGTTCCGGTCTACAACTAATGTATGCTATTGCTTTTGTTGAGACGTCAGACAGTGACAAGACAAATTATAATATTGTAATGCTTCGGTGGTTCGCCAAATCGGCCTTTAGATTTGTTAAATAATTATAAATAGTTAAAATAGCTAAAATCAGTTTCCCAATTTATTGATAACGTGTGGGACAAATGATAAGGTATTTAAATGAGGTTGAACCTGTAATTGATTGAACTTAAACTTAATTACTGTAACAGGCTAACACATCAATAAGATCAAAGTAGGTGGAAGACGAATAATATCTGCGGTAATCATAGGTCGCATATTACAAGTATGTTGTGGATAGCATTATGTATCTCTTCACTTACCTAATTAATTTAATTAGCCTTTAGCCTATCTTAGTCTTGTACGCGCTATAGTTGATACGTGGACAAATAGTGTAGAGAAGAGCACTGAATTGTAAGTCTAACCATGTAGTATCCAAATCGATTCTCATTTGTTTATAATTTCTAGTTTTGGAGCTACCGTGAATTGAATAAAGCTACCAGAAATCAGAATTCTCTCTAGTCCAGCATCAACAAACTCCTTTTTGAAATTAATCATGAAATTATTTAGATTTTTCTTTTGGAACCATTCCAAAAATTCTTATTGAAGAAGTTTTCGAGGAAGAAATAGTGGATAATTTGAAACAATCAGAAGGAATTTAAAGAAATTTGTGGATGAATTCTAGAAGGAATTGCACATAAAATTTCTAGAAGAATACCGTTTTGACTCAAATTCTGAAAATGACCATTCCGAACACTGGCGTTTTTGCAGAATTTCACTTAATTTTCCATCGATTTTAAGTACGAAGGATCAAGATTACAAACGAATTCAAAATTCTTTAGAAAGAAATATGCGAATAAAGCTAAAATTGTCATTTAAAAGTTCGGAATATAAGTCAACTTTAGGATTTGAGTCAATACGATACTTAGGGACATTTCTTAGGGCAATTAATGAAGGAATTTATGAAAGAATTCCCACGGCAGCTCCTGGAGAAAATTCTGGAAAAATCCCAGGGGAGATTTGCGGAGAATGCACCAAAGATCTTCCGAGAACAATTCTGGAAGAATATCGGAATTGACGGAACAATTTGTAGGGATATTTCTGAAGAATGGTCACCGGTTAGCCTTGCGAATTTGATTCTTGTTTCGGCCTACGATGTTTTTGGGTGGGGAACTTTCTTGGCTCCCTGGGCATAGTGTCTCCATTGTGATTGTCACTCAAGATACATACTTACTCATGCAATTGGCATAGAAAAGCATTCAATCAATAACTGTGTAAATGCTAATAGTATGGAATGTAGAGCCAATGAAGAAGAAAAATAATTTTAGGACGGTTTTCGGGTCGGACGCATTGTTGGATGAATTTTTGCAAGTTTCAAGAACAATGCTTTAAATTTTGAGGGAGTTACTATGGATATTTCAGTAGGCAATCTTGGCGGAATGTTTGAAAGAGTTCTCGGATTTTTTCAGTAAAATCTCCGAAGAAAGTTCTGGAGATTTTTCCTTTCTCTAGAAAAGAATCTCCGAATATTTTCTCGCACAAATTAGCAAAATTAGAATTTTTATAAAACTTTTTGTACCAATTTGCATAAAACTAAAGCTTGTGCATTTTGCTTTAAAAGCATTGTTTTTAATATTGTCTTTTATGGTTAAAATTATGCCACCACTATTAGCACCATTACCTCAAATGGCTGAAAATATTTATTAACATCTCAAATCCTATGTGTCCTAATAATAGAGCTTTTTTTAACAGTAAGGTATATTAGTTTAGTAGGAAATCGGAATAAAACAATATTTGTTTACAAAATATTGTACGAGCAAATCGCAAAGTGAACACTATTTGATTTAATGTGTAAAACAAGTTCTGACCAGAGATCAGCCAGTATCATTATTAGACAAATATTTGTATTAGAAAACAAAATTCGCCACAAACGTCGCCATGCCGCCGCCCGCTGCTGACTGGAAACGGCATAATTGTCTTTACTTGAGAGGCTTTTCAGCCCTTGGCTAGCTCACGCTTAGAAAAATATTTTAAAGGTTTTAAGTATAATTTTAAAGGCTTGTCATAAAACAAGAATAACAAAAAAAAACAAGATAGAAAATTTCTTCAGGCTAGGTTAAAAACTTATTTTCAAACGAGTTGTTCGCTTCTTTACTAGGTTCTTTAGTGATAACCGATCGACTTCGGTAGAAACTGGAACCGAGTTAGGTAATTTTTTTTAAGTTTGTGCGAAAATAATAGAAATGATGTGCACTCAGGGGGAGAAGGCGGAGCACTGAATCCCTACCCCGACATGTGCGACATCTGGATTTGGTTCTAAACTATAAACAACCGTGCTAATTCTCTACCACCTTTTTGTTATGGCAATTTTTATGCACACTTTTGTTTTTGATATATTATCAAAATTAAACACTCAATCATGCAGCAATATAACGATGTGGTATGCTTGAGATACCTGATTGATTATAGGGAATCGAAAAAGAATTTATTTGCAGTAACTAACCGAACATAAAAATGGTCGCATTAACGATTGCGCCCTAACACCGGTTTTAAGCTTTGATGCATAGTACACGAGCTTTGTTCGCCAGTGACAGGCGTATGGGGCCCTTGAGTGCACTTTATTCTGAGTGTAGCCAATTGAACTTCCCGCGAAGATGACAAACACTTACATGAAGCATACCCGGTGGCTTCCGCAGACGAACGTCAACCGAAGCGATTCGCACTATAGATGGCACACCAATTGTTTTCTCGCGACGAAGTGAAAACACAGAATTTACACGACACGCACCGCACTAACGAATTATTTTTCTTGCTGTCCGGAGCAGAAAAATCAACTTTCGCCCGCAGTATTCAAACCCGTACTGACGGGCGAAACAAAACACGCCCTAGGGTAGTTGTACCAGTAACAGCATTAGTGACTGTTTAGTACACATAATAGTACGGAATACGATTTATCTAATCCATATGTCAGCTATAAGTCTTTCTTCCCTACCTCATATTATGTCACAAAATGTTGTATCCTATACGGAATCGCTATTATAATTGATTCATGTTCCAAAAACTTACTAAAGTTAAGGAAAATGTTGAATCCTGTGCTCTAATATCATAAATTGACGTAATGAATATTGTTCTATACCATAATGCTCACTATGTACAACACTTTAGTATGCGGGCTATTGTATTTTGTAGAACACTGTAAAAATGGAAAACACTAGAAAAATGGAACGATAAAGTTTGTGATTTGGATTAGTATGGAAATCTAATTCACTTCAAAAAAAAAAAAATCTGAAAGTTGCACAAACGCTTTTTGCAGTTGAAATAATTGGCAGCTATATCTGCATCACTTAATATTTGAATGCAAATCAATTGTGTTACTTTTTGTTCAAGGACAATGGCACAATTTTCCTGTGTTACAGTTATGTGGTCACTAGGCTCGATGTTTCAAAACAACTTGGTAGTTTTTTTTTCGGGATTTTTAGAACAAACTTTCATATTTCACCAGTCTAGATGAAAGAACTAACAATTTGAAGACAATGTATGAGCCTAACTCAAAATGGAAAAAAATGCAAATGTTATTTACAAATATGCGATCAAGGGCGGGCTACACACATACCAATTGTTGGAGTAAGAAATTTCGAAGAGAAACAAATATACATGTATTATTTAAAGATTATTTTTATTTAAAAAATAGAAAAGGAAGACTTTCAACCAAGCTTTCGATTCAATCAATGCCATTAATAGTTTTACATCCTATCAAAAACAAATGGATGAGTTGCAATTTGGCATGTGTTTCTTTTCCTCGCAAGTCAGTGGAAAAAAACGATGAAATTTGTGCCTCATTAGTTTAATTAAATAGTCTTCATTTATCACGTTTATTATTACCAAGTAAGTATCATTACTGGTACACCGACCCTAACGACTCTACCCACCCACAGTAAAATTGGCATGGCATGACCAGAGTCTATTATATAGAGTTGCGCAAAGAGTGAAGCCAAATCTACCTATTGAACTGTCAAACCGTCTACCTATCGAGCAAAGTAAACAAATGCTTGTTAGTGAGGCGGAAGTATTGTTATCGCCTAATGATTATTATGGCGAATTAAAACGCATGAATTGAAATATATTAGATTTGATCTAGAAACAGCTTCAAAAAACATCAATAGATTCCCCAATAAAGTAGCAACAAGAAACTCACTTGTTTGCACTCTGTGGGTGACTATAGGTTATCGAATTAAAAAGCTTTAGAAGTGAACGCTCCCGTGAAGTCACTTGAAGGGTTGAGCAAAAGTGAAAGTTGGCAACAGAATAACAAGATCATCATTCAGAATAAGTGTAAGAAGATCCTCTTTGCGTAACTCTATATAATAGACTCTGGGCATGACGTCTTTCTAACCAAACGAAAGAGCGCCTGTCGCCGCCGTCGCTGCCGTCACCGCCATCGCCGGCACAAGAGAGTGAGTGCAGTCTACCATCGAGGCAACGTTGCGCTGTAACACACAAAAATGCGTGATGCGTGAGTGCAAGAGAGCTTTGCCGCTGAACAGTGGAGAGCGTAAGCAATCATTATCATTGTAATCATCATCGGCAACACGCGTTGCGCTTTGAAAACACCACGTGCTCCTTGCCATCTAGAACCCATTCGCGAAGTCGAAGCAAAATTCTTCACACAAACGATGACAGTTCTTTATGGGTTTTTACAGTAGAGCAACAGAGAGGAGGAGATGACGGCCATGTTTCACTCAAACTCTGACAGATAGCAATGGGATTTCCCATAGGAGGGAAGAGCAGAATTTGCTTCGACTTCGCGAATGGCATAGAGATACAATATGTGCACTAGACAAAAGTGATTTGAAAGTCGCTCAAATTGAACTTCTCAACACGTTTTTTTTTTCAACTCACCACTTTTTTCTTTCAACTTAACAGCAAGATGAACATGTCCAACTATCGACAAGCCAATTAAGTTGATCTTGAACCAGGTTTAAGCGGATTAGTAAAAAACCCCTAAGAGTTAAGCGGAGGCGAAAAAATTTGCCATAAATAAAAATTATACAAATTAATAAAAAAAAAAGTTGGGGTTTCCTTTATCACGATTAAACTAGCGAACGGAATAGCCGATTTGCAAAAAAAAATCTTATGCGTTCAATCCGGTTTAAGTTCATATACAGAAAAGAATATATACCATAGCTCGAAATTCATGAGTATGTAAACATTTGATGAGTTGTAAGAGATGTTTGAATTTTAAAACGATCATACATAAATTGATCTAGAATGCGGCGCTGCAAATATTTGACATTTGAAAAGAAAACTGTTTAGAGCTTTTTGTGGGATATATTTACTTGTCATACGAGTTATTTAGTATTATTCCATTTCATTCCACCGCTAGATTGTAATTTTACAGATATATATATATATATATATATATATATATATATATATATATATATATATATATATATATATATATATATATATATATATATATCTAGAACTTCGTAAGAATTGTTTACAGTGTGTTATTCTTGACTTGACTACGTTCTAGGACTAATCAAGGTAAACTAAGTCGAGTCAAGTATGAGACACTGAAGTCAATATTTCTACTGAGATCGAAAAACGTGTCTGTAAAGTCCCAAATGAAGTCGTTAAATAAAATGTTTAATTCGTCTTATGACAAGTGAAATAATAGTAGTTTATGAAACTAGTTGCAAAAATCAAGTTTATGATTAATTTGTACCAAAATAATTCAGTCCAATTTATTCATTCTTGCCAAAAATGTATGTCGATGCAGAGAATAATCAAATTCCATGTTATCGTGCCACATTGCATAGATCGACAAACCATCAAACTCACCCAAACCAATTGAGTAAAATGTAGTCATGTAACTTTCTGATGTTGGTTTTCCATTTTAGTACACAGAAAGAAAAATCATTATTCAAATTAAAAGAAACGTTGGTTAAATTAAAAAGTTGCGTTGGTTCTTTTTCGTAGAGAGCTCCGTATGTTTAGAACAAAAGTACGAAAACTTTTGTTACACCTAGGTTTCAAAAGTGGCATGAGGCTCTGAGAATAAAAGTACAAAACTTTCAAAACAATATTGTGGAACTCTCTGCCAAACTGTAGAAAAAAAGTATTAGTATTTTCAATCTGAAACGAAGGTTTAGTTTCCCCAAGAAACTTTTTCCCATTTCTCTATTCATGCTTTCTTTTAAAATTTTATTGAGTCGATTTCAGATTTTATGTTATTATATATTTATTTTGAACTACATATTTATTATTTGATTTGCGTTGATTCAAAAGCGCACACGGACACATGTGGATGTCCTCAAAATGTCATGTTTATCGAGCCAAGTCCCAGTCAAAAATTCCGAACCGAATCTGTAAGAAAATTATCATCATAAACAAGAATACATAGCGATCAAATCCGTGTCAAAAGCGTGAATCGAGTTCGGTGCTTATTTAGATTATCTTTTTCCTAGATTTAGATAAGAACCCTGTAAACATAAGCATTTTTATGTAACATTTAACATGCATATCAATAACTTTTTCTCACCTGATCTCTCCTTGGTGTTTTTTTTGTTGTTTCCGCCATGGCCGTAGAGTGGGCGTTGCTTTTCCTTATCGCAACGCCGCACAAAATTTTGTTTCTGTAATTTAATTAATTTATTATTGTCTGTAGAAAATCTACGGCTGAGGTGTGGAAAATCTAAGGTGAGCACTCCGGCCTATAGTATTTGTACTTACCAACAGCCAACGGGATTCAGGAGCCGGATATCTTGCAGTCAGGATTCTTACTGCAAGCACTTCGCAGATAAAACAAATTTTCCTCAAACTCGACGACGTGCGTACGAATAAGACAAAAATAAAAATGAGTTGACAACTTATATTGTTGTTGTTTGTCATCGACTTCAAACGATACTGGGCGGATTGACAATTCAACAGTTTTCTAATCAAAAAGTTGTACTTTTAAATCTACACTCAAAGAAAACGAATAAAACTTTTAACCTAGAAATTTAACTTTCACTGAAACCAATTAAGCTTTTATTTTAACGTAAATTGGGCAACTTTAAGATACAAAGTACGATATTTTCTGATGCACAATATTATTTTTTTGTGTGTACCTATCCAAATTAGTAGTACAATGGAAAAATAGTATGGAAAAATTAGCCATACACGAACTGTAAACCACTGTATTATGATCTGTATTACGATCAGGAATTGCAAAAAAAGTAGTGTCAGTTTCGAGCAAGGCAAGGTCCGTTGACGAATGATGATCTGGGATATCACTTTGCAGGTGGCATTTAGGTTAGTGATCGCTCGAAAGCGAAAGAAAATTACTTCCTTCCAGTTCCCCGGTAGCTGGTCAGTTTTCTAGATTCTGACTATCAGTCTGTGAAGACAAGTGGATAGCTTTCCGGGCTCTTCTTGATGAATTCAGTTCAGATATAATCCTTACCAGCTGCATCGATGCTATTGGGCTGTTGGGTCTTCAATTTTCTTAAAGTTTGAGGCTGTTAGGTTTCCAACGTTCGCTGAACTGGCTCGCCTTCTCCGCTGCCTTGACTCTCACCGCTTGTGCTCTCAGCGAAGTTTAAGTATTCCTCAAAGTGCCGCTTCCTTCTTCCGATCACCACACGTAGCCTTTGCGGTATGCGTTGAGCTTCTGATAGAACTCTGATAGAACTGTACTTCAACAGAGGCCCCAAATGTACTCAAGAAAGCCCCATCGAGGTATCCTCCTTCCGCGACGCTGCTTTAAGATACTGCACATATGTAATAGAGACATCAGGTTGCTTCAGTCATTGTAGGTTGTACCGAGGCGGCCGTCGGTACCGAACATTGTTGATGACGAATAGTTGTGCTTGCAGTTTAACCATTACTAGACAGTCGATGTTAGTTGCACGATATGTCTTGACGTCGATAATGTGTGAGAAGTGCCATCCATCAATAAGTTTGTTATTCTGTCTGCAGTGTTGACCTCCAAGCATACCGATATTGATTGGTGTGCTGAAAGAAGGTGCTACGAATCGCCATATTATTGAAGGCCGCGTGATTAATTAGCCGTAGTCCGCTTTCCGTCGTCAACCAGTGAGCGCTGAACTTTGCAAAAGTCTTTCTGAGCTCCTCCCCCTGACCAACCTGAGCAGAGCATTTACATGACCTATGATGATTTTGACGTATTGGCTTGGGCAGCTTTCAAATTCACGTTTGAGCTGTGCGTAGAATGCGTCCTTATAATATTCAGTGTTTCCGGAGTGGGCTATGAACGTTGATTATGCTATAGTTAATGACCCGGATTTTCATCCTCTCAATGATCGGTTACCACACGATCACGCGCCTTTGCATATCGCCCATCACGTTGAAAACTGTTTCCAGCTCGCGCGTGTTGCCGCTCTGGTAGATGGCGATTACCTCCAATCATTCGCACCATTGATCCCTTTCAACATACCTCTTGCAACGCTACGATGCCAAATCCGCGGTCTTACAGCACATCGACGTGTATGGGTGTGCTTCCGATGAAGATGAGATTCGCAGTTTCCCGAACCGAGCTTCTAGTCCCTAGTCCCACCGAAATTCTTAGTTTTCGAATATGCGCCCTCAAAATAGTCTTATTGTATGAGCGCCCCCTTCAAAAATAGGCGACTAAGTACCCCATATTTTACGACGACAGGGCTGTTTATCTTTAAAACAAATCATTTAGGGGAACTGCTCCTTGAATTCATACCATGTACCCAAAACAATACCATTCGAAAACAAAGAATTGGTGCGCCAATTGTTTTATTTCTCATTTTTGCGATTTTTTTCAGCAGTGAGCACGCCGGAAAACAACAAAAAACGACACAAATTGAGCCTAAATTGCCTGTTTTGCGAATGTTATTGATAAAGGAGCATGTTATTAAGGTGGTTATACAACAAAGCCATACATCGGCCATCTTGAAAACCACGTGCTTTTTCTAGTGATTTTTCAAGAGCACGAATTGAAAGAACCACAACGGCCATGAGGATGAAACATCCGTAGAACGTTTGCTTGCTTATGCTAAACAATCGACTTTAATTTCAGCATTGTACGAACATTATTTCGCTAGATTTGAACTTTTGACAATAGGAGTAGAAAACCGTGTGGTGAATTTGAAATTCACCACATGGCCCGATTGTATAATCACCTTAAAAATGGAACACATACCCTACATAAAGAAGATCATGAAAAAAATATTCTCAAATGGCTTTCTTTCAAAATTTCAGTTTTGGTGTGAGCAAACATAATATAGTTTAATGTAATGGTGTGTGAGAAATGCAAAAACTTGTCTAATGACAGTTTAGACAAAATCGGAGGTTTTTATCTCGCTGTACTTCTGTAAAACTAATAACCTAAGACATTAGAAGACGTTTTCACTGAAAATTCCTGCTATGCTATGTGGCAAATACATTTTTTCCTGGGCGAACCTCTCGGTGGAAGGCGTGTGCCTCCGGAGGAATGTGTTTAATGTCGCGCGCGGGCGCGTGTTTATGCTCTCGCTGTATAAGATAGAAGGCCCCCGTGGCTGCCGTGCCAATACCGTTGCTGTCACTCTTGTCAAAAGTCGTGAACATAATGTTGCACTCGTCGTCGCACGCCTCACGTCGCCGTTGTCTCCGGCGGTGGCTAATATCCATATAAATGTGACTGCGGTGGATAGCAGCTAGCGAACCACCACCGAGCGCTAAAGCACGCGAATGATAGCAGCGCTTAGGTGAACAGGATTAGCATGGTTCTAGCAGCAGAGAGCGGGATTTTTGCATCATTTACATTAGTCCCAAAAGGCCTTGCATTTTCGGCTCTGCTGATTTACTGGCGCCTCACTGTTCGGTGAAGGGGCACGAACGAGGAAAATATGTGCGCCAAATAAGTCCTATTTCGAGGGATGACTAATGTTCTCGGATTTCGAAGTCTCCGGCGAACGGTCGTAGGTTCTCGATTGCATGATGGAGCACAAGAACGGAATGTACATAAAACAATTTAAGCCCTTAATTTTCAATATTTCGAAGCAATATACGTCTAAGGGAAAGGCTCGAATACAGTGTGTACAACGAAAAATTCCCAATTCAAGACCATCACGTAGGGGAAGAGGCCCCAAAACGCCCCCCCGATGCAAAACGCCTTTTGTGGTTTGCCTCATATTTGCCGTCCTTAAGATGTCCGTAACAAAACTAGATATAAAATTATGTAGGATAGGCGAAGAAAGTTTTAAAATAGTGCATGGGAAGGTCGGAAAAATCGAAAATTTCCACATTTTGAAGAAACATCTAACATTTTGGCGAGGCAAAACGCCCTAGTGGCAATAACCTACAAAGTACTTGCGTCTCCACGGACTATCCATACTAGAATGCTGATTCGCCGACGCGTGGTACTTTGTTCCTAAGAGCCGCCAGCTAAAAGGCGTTTTGCCTCATGAGTTTTCCGGCAACAGAATATCACCACTTTTTTGAAATATGAATATTATCAATATGATTGAGATGTTTTCTAATTTTAACATGGCATCAGCTAGCTATATTGTTCAACTGTTGCGTGTGGTAGAAACACCCATGAAAATCATTATAGCTAAGGCATAAACTCAGTCTATGCTTAGCTAGGGCATATTGCCCCTCCTTCCCCTAATTAGGAGAGATTTTAAACGTTAATAGTGTCTTTATCTTTTGATGGATTATCGAGATTTTCTTATCAATCGATTCGAAAACTGCAATTTTCTAAATCTGTTGAAACTATTAATTACCAAAAGTAAACTATTGATAAAAAAGTTAGTTTCTTTCCCAGCCCAGTAAACATCATAATTAATCAATCCTGTTCCTGCATTTCCAACACGGACATCAGATTGATGTAAGTTACGGGCCTTTTAACCCCTACTTCATTTTACTTGTGTATGAAAAGAATCGTGTTTCGTGCACGCGCGTCATTTTCAACCGTGATTTCACTTAAAGTGAATGATGGCGTCCGAAAGCAACTGCTGGCACGGCAAACGCTGGGTAAAGCGTACCATTGGTACTTCGCGTACCTGAAGAAATAAAATAGACCCCATATCGCGGTCCTTAGCCTCTTACCCAGTAACTCCTATCCCTACCTCCCCGTGGTGCTGGCCGGGATACGAACAACCTTAGGGAAAATCGGGTAACCGGTGGGAACTATGGTCGTATACTGACAAGAAAGGGGGGCCGGGGGTTTGTTCCTCTCCGGAGGTGCAAATCTTACTGAGCGTCTGTTATCTAAGGGTATGCGATAACACATTTTTTCCTGACGAAACGAAACGAAACGAAATTAGAAATGCTATTGTTGGTTCGAAACGTAACGAAACGAAATTCAAAATTACTTCCGAGACTTCGGAACGAAACGAAATCCGGGTCCATTTGATTCGAAATTTTACGAAACGAAACGAAATTTTATTTTTTTCCGCGGAATTTTTATTAAATAGTGTTTTTGCATTGTATACACAATGCAAAAAACGAATAAAAAAAATCCACGGAGAAAATTGATTTTGTTTAATATTTTGAGAGTCAAACAAGGTCGATACAAATATATAAAAATAATTTTGTCCAACCCCCTCGATTTTTTTGCCCTACAATAAAATTTTGAGGCGATAACAAAAAAAAATCGGGAGATTATTAGGATTTTCAAAACATTTTCTGACAAATTGGGAATTTAAATGAAACTGAAACACTACTGATTTCATTCTACATAATTGATAACCAAATGCCATAGGGAGAATCTAGCTTAATTTTACAAAACGACATGGGTAAGTAACAGATAAGTTTTGGATCTGTTCACCATTTTCAAAAGTAAGCCCCTCACTATAAACAACGTTAAAATATTCATCGCTTGAGGGGGAATGAAGGTTGGCAACACACCACTACATAGATCTGTATTTTTTAAATGAGTGTTTGTGATATTGCACTAATACAATTTTCCGAAGGACGGAAAGAGACAGACATCACACCGCCGGTGTGAATCATTCAGAAAGATGTTTACTTTGCCCAACTTCCCTTGAGCCCAAATATTTCCAACAGACCACAGTAAAAATTGAAAACGGCACTTTTTTAACTGCAATCAACAGATTTCATACTGATTGGATCTGTTTACCATTTTAAAAAGTTTTACAGTTAACATCTTGAATAAAGTCTCTAGGCAAATTTTCGACAAAACTCATGAAGATTTATTGAATATGTAAAACAAAATTATGAAAGCTGAAATGAAAATGATGAAAGCTGAAAAATGATGAATGTATGAAAGCTGTTGATTGCAATACAAAACACGACTTTTTCAAAAAAAATTACTAAGGTCTGTTGGAAATATTAGGCGAGTAATTTTTTAAGTTGTTTATGGTCAGATGCTTTTTTCAACCTTCACTTTATTCCATGGAGTTAGCCTTGGAAGATAAACGAGAATCGTGACTGCTAGATGAAAACTTTTTTTCGTTTCATCACTTCACCTTTCACTCACTTTCTGGAAGAACGGTGTCTTGTACATTCCTCCCGACCGACGACCTGATTGCATGCAAAGCAAAAAAGCGTTCCAAAATTCGTAAACCAGCAAAAATACACCGTGATTTAATTCATGGATTCGGGAACACCAGTCACGTTTTCCAGAACGTTCCAGAAAATGTGACTGTATTCCCGAATCCGTGACTGTGGTTTCCGAAAAAATACACCGTGAACTCGTTAGTTCACGAATTAATGAGCGCTTTTTTTTGCGTGCAGTGTAATACATCTTCACCTTGGTGCTACAGAATTTGCCTCCGCTTTGGCCTTATCGTCGAATGTGGTTCTTCTGCTTGGAGACTTCAATCAACCAGGACTTGTCTGGTCTCTCTCCCACCATGGATATACGTTTCCTGATCCGCTTTTGTCTGCAACTACACTTGCTAGTCGCCAACTAGTCGATGAACTCTTGGACTCAGCCAAATCAATAGGATTTCCAACTTTTAATCAAAGATGCTCGACTTGGTGTTTATCAATGATTATTCACTGCATGAATGCACTGTCCGGCTCCGTTGTGCCACTTGACAACTATCATCCTTCGTTGGAAATTGACAACGGATTTAATCTACGTTTCGATGGACCTATGGCTATGAGTGACGACCGACTCAATTTTCGCAAAACCGATTTTCAACAGCTCCGACAATGCTTGTCCCGTATTGACTGGAATGTTTTAGACCGCCTGGACATCGAATCAGATATAGACTGCTTCAACTGTCTGCAACGTGACTGCGTTTCGGCCGCTGTACCGATTGTATAAACTCGTCTTATGACAGGTATAATAAACTTCGTTACAAACATTATTTTCATCTCACGCAACAAAATCTCCGATAACACCCTAAGAAGTTTTGGTCTTTCGTGAATTCTAAAAGGAAGGAAACTGGACTGCCTCAAGTGTTTTTCTCGATAACGACATTACGCTAAATACTATATAAATAGAAATGTAGCCTTTTCGCTAAACACTTCTCATCACAATAGATCTAACAAATGGTCGCAGTGATTAAAATACCCAACAAGGAAAAAACACTTCTCAAGTGTATTCTCGAGCTATTCGCCTTCTCAGGATGATGCTGATAGAGCTGTGAGTGAAGTACCTAGCAATCGCTAGCAATGTAGTGGATGTGGATGTCTTTGATATAGACGTTCAAATGGTTCTGTCAGACCAAATCATCTTTTTCTCCTGGACCTAGCGTTCTTCCACCGGCCGTGCTGAAGAAATGCTCTGATATTCTAGCTATTCCACTTTGTCTACTATTCAACCTATCACTCCAGCAGAATAAATTCCCTGTGCAGTGGAAATGCTCTACTATGTTCCCAGTTTTCAAGAAAGGCGACAAACGTGAGAAACCGTGGCATTACATCACTCGTAGTGGAGTCGAAAGTGTTCGAGTCGCTGATGAACGATGTTCGTTTCCTGCAAGAATTGCATCAGCCCCTATCAGCATGGGGAGGGGGCGCTTTGTGGAAACGAATCTTACCAGTTTTACTTTGTTTTGCATGGAGAACATGTGTAAAAAAAAATCCAAATAGGGGAAGTGCACCGGTTTTGGCCAACTTAGTGCCTAATTTGGCCAACCCTGAAAAATACATATTTTTCCAAAATAATCGATCAGTTAAAAGCAGCGTTGAATCGCGAGGGATATATCTCTTGTTGGAACTAATAAAACCCTCCCGAATTGCTTTATTTTTGGAGTTATTCGCAAAATTGACCAAATTAGGAACATGGCCAAAACCGGTACAGTTCCCCTAGATGCCGTTTACACCGATCTCAAATCTGGCTTCGACAAAGTTGATCATGACTTGCTGCTTGCAAGACTAGAAAAAATGGGCAATTCTTTTGCTTTATGCACGTGGCTCAGATCATATCTGGTTGGACGCAAAATGTCGGTCAGTATTGGAAACAATTCGTCCGACTGTTTCTCGAACCTTTCTAGAGATCCACAAGGTAGCACCCTTTTAAGATCTTAACACATATGTAGGTCTTGTAATAGGCCATTGTCAGAGCCGATATCAATTGAAGCTGTTAGGAAAACTTCAAGATGATGTATGTCATTTCTACGGCATACATGTAGAAGACTCGGAACATCGGAACATGCCACTGACCGGCAATTTTTAGAAAGATATTACAGTACTTTAACAAGGGGCTGATAAAACCCTCAGAAGTTTGGAGAACAAGTCCCAATATAGTAATACGATTTATCAGAACCATAATACCGCATAGGGATAACGCTGGTAATCAAGATAATGCAATTGCTTTGAATAGTAATGATGCGTCAACTTGACAAAGCTAGATATTATAATGGTCGCAGTGATTAAACTACCCAACAAGGAAAAAAAACGAAACTCTGAAGACATTTTCAAGTAGAAATCTAAATGCGTTTCTGTTGAAGATACAGAACTGTATTACGTAGTGAGATTTAGTGAAAGAATTAATATGATGATGATGATGATGATGATGATACTACCATCTATTGTAGCAAGGCACCTGCCGATAGCACTGGCCATATCTGACAAACGATTCGATCATAATTATATTATTGTTTGTATTTCATCAAACTCCTGTATGAAGGGTCAAACATGGGTGGGGTGGTTCCATAAGCAGAGACACTTGTGCGAATCCACGGGATGAACACAGAATCTCCTTCCAGAAGAAAGTTCGTACATTCAATAATATAATCTAGCCCTCATTTCCCAGATTGATCAAATAGATGGGGAGAAGAGCCCGCCCTTTATCCACGAGATGTTAACAATAGGAAGTTGGCGATTCCACTCTTCCTATCCAAATCGCTTCAATCGGGTGCCCTGACGGTTGTTTTTTTTTGCATATGGCATACAGTTATATAGTTTCAATAAAATTGGATAAATATATATAATGAAATTCTCTCACCAAGCTTTAATTCGTATGCTCTGGATATGGGGGGATCTTTCTTCAACACTATCAAGTTTTAGATTTATGCTGTCTTCAGAGATGGTTTGGCAAGGACTGTCCTGGTTAAAATTTAGTGAAAGAATTAATATGTATAAAAAAAATATGTATGAAAATTGGAGTTATTATAAATTAATTTCGAAATTCCGCGAAATTCCGTTTAATTTCGTTAAAAGTATGATTTTTGTGTCGAAATTTTTCAAATTTAACGATACGAAACGAAATCAGAAAATCAGATTTTGCCATACTCAAGTTCCGCGAAATTCCGCGGAATTTCGTTTCGAATGCCCTAAAACGAAATTTTTCGAAATACCGCATATGCTTAGGGGAAGGTGGGTAGACTTGATCCCCGGGGAGACTTGATCACTCCCTGTTTTATCGAGAACTAAATTGTTCTAGCGGATTTTTTAGTGTAGATCCTCTAGACAAATGACCTTTATGTGATGAGTTATTTTTTGGATTGACAACCTTATTTATTCTGCAGGGCGGTTTGTATGTTTTGACCTTCCTAAAGATTTTTTTATTGGCCACGCAAAATTTAAATAACTTTTCATAACAATGACCAAATGCTTTCGTTTTTTCACAGCTTAAAGCCATAAATGTGCTTAATGATTTGTACTTATGAAAAAGTGAACATTCCATCAAGGTTTTAGGATATTTGGATTTGAAGTTATTGCCTCAATATGGGGACATTTGATCCCCCATTAGTTACCCATACAAAAATTTGGCGAAAAAATTCAAAAAAATATAAATCTGTTCTCAGGCTTCTAATTTTGTGTAGATTTGACAGATTTGATGAAGGGTTGGCAGGAAAAATTATTTATTGCGTAGATATCATAGAAAGGGAATCAAGTCTTCCCAAATTTTAAAATTGCATGTGCTGTCGAATTCAATAACAAAAATCGTTCACGTATACGCACAGCAGTTCTAAAATTCCGCGTATTTTGATGAAAAAATATTTAAAAAATCTGAGGGCACCTTTCTAATTTTATCAAAGCAAGTTCTTGGAGAGGGATCAATTTCCCCCGAATATTTCAAAAGTAGATTCTTGACAGCACTCTAAAAAATCGATTGTGTATCAATAACAACAATAATTTAAGGACTGTCATACATCAGTAAAGTTAAATACTATATTCCTTAGAGAGTCTGTGTGGAAATCGCGTATGTTTATTTATTTTTGGCTGTGATACATCCGAAATCAAAAAAGGGGATCAAGTCTACCCAGTCTCCCGTACTGTTATCCATGTCAGGATCGGTTCACAACAGCGTCTGTTCTCAATGCTGAGGGCGGCTGATTACACCTGGAGATCACCACTGCAGACAGAAAAACAAATCGACCACGCTCTGATTGATAGACGACACTTCTCCGATATTTTCGACATTATCATCAACAATGTTCGGTACCGACGACCGCCGCGGTACGACCTAGAGCGACTGAAGCAACCTGATGTCGCCACTGCATACGCGCAGCATGTCGAGGCAGCGTTGCCGGAAGAGGGTGAGCTCGATGGGGCCCCTCTTGAGGACTGCTGGAATACAGTCAAAGCAGCAATTAACGACGCAGCGGAGAACAACGTCGGGTATATGGGACGAAGTCGACGGAACGATTGGTTCGACGAAGAGTGCAGACAGAATCTGGAGGAGAAGGACGCAGCGCGGGCGGTCGCGCTGCGTCCAGATACCAGGCAGAACGTGGAACGTTATAGACGGAAGCGGAGACAGCAGACCCGCCTTTTTCAGGAGAAGAAACGCCGCCTGGAAGAAGCGGAGTGCGAGGAGATGGAACAGCTGTGCCGTTCTCAGGAAACACGCAAGTTCCATCAGAAGCTCAACGCATCTGGCAAAAGCTTTGTGCCGCGAGCAGAAATGTGCACGGATAAGGATGGGAGCATTTTGACGGACGAACGTGTGGTGATCGAAAGTGGAAGCATCACTACGAAGAACATTTGAATGGCACTGAGAGTACAGTGAAAGTCAAGGCAGTGGAGGAGATGATTACGTTAGTTCAGCGGACGATGGAAGCAAACCATTCCCACCTTGAGGGAAGTTAAGGATGCCATCCAACAGCTAAAGACCAATAAAGCAGCTGGTAAGGATGGTATCGGTGCTGATCTCATCAAGATGGGACCGGAAAAGCAAGCCACTTGCCTGCACAAACTGATAGTCAGAATCTGGGAAACTGAACAGCTACCGGAGGAGTGGAAGGAAGGGGTTATATGCCTTATCTACAAGAAAGGCGACAAGCTGGAGTGTGAGAACTTTCGAGCGATCACCATCCTTAATGCCGCCTATAAAGTGATATCCCAGATAATCTTCCGACGTCTGTCACCATTAGTGAATGAGTTCGTGGAAGTTATCAAGCCGGCTTCGTTGACGGCCGCTCGACAACGGATCAGATATTTACTGTACGGCAAATCCTACGATCAGATATTTACTGTACGGCAAATGCCGTGAATACCAGGTCCCTACGCACCATCTGTTAGTTGATTTCAAGACTGATCAAAGCAACGGTGGATGGTGTGCAAAACTGTGTGAAGATTTCGGACGAACACTCCAGTTCGTTCGAATCACACCGGGGACTAAGAAAAGGCGATGAAGTTTCGTGCCTATTGTTCAACATTGCGCTAGAAGGTGTCATGGGGAGAGCCGGGTTTAACAGCCGGGGTATGATTTTCAACAGATCCAGTCAATTTATTTGTTACGCGGATGACATGGACATTGTCGGCCGAAGGTGGCAGAACTGTACACCCGCCTGAAACGTGAAGCAACAAAAGTTGGACTGGTGGTGAATGCATCGAAGACGAAGTACATGCTTGTGGGCGAAACCGAGCGCGACAGGGCCCGCCTGGGGAGCAGTGTTACGATAGACGGAGATACCTTCGAGGTGGTCGAGGAATTTGTCTACCTCGGATCCTTGCTAACGGCTGATAACAATGTTAGTCGTGAAATACGGTGGAAGTCGGGCCTACTACAGGCTCCAGTAGAAAATGCGGTCAAAAAGATTCATCACCGCACCAAATGTGTCATGTACAAGACGCTTATAAGACCTCTACGGACATGAAACATGGAAACATGGCTTCCGATCCGGCAGGTACGAGACGGTGTGGACCGCAGCGAGCGAGGTGGGCAGACCAGGTGCAAAACGACTTGGCGAGCGTGGGGCGCATTCGAGGATGGAGAGATCTCGAACCGTGTATTGTGGCGTCAAATTGTTGATTCAGTGTTATATGTTTAGATGTAAACTAAATAAATTAATCAAAACAAGTGCTGTAGCAGCGGTAGTGGTGCAGCAGAATTTTTTTTGGCTGCGTTGGCGGTCGTGGCAGCAGCAGCGCGTCGATACAATCGATATCATCTTATTATCAACAATTAGTAAGGGGAAAGGGACATAGGCCAAGACACTCGTGGCGTCTCAAAGTTAGATTGCGTAAGGCGGACGAGGTTGGAATTTAGGTTTGAGGTGTTACAGCTGCTCATCTGGGCAGTTGACGTCATTAACGGTATGGCGTGGCGTCGTGCTCGAGTTGTGGTTCGTCAGGGAGCATCTTCCGGATGGCCAGAGCTTCGTGGTACATGGAACAATAAGACAGAGACAAGAAAAAAATTATAAAGAAAAAAAGAGCTATTAGACTTTGATGTCATATGAGCAAAGAAAGTTTCTATTGACAAGTTTTATTCTGTAGATATGTGCGTTTAGTGAATAGTGATTGGACATAAGCCTCCACATCGTGCGAATGAAGCCTCGGCTGAAGTCCTCACCTCTGTACCACGCTCGCGCAGAAACTTTAGGAATAACTAATGGAAAATAGTTCGTCCAAGTTCATTGTGTAACCAAATCATTTGCCAATTTTGAAGAGTACTCTGACGGACTAATGGGTTTGTTGTTCGTGATGGCACAAAGTTGCCATCGGTATCAGAATCTCAAGGACGTGTCGAAATGAGACGATGCAATAAAATCATTCGCATGATGACTGAAAAAAAAATCCATGGCGTCAGTATTGGCCCTAATGATGACCGCCGTCGAGTACGAAAACGTATTCAATATTGACAATGCCTCCGAAAATGTATTCATAAGAGAAGGTTAATCGAAGAAGGTAAATAGAAGCATCTCAAGTACGTCGGAAAAAGACGCTCCAATGAGTTTATTCGTACACGGTGACTGAAAAAAAAATCGTTGTCGTCAGTGGTGGTGGCCGTCTGCAGGCGATTGCTGCAGATTTTTTTCACTACAGTAGCGTTCTTACGGATTTGACTGTCGTCTGCGGAAAGCGTAATTTTCTAGTAAGATTGTGACTATTGTGCCCAATAGTGGACCCCCAACCAATAGTGGACCCTCCAGCCATTTTTGCATTATTACAGTACAATGTAAACATTTTGCTATGAAATTCCATTGGGAGAACCTACCTTACAGTCCTATGATTTGATTACATGCATTGGGAATGGGATGGAAAGTAAAATTAAATGATATTTTACAATTCTATAAAAAATAAACACGAGAGTGTTCATTATAGGAATATTTTGGGGGGTCCATAATAGGGAAGAAGAACGTCCCGAAACGGAACATAAAAATCAAATGAAGTGTCGACTATAGGGAAGCAAATTCCTATTATGGGCCCCCAGGGGGTCTACTATATGGCAAATTCAGTCAGACTTTAAAATGTTAATTTCAACGAATAACGTCGTGTATTTGAGTGTTTGATGTATGTATCTTGAAGAGGAGATGCAGAACTTGGTATTAGATGTCAAGCAGAAATGATATGTTGTAAATTTCTACTCCTTATGACAAAAAGAGCAAAATTTCGCTACTAGGGGGTCCACTATTGGGCATTTTACCCTAGTTTATTTGCTATTAGTGGTTTGTTTCAAATTATTATTGACGTATTTCAACAATAGTCGACAACAATTGACAATGTCAAAGTAGTCAACATCAAAAGTAAGTCTGGGAAGATCCATAAAGTACGTCACGCAAAAATTGCGATTTTCAACCCCATGCGAATGAATCTCCAAAAATACAAACAATAGTATAATGATCAGAGGCGCATCCACGTTCCAAGTCGTGGGTAGGACAAATAGGAAAGGTCGATTTGGGTCGATTTCTGATATTATCATTAGCTTAAATCTATTCGCATAATTTGTAGATGTTACAAGCCTGAACTTTGGTGCCACGGGAGGTTTTGACATACAGACATACAGATTTGGAAAGGAACGAGCTTGCGATCCAACCCACGTCCTCCTGCTTATAGGCAGAAGCGCTAGCAACTAGATCACTGATTTTTTCTCCGAAATCGATGCACATTTTCCCAATATTGTCACTTAATGCATGACAGTTACTGTCTCATATCCATCCATATCAATATGATACAGATATGCTTGCGACAGCAACTTAATCAGTTCTAAAAATTATAAGGACTTAAAAAGATCTTTACGGACGAATAATTACATAATTTGAGAATTTTTTTATGATTTTCATGTCAAATATTGTTTTTCAAAGATTGTTTAAGGATTGCGAAGAAGCATGGCTTACATCTTTGAATTCTTATGGTTATAGAACATTTTTACCAGCTTCTAGTACAAGTCATGGATCACAGAAATTTGTATGAATGTTTAATGGGTTCAATCAATTTATCAGAAATGGTAATGGAACTACCTATTGAAAGCGAACATCCAAGAAATCGTATGATTGTCTAAGAATCTTTATGGAAGCTCAGAATTGATGACGGAGCAGATCTGTTCATGGCTTTTCAGTTTCCAAAAATTGTTTACGTGGGCTTCTAATAGTCCATTGAAACTTACTTTATTTATCATAGGTTTTAGAATTTTTAATTAATCGCATTTGCTGATTTCAGCAACTATTTTTTACCTCTGGAAAACTTTAAGTCCAAAGATATTTTCGATCATTTAGTAATCTGGGTTCGATCATTTAGTAGTTTGTCAATAACTCATTCCAGAGGCTGAATTCCAAAACGTGTAGTATGGTGAACTTCTAGTGCGAAGATTTTCTACTACTTTGTTCGTTGTTTGCACTAGTTACAGCAACTAAAATTAAATTATTGATATTTGCTTATTATCTATTATAAGCTATTGCAACAAGCGCTTTAACTTCGTTATTAGTGGAATTCAAAGCATGACAATACCTTCACGATGAAAGTTCAGCGTACGATACATTTTGAAATTTAGCCTGTGGAATATTGACAAACTAAAAAAAGATCGAGCCCAGTTTACTAATTAATCGAAAACATCCTTGCTTTAGACATCCTGAACACTATCGGGATTATAAAGTGCCTAAAGTTCTAAAGAACAGTCAGTACTCTATTCCTTTAGAATTCCAGAAACATCTATGATTATTCTAAAGACTCCAATTAGCTTTGAAATCATCATTTGATAACACACAGATTCTTGCCAGTCAATGACTTCATATGTTCTTACCATAATCATGGGTAGGACAATGGTTTGACTGTCCCACCCAGGCAAATTCATGCGTAGGACATGTCCTACTTGTCCCACCCACTCCCGGCGCCACTGATAATGATGAACAATTCGTTTGTCAGATATGGCTACAATAGATGGTAGTATCATCATCATCATCATCATCATGCGAATGAATCTTCTCTGAATCGCTTCTCCTCGATACGCCTGTGATTCCGCTACCGACGGCATCTTTCCGATTAAACTGTCTGCCATCGTCAAGCGATTGTGCTTTGAAATATGAAGAAACAGCGACTCAGATTAACTTTGTCTTAAAACAAATGGTGGTCCTGAAAAATCGAATTATTTTCAATAATTCACATTTTCAATCACTAACAGCAACGAAACCAAACTCAGAATTTCACTAGAAAACTTCAGTTTCAGCCAAAACAAAGAAGACACCACCATTGTAAAGAAATTTTCAATCGTCGTCTGCGAATAAATTCATTGCTGCAATGAATTTATTCGCAGACGACGATCTTTACTTTACGATTAACTGTATGCCGTCGCCAAGCGATCGTGTTTTCTTCAACAAATCATGGCCCTGAGCAAGAAAACCATAGTCAAAAACTTATAAGAAAATGTCAATTTTCGCTGACGACAAAAAAATCGCCAATGAATTTCTGCAGCAATTACCCGTCGATTGCCTCTGCTCTATTGACGCCATGATTCCACGACTTGATAAGTCAAAGTCTTTTACTTTCTTAGATGAGCCAGCCTAGGGCTAAAAATCTCTTTAATAAAGACAAAAAAAAAACTTTCTTTCGAATATAATGGTGACAAGAACCGATTTAGGTTCAATAGGTTTAATCCTGTGAGATAAATTTGACTTGAGGGCTGCTTCCCGACCACTCACTTCTGCAAACGCCACCGATGCGGAAACATTTCACGAGTGCTGCTACCGGCATGGTATGATCACTGATGATTCGCCGCTCCACCAATGCTAATAGAATACTAAGTTGAAAAGCAGGCCAAGTTCCAGTGGGAATATAGAGCCATTGAAGAAGAAGATGAGAACGTTATTAATTTTCGAGAAAACAGGGGGATCATGTGTCCCCGGGGATTACGTGTGTCCAGTTTCCCCTAAGTATAATCGGGGTTAAAAAAGCAAAGCTCTTTCCAACAAACAATTTAAGCTGAATAAGCTAGTTTTCAGCTTCCAATGTTGGTTGGGTTAGTCTCCACATCCATTCGATCAAAAACACAGAGTTGAAAAGCAACCGAACTTGTTTCTCAACCACTGGGTTTGCTTTTTACCCAGATTGTTTTTGATAATTTCTGGCTGTTAGATTTATTAAAACATTAAGTTGACCTAACCAAAAATGTATAAGAAATAAGTATAAAAAGCTGTGGAAATTTAGGTAGACCGAGAAATTGATAGAATTTTACTATGTAAAAAGTGACCACAGTTCATGTGATGTTTTCATTAGGTCAATAAAATTGAAGCTTCTTTCTGGTCTTTCGAGTTGGAAAGCGTAACAATGGGGAATATCTAAAATTTATTGAGATTATCAATTTTTATTTTTTATGGTCATTTTATTCTGAAAACGACTACCACATGACCGTGGATGCAGTGGAGCACATAAATTGTTGCCCATGTATCAATTAGTGGATTTTGTTTATGACCTTCGAAAAATAAGAAAAAATGCAACCTTCGACAGGCGTTTGGTTCGAAATAGAAAAGAATGTAGTTTCGTGTACCAAATTGAATATTATAATTAGCTATAATTGCTAAACGTTTTCTATTTCCTGTGTTGCCATCGAAAGCCAACGCGCGCCTTCTCGAGCACTCTGTCGAACGGCATTCGGCGATTTTCAAGTGTCACACGAACCGCCCTTAAGCTATATCTGCGTTTGGTTTCTCCAAGCCTAAATTCAGCGTGGTCTCGCCCCAAACAAAGGTGACGCATTTAAATGCAGTTCTGTTAGCTACCCCCCTGGACTGGTGGTTGTCGATTACCACCGGAGTGTCGCCCTCCTTAAGGTAGGTGGCTGCTCCGATTTTCTCAAGCACCATGTTGGCTGGTAGATCGCGAAAGGTTAAATTTAATAACACACATTTTGAAGTGGCAATATTGGTGGATAGTTATGCTAGAAGTGCAGCGTGTTACATTCCAGCGCGCTATGCACAAGGCTCTTGTGGGTCGTTGCGATTCCGCGTGGTCCCGAATGACAGCGACAGTCAAAGCACCTCAAGAAGCATTACCCGGTCGCACTGCCATCATCGGTCGAGATCGTTTCGGTTTGGTTTATTGACTGAATTAAGTTTTTTCCGTGATCCAGAAAGAAACGGCGTTGAATCGAATCCGTACCGTACTGCGAGATGTGGGACGTTTCGGGCACGAGATTGTGAATTATGCATGCATACCTCCAACAGTTGCCAACCAACAGTTCGTGAACTAAATGTGTTTCTGAAATGGACATTGACTGGGCTCAGGGTATCAGCGATTGTCCCGATTAAACGCTCTCTCGGTTGGGCACTTGAACCCGTAGCACACCGATTCAGCAATCCTTTCGAATCGTGAGTATCAATTTCGCCTGATCATGACGCGAGCGTAATGAAGAAAACGTTCCGATCTAAAGCCATGTTGGTAATGCATCGAAATCGTATTATAGGCAAAATGTGACAAAACACATCGACAGCGCACGCGGTGTGAAGTTCAGTTTCAAGTTGTGCTCCACCGAACTTGACAGCAGAAAGGTGTGGAGGTTTAATAGTCACAAGCAGTAGATTTTTGATAGCCAAAAATTCCGCTTACGCCGCCAGTTGACACATGTTCTATAATCTAATTTAGTCAGCAAATTTGTACAGTCATCTGAGTTGATTTGTAGAGCGGAAAACTAATTGAAGTGTTATTTTTGTTCAGGGTTGTATTGCCTAGAATCAAATTTATTGATTGATTTTCATTGGGTTTTATCGGTGAGACGAACTACCTGAGGTCAAAGTGGAAGGACCCAATTTTTCAACGCACGATAAAGCACAAAATCGAAAGTTATCGCAAGCGAGCAACAATTATGAAATCGTTTAGAAGTTGAAAAGTAAGCAGAGGACCATTGAAGAACAGTACGAAATTGAAATCGATGAATTATTTTGCCTAACGTCCACCCAGGAAGGGCTTGGCTGATTGGGTGGGAACTTCTTCTTCTTCTTATTGGCATTACATCCTCCACTGGGACATAGCCGCCTGGCAGCTTAGTGTTCATTTAGCACTTCCACGGTTATTAACTGCGAGGTTTCTAAACCAAGGTACCCATTTTGCATTCGTATATCATGAGTCTAACACGATGATACTTTTATGTCCAGGGAAGTCGAAGGAATTTTTGAACCGAAAATTGCCTAGACCGGCACCGGGAATCGAACCCAGTCACCCTCAGCATGGTCTTGCTTTGTAGCCGCGTGTCCTACAGCACGGCTAAGGAGGGCCCTGTGGGAACTATCTCAATAAAAAAATATTCTTTTCTTGATATAGAGAAAGCATTTGACAGTGTTTGGCATTGAAGGTTTGATTGTAAAATTGATGAATTTTAATTTTCCTCTGTACATTATTAAACTGATCCAAAATTATTTATCAGATCGCTCACTGCAGGTAAACTATCAGAATTCTAAATCTGATAGATTACCTGTAAGAGCTAGTGTTCCCAAGGCAGCATACTGGGGCCCATTTGTATAACATTTTACTTCTGACTTACCTGATTTACCACCAGGGTGTCAAAAATCTTTGTTTGCAGATGACACAGGTCTCTCAGCCAAAGGGCGAAGCCTTCGTGTCATTTGTAGTAGATTGCAAAAAAGTTTGGATATTTTCTCCACTTACTTGCAAAAATGGAAAAATTCCCCGAATGCTTCCAAAACTCAGCTTATAATTTTCCCACATAAGCCGAGAGCTTCTTATTTGAAACCTTCTAGCAGACATATTGTCACTATGAATGGGGTTCCAATTAATTGGTCTAACGAAGCCAAATATTTAGGACTTCTGCTGGACCAAAAATTAACTTTTAAAAATCACATTGAAGGCCTTCAAGCCAAATGTAACAAATATATTAAGTGTCTATATCCACTTTTTTTTCCAAGTTCGTTTATTTGGTAGGCTCAGGCGTGTATAACACTTTACGGAGCCATGGTTCTTTGTGATATATACAATCAATATCGTTTAATTTTTCAGTTAGTAATAGAGGGGTAGAAGCCAGCGTACTCGTGGTGACTCGAGGTTAGCTTAAATGTTTAAGGATGGACGGGGCTAAGGATTTGGGATCAGGAAATTTCAGCTTCTCATCCGGGTATTTGGCGTCACGGACGATGAAGCGTGTCGTCGTGCTCGAGGAATGATTCGACTGGGAGCATCTTCCGGATGGCAAGAGCTATGGTGCTCTACGGAACAAAAAGCAGAGACTAAACACACTAAAAAACTTTGAAGAAAGAGAAAAACAAACTATTAGATTTTGATATCAGAAGCACAAAGAAAACTATAAATGGCCTGCATATAGACCACATCACGATCTCCCAAAACATCTCGAACTTCCCTGAAGGGTTGTTTACCTCGGGCCACTAGGGTATCCAATAATTGCTCTCTGGAGGCGTCGTTTTCCGAGCAGGACCAAGCTACGTGATCGATGTCATCATAACCGGCTCCGCACCTACATAAGTTGCTATCGACAAGGTTTATTCTGTACAGATGTGCGTTTAGTGAATAGTGATTGGACATAAGTCTCGACATCACGCGAATGAATGACTTAAGTCCTCACCTCTGAACCACGCTCGCCAAAAAACTTTTGGAACTATGGAAAATAACCACCGTCCAAGTTCATTGTGTGTCCAATTCCTTTGCCAACGTTGAAGAGTACTCTGACGGACTAATCGTTGCTCGAGAATTGCCTATCATAAACCTCACCTTCCTGTGCGCCCACCTTTGCCAGCGAGTCTGCCTTCTCATTGCCGTAGATTGAGCAGTGAGAAGGGACCCAAACAAAGGTAATCTTGAATTATCTTTCGATCAAAACACGCATCTGCTCTCTTATGTTTGTAAGAAAGTAAGATGCGTGCTTAACAGGTTTCATCGACCTGAGTGCCTCGATAGAACTAAGACTATCCGAGAAGATGAAATAATGGTCTACGGGCTGATTGGAAATTATCCCCAAAGCGAAGTTAATTGCTGCCAGCTCAGCAACATAAACCGAACACGGTTCCTGAAGTTTTCGGAAGGTGGTTGAAGTCACATTGAAAACACCGAAGCCAGTGGATCCGTTGATGCGAGAACC